>NC_056739.1:834139709-834479709 GCF_019279795.1 Protopterus annectens
AGCCCTGACACACAACCTTCAACGAAGGCATGCCCATTCACGCATGCCTCCACACAGAAGATGCTCTAGCTGAGAATCGAACGGGACAGCGTCTGGCTGTGAGGCGACAATGCTACCACAGCATATATATATATATATATATATATATATATATATATATATATATATGTAGATTGAACTTTTACAACTTCGAACCACATATGGCTGAGACCATATGTTTGAACTCGTAAAAGTTTGAATACTGATGAAAAACCACATAAAACCAAAAACCACAAAACTAAATGTCTATTGTGGGGGGGGCTATGCCCCCCTGCACCCCCCACGTGGGGGCTTTGCCCCCCCCACACTCCCCTTACTTAAATATACCAACTCCGAGATTGCACTGCATTGTGGAAATGGGAAATCTTCCCTTTCTGCTCTGTACAGAGATCTCTATTCAGTCAGATCAGACTTTTACAAGTTCAAACATATGGTCTCGGGCATATGTGGTTCGAACTTATAAACGTTCAAGCTACTGAAGGGGACCCATGTATATATATATATATATATATATATATATATATATATATATATATGTGTGTGTGTGTGTGTGTGTGTGTGTGTGTGTGTGTGTGTGTGTGTGTGTGTGTGTGTGTGTGTGTGTGTGTGTGTGTGTGTGTGTGTGTGTGTGTGTGTGTGTGTGTGTGTGTGTGTGTGTATCTACTAAATTCTACTAAATATGATCAAAAGATCCAAATGTTGTGATGTCGTCAAAAGAAACAAATCAACACATAAATAAGAACATGCCAAGGGTATTTTTAGGAGCATGCAAATTAAAAAAAAAGAAAAGAGAAACAGACAAATTTACCCAGAGGGCTGCACAACCCCATACTCCTAATAATTATATATACTAAATCTGAGATTCACAATACCAGGGAAAGGACACATTCCCAACCCTGGGGATTATATGATCTTGCACACCCATTGATCATCTATTTAATCAATCAAATTGTATTGACTTGATGTCAACTTTTAAGTGCAAGTGACAGTATTTGATTCTCCCATAGAGATATATGTGTGTGCATATGATTTTGACTTCCTGGGTGCTGTCCATAACAAAGTGTTATCCAAAGCTCTGGATCAAGTCGTCCAGTGTGTGCATATCTTGGTCCATTAGTCTCTCTCATATTATGTACATTTCAGAGTAGCTTTTCAAAACACTTTGTCAGAGGCAACTGTTAGTGCAAATGGAGAAGGATCTTTCTAGTACAGGACAGACTTAGGTGGGATGCATGTTATGTGAGATACCTGAGATCTCCAAATTAATGACAATATTCTTGCCTGGGGAGATGTCTGCCATATCTTACCATCCAGTGATGCTCTTTTGGGTGGTGAATAGATTGAACAGCACAGACTGTCATTCTAGCAGTAGGACTTTTCACCTATTTGAGTATACTTTGCTTTTCTTTGAGGATAATAATATCAAGATGAGACATACATTCCCCAACCATGCACCTGTTGTGCACTGTAGTCGTTTTGCTAAGCAACATTTTACAATATCATTGTTAACAAGATCATTGATTTGGAATTGGTTTCATTTGGGTGCTGGACCTAGGGCCCACTTTGCTGATTAAGTTCTGCCTCACGTCTCTTTGTCCAGTTATTTCCATAGCTATATCATTAATCTTTGAAAGTGGGGTCCTTCCAACTTGAAAGAGATTTTGATTATCCCCATTCTCAATAAACCATCCTGGGATCAGATCATTTTGAAAAAAATATTATCCAGATTTTGACTTCAGTTTATTGATAAAGTTCCTGAAAAAGTGGTCTATGTGCAGATGTATTCTGTGGTCTGTCTGATTCTTGGTAGTCTTGTTTTATATCAAGACAAAGTAGTGAGACTGACCTCTCCATGCTTGTTAGAGTCATTGTTTATATTGTCTTGGTCTTCTTTGATCTCTGCATAATATTTGACACTATGGACCATGGAGTCTTGATGAAGCACCTTGATTCTTACAGTAGTTTAAACTTTCAATACTTAAAAAAATTATTTTTTGGGTCATATTCTGTGAGTCATTTATGATGTTAATAGTTTGTAAAGCCAACCACTAATCAGAGGAGTTCCTCAGGGCACAGATGTGATCATTTAAAGTCTTTATACTGTCACTACTGTAGATCACTCGTGGAACAGATAATACTCCTTGGTGTTAAGTTGGAGATACAGTTATAACTGTTCATTTCACAATCATCTGTGTGGAATTTTACAAGTCTAGAAGATTGTCTAGATGGAAATTCACCATGAGTTAAGTGATGCTTAACTCTGCAATGACAGAAACAATGCTTGTGCATTCCATCGCCATTCTTTGCAAATTGTTTTTCTTTCCTTTCTTATGTAAACGGCTGGAACCAAGAGGAATTTGCTGATTCTGTAAGACATTTCAGTGTGACTTTGTTGCAGGTTAACAGTGAAGGACCATGCGTCAGCCTTGATGGAAACTTATTTCCATATGAAAGGTATTACTTGGATCAAGCAACCAGGCCATTTACCTCTAGTTGCTTCAGAAAAAGCTCCAGAAAAAAAATGCATTAATGTCTCTTGAAGTTAAATAGTTAACCAGTGAAATAAAAGGGAGGAAAAGAATACCTTTGGAAGATAATTTACCATTTTTACAATAAAGGGACTTTGCATTATTATTGCAGTTCCTACACTTTGACTCAACCATGCAAACACACATTCATGCACTCACACAGTCTGTAGCCTTATGTCTCAAACAGCCAAAGCCCAAAAACTTTATATACAAAACAAACCCAGAGGATGAGAATTCAGAATGTCATATAGTATATCACAAGCAAATACAGGACAGCATTGAGCAAAAAAAAAAAATGTATTCTTACGTAATAGCAATGCCATGTAAGAGACTATGCAGTATCCTAACTCTCAAACACATGGTACATTGTGTAAAGCTTAATGCCTTTTGAAAGTAAAGTGAGCATGACAGAGAGACTTGTAAATAAAAGAGAAAGTGCTCAATAGTCCATCAGGTACAGATATGTACACAGTTTTGTGTGAGGCAAAATCATATCTGATTAAACCACTGAATATGTGGAAACAGTATAGCTGCTCCATACTAGCAAAACTTTGTTTCTTCTATCCTATAACCTGAATAGGAAATTCAAAAGAAACTATTTATTATAACATGTATCAGTTTAAAGCAGAGTACTAACCCTAGCCTCAGATTTGGTATCTATGTAAGTAGCTGGAATCATGCTATAAGATTCATACTGGTTACACACTTCATGAGAAACATTCTTGGCAAGTTAATAGACATGAAGACAGATCTGATGTCTTTTGCATCTATTCCTCAACCAGTGGGTCTTGGATCTGATTTCAGAACCAGTTTTGGCCACTTTAATATAATTTAGCTCCATTGCTTGAGCTCTTACCCTTACCTATAATCCTCTCCTAAGATTGGATTACTTAAGATCTTTTTTGACACTTCAGCTTTGGATTTGGTCACCTGTAGCTCGAGTGGTTGTAGGACTAGATAAGTAATTGTTTTTTTCTTTTTCCCTTTAGTTGGTAACTGTTTTCTTCTAGTTCCCTTACTTCCTTCCCTTTTCCTGAAGATATATATATATGTATATATATATATATATATATATATATATATATATATATATATATATATATATATATATATATATAAATAGATATAAACATAAAACTATATGTATAGCAGAATTTTTGATCTAGATCTTGTTGGGTCTTGTGGCCCTGTTCTTGCTTCTGATACTTTAATGTTCTGGTTAACCTTACTAATTTTGTTGCTACCTAGTGTTTAGGTACATCTGTTTTGCAACTATTGTTGGTATTTCTGTCTTTCTCATCATTTGTAGCCTTTTCTTCTTGTCTTCCTTTTGTATTGTGATTGTAGTTGATGTGAGAGTGTTCAATCTCGCCATTTGTTCTTACACACGGGTTCGGAGCCGATCCTCGGCTCCGAGTCGGCCGCATAGCAAAGCTCTGCATCTTAGAGAAGCTCGAGACCAGGCTATATCCCACAATCCTCCCTGCCATTACTCAGATCTAGTTTGCCGCTGCAACGGATCACATCGATAAGAGAGCTCGGACCAGAGAAAACTTTGTTGTTCAGATAAGATAGTTATTGTTTTGTTTAAAAGTTCTTATAGTTATTGAGAATTTAGTTTTTGATCTTACTATAGTGTGTGTGTGTGTGTAGTGTAGTTAGTTCTGTCATTGTTTTTCATAGGTTTCCCTTTGGGGCCTACCTTTCTATAACTTATAGCTATATATATTTTTTTCTCTCTTAATTATAGCTAGTGTTTACATTTTTTTTTACAGTAAAAGTGTATTATGTCTGAAAAAGCCAAGTCTGGTTTTAAAAGGTGTCAGTGTGGGCAGAAAATGTCCATCACTGACAACCGCACTTCCTGCGTCTACTGTCTTGGCCCTCTCCACTTGCAAGAGGATTGCTCTATATGCCATTCCTTCAGTGGGAGGGTCATGACAGATAGACGCAGGAAACTTATAGACAGGGGACTTCTTAAGCCTGCTTTCCAGGAGGCTTTGGACAAGTCTGACCAGGCTTCTAAGTCCTCAAAGGGGTCGAAGATGTCGGAGCCCATGTCATCGGCTCCGAGTTCATCTTCTAAAGTTGATTCGCTGGTTCCACAGACTTCGGGGCCGAGCGTCGAACGTTTATCTTTCACTGAGCCCCAGGTCTTGGAACCGGTGTCGGAGCTACCGCCACCTTCCATTCTTCAGTCGGTGCCATCTTCAGCCCCTTCGACCCAATCTTCCAGACCGTTATCCGATACTGATGTGGATCGTGTTGTGCAGAAACTTATGGAGAACACGGCCCTTTCCAAGTTGATTGCAGTTTCCTCCCAATTGGTGTCGAAACTAGAAGGCCTCCCTTTATCTCCAACAGGTCCTCCTTCGAGACCCATCCAGTCTTCGGAGCTGGAAGAGGATGAACCGATGATAGTGGAGCACTCAGTGCCGAAACCGTCCATTGCACGATCGACACCATTGACCTCGACTCCTTCGGAACCTATAGGTGAGTCGCGGAGTCGACGATCTCTCCTTGGTTCCGGGACCGAGAGTCGTACCGACCTTTCGGTGCCGACTCTCCCTCTCGGGGCCTCGGCGCAGATTGGCTTGGCTCCGTCCTCGGGGTCGAGACCCATGGGCCCCGTGTCTGGGATTCTTCCATGTTCTTCGGAACCGGGGGAGTCCTCGACCCGAGGTTCAGGGGTTTTTGACCTTATGAGGAAGGTTTTGTCTACACAGACAACCACTTCATCGGAGGCGTCTTCTCCCTCCCCTAAGGAACCACTCTCTGTTTCTGTTCCCATGACACATCCAAAGCGTGGAGCACCATTGCCTCAGCCACCCCCAGAGGGTGCCCCCTGTTCCTCGGAGGCCTCACCGGAATCCCTCTCTGATGAGGTTCCGAGGAAAAGATTGTGCAAGAGGAGGCACTTGGATTCCCCGCAGGAATCTCTAACTTCTGACACTGACTTGGATGAGTCAGAAGGGTCCCCAAAATCCCCCTCCGAGGATGTCTCATTTGCGGACATCTTGGAGATTTTAAAACAGAGGGGTGATTGGCAGTCCCTAGCCCTCACTGAGGACAAGTCGGTGTTGCTGAAGGCTTTTGGTGCTCAACCTTCTACCTCCTGGGTTACTCCGCCCTTCAATGAATTAATGGATTTGATTGCTTGAAGGGCATGGGAGACAACAGACACAGTGGAACCGGTCCCTCGAAAACCAAGTAAATTTATTACCGCTCCCCAGGACAAGACTTACCTCACCAAAGGAGTTCCAGTTGACGCTATGGTGGTGGCTGCAGCCACTAAAAAGGAGATGTCTGAGTCTTCCTCTTCTGTTCATCCTCCTAATAAGGATTCTAGGACTATGGACAGATACGGGAAGTGCATTTTTAGTTCAGCGACTTTTTCCATGCGTTCGCTAAACTATTTGACACATTTTACACATCTACAGAGGGATCTCATCAAGGAGCTGAGAGATACCCTCCAGGGTAACACAGATGCTGCTGTTTCAGATAAGGTAACAGCACAGCTTAACACCCTTACCTCCATAGTGAACTCGTCCATGAGGCTCATCTCGTATGTGGCTGAAGGGTCGAGTAGAGCCACAGCTTCAGCGATTGCTCTACGAAGACAATCCTGGATGCGGCTGTGCTCATTTGCGGAAGCCTTCAAGTCTTCCTTCGCCAACGCCCCCTTTGATGGTGCCACTCTTTTTGGGCCCAAAGTGAAAGAGACACTAACTTGGTGTGAGCAAGAAGGAAAGACTCTGTCTGCTGTCGGAGTCCGTTTTTCCGCTCCATCTAGACCGTACCCCAAAGGGCAATGAGGCGGAAAAATGTGGTTCCGTAAAACTGAGGGATCTTTCCAGGCCACACAGAGTGACCCCCCCCCCAGAGGCAGAGGGGGTGGGGCAGAAATGGAAGACGTTGCCCCGGCGGCAGAGGGGGTCCGCAGAACCAAGGCGACAGGGATCCTATCCCTGGTAAGCCTTTCCAGCACTCCTGAACGGGGGCCCGACTGTCCTGCTCTGGAGGCAGTCGGGGGTTGCTTGGCTTTATACCCACAGGCCTGGCAAACTCTCACCTCAGACTCCTGGGTAAAAAGCAATGTAACCAGAGGATACAAAATCCCCTTTATGTCAACTCCACCCCAACAAAGAAGGTTTCCAGATGTGCCACCCCATCTGCGAGGCCCAGCAGCAATAGAAATTTCAAAGCTGCTCAAAAAAAGAGTCTTTCAGCCAGTCCCGGCGGACCAAAAAGGATCCGGAACTTACTCAAGGTTCTTTTTAGTTCCAAAAAAGACAGGGGACTGGAGACCCATTTTGGATCTCAGCAATCTCAATACCTTCATGAAGAAGGAAAAGTTCCGGATGGTCACGCTTCAATCGATCCTTCCATTTTTGCAGAAGGACGACTGGATGTGCTCGATAGATCTCAAGGATGCGTACTACCACATCAAGATGGCCAGACCGTCCAGAGTTCACCTATGCTTCCAGCTGGGAGCCAGTCATTTTCAATTTCGAGCCCTGCCCTTTGGGCTCACCTCAGCCCTCAGGGTATTCACCAAATGCATGGCAGTGGTAGCGTCTCACTTGAGATGTCTAGGATTCCGGGTGTTTCCCTATCTAGACGACTGGCTCCTCACTGCCACCACCGAGCATCGCCTCATACAAGCCAGAGACTATACAGTCAACCTTTGTTCCCACCTAGGGATTTCCATAAACTTCGAAAAATCTGCCTTACTGCCCTCACAGCATATTTCATTCATCGGAGCAGACCTAGATACGCGCTTAACACTGGTAAAGCTCCCTCCAGTAAGGGCTTCATCCCTCAAGGAACAGGTTCTTCTTCTACTGCAAAGCAGGAAAGCCCTGGCAAAACTGGTGTTGAAGGTTTTGGGACTCATGGCAGCGTCCCTGATTACAGTTCCTATGGGGAGATTGCACATGAGGCTCCTCCAATGCCTGCTATTCATGCAGTGGTCGTTCCAGCAGTTACCCCTAACGCACGAGATTCTAATAACAGATTCTTGCAAGTGAGACCTCTCATGGTGGGTGTTCAGTCAGGATCTCACTATGGGTCGTCCATTTGTTCTACCGAATCCGACGGCCACGATAACCACGGACGCTTCCCTGATAGGGTGGGGGGGACTTTTTCAGGGAAGAACAGTCCAAGGGGAATGGTCCAACATGGAGTACAACCTGCACATAAATGTTCTGGAAATGAGGGCGGTGTTCTTGGCGTTGCAACACTTTTAGGCAGACAACATGTCTGTAGTCTGGTACATAAACAAACAAGGGGGAACCAGATCTTACCCATTATGCAGAGAGGTCATGAGAATTTGGCAATGGGCAGAGTCCACGGGTCGCTTTCTGATAGCAACGCACATCCCGGGGTCATCCAACGTCATTGCGGACAGGTTGAGCAGAGCCATCCTGTTACCTCACGAGTGGTCCCTCAAACTACAGGTGGCGGAAAGAATTTCCACAGATGGGGCCAGCCTTGCTGCGATCTATTCACCTCCCCGATGAATACCAAATGCAGAAGCTATTTTGCCCTTCTACCCCCTCCAGGGGATGTCCCCAGGGACGCACTGATACACGATTGGCCCCCGGGTCTCCTATATGCATTTCCACCTACCCCCTTGATTCCCAAATTTCTTCAGAAAGCCATGAACCTGGAAAGGACAATTATACTCATAGCCCCATTCTGGCCTCGACAGATATGGTTCCCCTTTCTTCGAGCCCATCAAACAGAGGAACCATGGATCCTGGACCCAATACCAGATCTACTGACACATTCGTCGGGAGTTCCTCACCCGTCTCTTCTATCCCTCAAACTAGCAACTTGGCTGCTCCACTTCCCCGCCTAGCCAGGTCTGATATACTTTCTCCGGCAGTTCAACGCATTTTGGTTGCCTCTAATAAGGCTTCCACTACAAAACTCTACAGGAGTAAATGGAAACGCTTTGTGTACTGGGCATCTAGCCAACACTTGGACCCCCTGGTAGCTCCTTTACATAAAGTTCTAGAATTTCTATCCATCCTTTTCCACAAAGGAGCCTCTACTTCCACACTAAGAGTACAGTTGGCCATATCCAACTTCCATGTTGGTGAGGACGGTTCTTCTATTATGTCCCACAGGCTTTGTAAGGCTTTTATGAAAGGTTCCTTCCATCTTCGACCGCCCGTCAGAGACCCTTTATTCCCATGGAATTTAAATTTGTTATTGTCGCAACTAATGTTGCCACCCTTCGAACCAGCCTCTTCTTGCCTCCTGAAGTTTTTGTCGTGGAAGACTCTTTTTCTTGTAGCGGTTACTTCAGCTTGAAGAGTGTCAGAGCTGCAAGCACTATCAGTCAAACCACCTTACTTAATTTTCCACCCAGATAGAGTTTCCTTACGAACAAACCCGTCTTTCCTTCCTAAGGTATGTTCTGTCATAAATATTAATCAGTCCATTGAACTCCCTACTTTCTTCAAAAACCATACCAGTAAGTTGGAATATATGTTGCACAAGTTAGATGTCCACAGACAGCTAAGATTTTATTTGGACAGGACTAAGGATTACAGAAAAACAGATCAACTTTTTGTTGCATTTGCAGACAATAAAAAGGGCATGGCAGTTACAAAACGTACACTTTCTAAATGGCTTACTGATTGTATAGCTTTTGTGTATTCTAAGTTGAATCAGGCCTTGCCCACCAAACCTAAGGGCCATTCTACTAGATCCGTTTCCACTTCCTTGGCTCATGCAGCTCGCCTGACTTTGGACACGATTTGTGCAGCAGCCACGTGGTCTAAACCACATACTTTCATCGCTCATTATAGAGTTGACAAAGCCTCCAAAGACAGGACATCTTTTGGTTCCACTGTGCTCAGGAACGTTCTTCCATGAGTCACTCAGGGTGACGGAGCTAGGGACGCTACCCGTGTGTAAGAACAAATGGTGAGATTGAACACTCTCACATAAAGAAGTTATGTTCTTACCATAACGTTCCATGTGGAGTGTTCATCTCGCCTTTGTTCTTACATTCCCCCCCTTCCCTCCCTCACATGTTTGGAAGAACGAGTAGGACTAGAGTCTGGTCCACATGCCTTTACCTCTTCCAGGTATATTGCCTCTTACCTCATGGGGTATATTTCGTTACCCTTTAGTTAATTTATCAGTGAGATAGTGTCTCTGAATTTTTGTGGCGGTATGTAGCCTTAGCAACTCAGGTTTATGGTTGGTCTGGTTTGCTTGCAAACTAGATCTGAGTAATGGCAGGGAGGATTGTGGGATATAGCCTGGTCTCGAGCTTCTCTAAGATGCAGAGCTTTGCTATGCGGCCGACTCGGAGCCGAGGATCGGCTCCGAACCCGTGTGTAAGAACAAAGGCGAGATGAACACTCCACATGGAACGTTATGGTAAGAACATAACTTCTTTTTATGGTTGCTTCTGCTAGCTGGAAATGGTTTTAAAAAATGCTCATCTTGTGGACACAAGATTCCAAATTCATATGCACACTCTGACTGTGTGTGTGTATTACATTACAGTAAAGCACCTTAACAGTGAATGTGAGATTTGTGCTGGGTTTAATCCCCGAATGCTTGTTGAGTACAGAAATAAGGTAGTGTTGAAAAGCCTACTCTCATCTTCCATCTTCATCTTCTGGAGCTCTCCTTCTCCAAAAAATCATCAGACATATCTAAAAGGGATTCTGTTGGTAAGGTGGAATTTAAGGAGGTGTTCTCCTGATTGCTCTCATTCTACTTTGGGCTGGGCTCCACTCAGAAAAATTGCAAAATCATTGGATCCAACTGCTTCCAAGTATCTGCCTGAATCCAAATAAAAATTCCCAGATCCCACTGCTACCGTGGATTGACCTCAGTCCAAATGAAAATATCCTTTCCATGGGTTACCTAGATTTTCTGTAAAGCCTACTTCCTTGAGATTTCATACACCATTCTTTCAGGAGACACCTTGATGGGCTTCCAGTCCACTCTCAATCTCTTCATCCCTCAGGTAAACTAGAAGCCTGGTAGAAGCAGATGTGGACAGGATGATGATAACATTTCTCAGACCCTTGCATCAGTTGGGAGTCATTCCATCTCCATCTCTGTCTCCCATTGAACCTGTGAGCCTACCACTAGTGCAGTCCCAACTTTTGACTTTTATTTTGATCCATTCTCTGGGTTTGAAATCTTTGAACCTGAGAATTCTCAGTTTGTCTATGTTGGATCCTTAGGCCTGGCCTTTCTTGACTTTGGAAACTTCTCTGAGCATATATTTGCATATGGTGTACCCATTGCAACCTAAAGGCTTTGGTATGTTGGCCAGATGTCAGGCTGCTCTAGGCAGAGGATCCCTACTGTACAGAATACTGTAACAATGAAGAGAAGGACACCTACTGTTATGGTAAGATTTTGCACAACTGTACTTTCTTATTCTGTGTGTTGATCTAAATCACAGAGCGATAAAAATAATTAAAAATAAAAACAATGTCAGACAGGAAGTGATAGTGATTTAATGAATGTATTCAGATATTTAAACTGAGCTGGGACTGTGCAATGCTACTGAAGAGGGTCACAACCAGGAAGACTGCATGTTAGTTAAATATTGGCAAAAGCACACATGGTAGTCCTTAACAGGTTGAACACAATATACATCTAATGAATTGGCTTACCATAATGAGCAGACATGATGGTAAGCATGAAATACGGTTGAACAGCTTGTAGTTTAAGAATTGGGCAGGCAAGAGGAGGAATCTTAGTAGAGAAAAGGCCAAAAGCCCTTATAAGACATTGAACTTGTAGTAATAGGCTATGTGAAGGTAATAGTGTAGTGGTTATTACACTTGCTTCATACGTAAAAGGTTCTGGGTTCAATTCCTAGTGGAAGCTGTTCATTTACCTTTCATTATTTTCACTGTTTTACAATTTTATTTGTTTATCTTTTATTAGCACATTTACTGGGGTAATAGAATGGTATATTTAATTATATTATATTAAATGGATTGGTTTTATTATATTGTTTAATTTTTTTTTAAATATCCATGATATATAATATATTTTTGAACTTGAATACTGCTGCTATCTGACTTTTTTTAGGACATACTGTTGCTTTAAACTTTTTAAGTCTGTTTCAGGATATGATGTCATCCTTACAGGGTTTAAAACAAACTGGGCTGTTTTAAAATTTGTATCTGATGAAGTCTCTGTAATTTTGGAATATTGAGATGAAGGCGCTTATATATTTTATTGTTAATTAAATAAAAAATGTGCTTGGTGGTTTTAAGAAGTGGTCTGCCTCCTCTACACTCAGTTTTGTGGATTTATTCGCTGAATTGGTTTTGAATTCTTTCGTGGTTTTGGTTGAGTATGGAGTCAGGACAGAGCAGCACTTCACTTGCTGGTTCACAGCAGCAGTCGAGTGGAACATCGAACAATGCAACACTGGATTTAACTATTTTAATCCAGCAACTTATGGAAAGGATGGATCGTTTAGAGCAGCAGGGTTTGTCTCAAATTACTATTCACCCCACCCCAGGGGGTTTGAGCAAAGCTTGTAACTTATCTGTTACTTCTATTCAACATAATACAGCAGCAGTGTTAAACAAGTCTACTGAGAGAGCAGAAAGGCAACCTTCAGCAGTTGGGATGACTGTTCCGTCTACACAAATGGAAGGTGGACAACTAGAGGTAAATGACAATTTTAGAACTAACCTAGTAGTGAATACGAATGTATCTAATATACCATCACTAACAGACTGGTTAAAGAATGATGGTTGCTTAACTAACAAGAGTAAAAATAGTAAAATAAGTTTACATGGCCAGTTGAGCGAACTGGATCACTGCCTACTTAAGATAAAGAAATTGCAAATGGACAATATGTTTTTTAAGGAATGTATACAACAAAGAACTGTTCCTAAGGGCCTTCATATGTGGTGTTATCCGACTGGGCTTGTTGCAGGCTCAGATTTTCACAAAGAACTTATTGAATTTTTTGACAAAGTTGGGTTAGAGTATATGCAAATGGTAATTGACTACAACAGTACTGTTATTGAGACTTTAAATAATGAAGTAACATTAATGGACAAGTCAATTACCCAAAACCCAGCTTTTTCTACTAATAAGTTTGAATATTGTTGTATATTTCGGACAATAGATGAACAAATGTTAATAATTAAAAATAAAAAATTGAAAAAGCTTGTCAGGGATGAGAAAGAGTATGCTAACCATACAGCATACCCTAGACCCCCCCATTCCAAGAATGGCAACACAACAAAAGAGGGCAGGAAGGGTCTGACAATAATGATGATATGGCTAATAATGATGAAATTAACGACCTAGATACATTTAATGAAGATTTTTTAGACAAAGAACACCCCCCCCCCGAGACGGTCAGAATGAATAAATAACCAGCAGACATTCCAACAAACTCGGGGGAGGGCTTGTTTCAACTACTACCAGTTGAGGAGAGGTACGTCCAACAATCAGGGAATGACCAGGAATTCCTGGAGAGGAAGATAGTGACATTAATATCTGAGAACAATGGAGGGGGGCATTATGCCTTACCACCATTAAAATTATGTAACAACTCAGAGAATGATTTCAAAGTGTACAATTTTTCAGACTTGATTTTGAATGAAACTATGTGTAACATTTTTGAAAAAGGGTTTACTTTTGTTCCTGATAGATCTTTTGATCTAGTCCATACATTAATGGACTTAAAGCTTTATATCAGGAAATTAAATTTGAATGTTCTGTTTAATAAAATTGAATCAGTTAGTGATCCTTTCAGGATTTCAAGCACATATAATCTACCACTACACCCCACCTTAATCTTTTTATGAAAGGGTGTGTGAACTCGATCTAAGAGAGTTACACAAAAAAGTCTGGAATGGGAATAGGATACATATGAGCTTGAATTTGGAAGAAAATTTTGAGCTTGAATTCCTGTTCCATAACAATGGAGTGAGAATAATGAAACCAGACAAGGGTGGGGGGGGTAGTAATTATGAATAAAGTGGATTATAATAAGATGCATGAGATCTTGAACACTGACACATACTCTATGAGCTCCTTGAATAAAAAGAATGTAGCTTATAGGAGAATTAAAAGTTTAATCCAAGACATGTGTATTGATGGTTTAATCACTATTAATGAGTTGCACTACCTCACGATAGATTTTCCCACTATCCCATGTATTTTTGGTATTCCAAAAATACATAAGGATATGTACCAACCACCTATGCGGCCTATTGTTGACACCAGAGGCTCTATTACCTACCCCTTGGCAAAGTATTTGGACAAGGAATTAAGTAAACTTGTATGGGATGAGCCTAGTGTCTGTATAGATTCTTGGGACTTTCTAAGGAAAATTAATGACATCAGTTATAGTAAAAAATACCTGTTGGTCACTATTGACGTGGTTAACCTGTACAGTGTGATACCACATGACATTGGTTTACAGCGGTTTTGTGAATATCTCCATTCTAAAAATCTAGCACAGGATAGGGTTAACCTTTTTGAACAGATGCTGGATTTAATATTAAGGAACAACTTCATATTATTTGAAGAACAATATTTTCCTCAGAAAGAGGGCGTGGCAATGGGCTCCGCTTGTGGGGGCCTATATGCCAATATTGTCATGCTTGAGTGGGAAAAACAATATTTAAAGACATCTGAATATTTTCAATTTTGTAAGACATACATGTGTTATTTGGACGACATGTTTATATTGTGGAAAGGACCTAGAGATACATTGAATGCTTTACTGGAATATATTAGCACAACTAGTTTTACAAAATTCACGTATTCAATAAACGACATGAGTATAGCATACTTGGACATCCTTTTAACGAAGGATGATGTTGCGAACAGTTTTCTAGCAAAGATTTTCCGTAAAAATACATACTCCAATAGTTTTTTACATTTTAGTAGTTGTCACCAATTCAAACAAAAACGGGAAGTTGTAAAGGGGCAGTTTGTCCATGCTGCCCGTATGACAACTGTATGGGAGACATACACTGAGGAGTGTAATTTGCTGAAACAAATGTTTCTCAAGAGAGGTTACCCAAGTTCATTAATAGACCAAATTACTAATGAAGTGAACAGTAAGAGAAGGTCTGGGCATTTTGCCCCTATTTTAAACATGAAAAACACTAATGTAGTACAAACATTAGAAAATGTCTGTTTAACAACTACAGGATTCAACACTATTAATAATAATAACAGCGAAACTATAATATGTGTATCAGCTACACCAAAGTCCTACGAGAATGGTTTTTTAACAACATTTAATAGGGAAGCAAATTACATAAAGAATATTTTGACTAAAAACTGGGAGTTTATTAGGAATGACAAAGTTATGAGGGACATTTTAGGAGAGGCTCCCATTTGTGTATACAAGAAAGGACATTGTTTAAAAAACATATTTGAGACACAGAAAGGTGAGCAGTATAAAGGGTTTATGCACAGATGTGGTAGGTGTAAATTTTGTAACAACATTATTGAAACAGACAAAGGTGTGGAGATTAACGGAACAAATATCTGGGTTAAAGGCAAATTTACATGTTCTACAGAGAGGGTCATTTATTGTGCTATTTTTTTCCTGCCCACGTTTTTACGTGGGCAAGACTGAAAGAAAATTTTAAACCAGAATTAGTGAACATCTTAGACACATACGAGATGGCTGGGAAGGTAATGCCTTAGTGAGACATATTACAGGGTTTCCACAACATGAATTTAAGTTCATTATATTGGATTGTGTGGTACCTAGAATTCGTGGGGGGGCATGGCCCTACATATTAGAAAAATTGGAACTCGCATGGCAGTTGAGACTGAATTCCATGTACTGGCCAGGACTGAATGACAACCTGTCTATTAGTAGCCTTTTAAAATTAAAAGCCCTTATAAGACATTGAACTTGTAGTAATAGGGTATGTGAAGGTAATAGTGTAGTGGTTATTACACTTGCTTCATACGTAAAAGGTTCTGGGTTCAATTCCTAGTGGAAGCTGTTCATTTGTTGTGTCTTTTGGCTTATCCTGTTTAGGGGTCGCCACAGCGGAACTCCGGTCCGCTAATGTTTGGTAGTGGATTTTTACGTGCCGAGTTACCAGCCCTGATGCACAACCTTCAATGAAGGCACACTCATTCACACATGCCTCCACACAGAAGACGCTCTAGCTGAGAATCGAATGGGACAACATCTTGCTGTGAGGTGAGGCGACAACGCTACCGCAGCACGACTACCGCGGGTACCTTTCATTATTTTTACTGTTTTACAATTTTGTTTATCTTTTATTAGCACATTTACTGGGGTAATATAATGCTATATTTAATTATATTATATTAAATGGATTGGTTTTATTATATTGTTTAAAATTTTTTAAATATCCATGATATATAATATATTTTTGAACTTGAATACTGCTGCTATCTGACTTTGTTTTAGGACATACTGTTGCTTTAAACTTTTTAAGTCTGTTTCAGGATATGATGGCATCCTTACAGGGTTTAAAACAAACTGGGCTGTTTTAAAATTTGTATCTGATGAAGTCTCTGTAATTTTGGAATATTGAAACGAAAGCGCTTATATATTTTATTGTTTATTAAATAAAAACCGTGCTTGGTGGTTTTAAGAAGTGGTCTGCCTCCTTTACACTCATTCTTATGGATTTATTACAGTAAAGCACCTTAACAGTGAATGTGAGATTTGTGCTGGGTTTAATCCCCGAATGCTTGTTGAGTACAGAAAAAAGGTAATGTTGAAAAGCCTGCTCTCATCCTCCATCTTCATCTTCTGGAGCTCCCCCTTCTCCAAAAAATCATCAGACATATCTAAAAGGGATTCTGCTGGTAAGATGGAATTTAAGGAGGTGTTCCCCTGATTGCTCTCATTCTACTTTGGGATGGGCTCCACTCAGAAAAATTGCAAAATCATTGGATCCAACTGCTTCCAAGGATCTGCCTGAATCCAAATCAAAATTCCCAGATCCCACTGCTACCTTGGATTGAACTCAGTCCAAATGAAAATATCCTTTCCATGGGTCACCTAGATTTTATCTAAAGCCTACTTCCTTGAGATTTCATACACCATTCTTTCAGGAGACACCTTGATGGGCTTCCAGTCCACTCTCAATCCCTTCATCCCACAGGTAAACTAGAAGCCTGGTAGAAGCAGATGTGGACAGGATGATGATAACATTTCTCAGACCCCTGCATCAGTAGGGAGTCATTCCATCTCCATCTCTGTCTCCCATTGAACCTGTGAGCCTACCACTAGTGCAGTCCCAACTTTTGACTTTTATTTTGATCCATTCCCTGGGTTTGGAATCTTTGAACCCAAGAATTCTCAGTTTGTCTATGTCGGATTCTTAGGCCTGGCCTTTCTTGACTTTCAAACCTTCTCTGAGCATACATTTGCATATGGTGTACCCATTGCAACCTAAAGGCTTTGGTATGTTGGCCAGATGTCAGGCTGCTCTAGACAGAGGATCCCTACTGTACAGAATACTGTAACAGTGAAGAGAAGGACACCTACTGTTATGGTAAGATTTTGCACAACTGTACTTTCTTATTCTGTGTGTTGATTTATTTATTTATTTTTATTTTATTTATTTGCAGTTGTTTAACCAGGATAGTCCATTGGGCCTAATGAAACGTTTTCAATGGAGTCCTGGGGAGAAAAGCTCCTAAATACATATTACAGAAAGATTAATATACACACATAGATTGCATGTAGACTGCAGAGGTAAACAAAGTTGCTTAATATACTCCTAAAAGCTCCTAAATACATGTTACACAAAGATTAATATACACACATAGATTGCATGTAGATTACAGAGGTAAACAAACTAAGCTTAATATACACACATAGATTGCAGGTTCATTATAGAGGTAAACAGACTGATCAAAAGTATTTCAGTCAAAGGAAATGATATCAATTTTTTTTTTTTTCCAGTCGGAATGAGGATAGGTAGTTAGATGGAGTAGGGTCAGGAGTTACTAGGTACTAGTACTACTGATTTAAATCACAGAGCGATAAAAATAATTAAAAATAAAAAAAATATCAGACAGGAAGTGATAGTGATTTAATGAATGTATTCAGCTATTTAAACTGAACTGGGACTGAGCAATGGTACTGAAGAGGGTCACAACCAGGAAGACTGCATGTTAGTTAAATATTGGCAGAAGCACACATGGTAGTCCTTAACAGGTTGAACACAATATACATCTAATGAATTGGCTTACCATTATGAGCATACATGATGGTAAGCATGAAATAAGGTTGAACAGCTTGTAGTTTAAGAATTGGGCAGGCAAGAGGAGGAATGTTAGTAGAGAAATGGCTAAAGGCTGCTTCTTAATCGTCAAGTATATCTAAAGCAGTCCTTCAACAAGAAGTCCTGCCTTTTGCTCTGTAGGGGCTTGGGATTCATTGTTACTCACCATGCTACATAAACAACAGAAGATAGGTGCAGCAATACTGACTCAGAGGTGTAAGAGTGGCATTGTGGATAGCACTGTGGCCTCACAGTTCAAATTTCTGCATATCTGTTCTTGACTAGAATGTCTTCTGAGTGGAGTCCGTATGTCCACATCATGTCTGCATGTGATTCTGTTGGCTGATCTGGTTTCCTCCCTTATCCCAAAACGTGCCATAGATAAATTGAGGAATGGCAATATTCCATATTGCCCAAGGTAGAAAAATATGAAAGAATAGCCTTTTGAGCTATTTGAGCTAAGCTAAAACACCAAGCAGTAGTAGTAAGAAATATTTGTAAATTATACTCCAATTTAATTTACAAATATTTCTTACTACTACTATTGCTTAGTGTGTTAGCTTAGCTCGAATAGCTCATATTATTATTCTTTCATATTTTTTCTAGTTGTTTTGACTTGAATAAACACACGACAGTTTAAGCTAACTAAACTTCAGGGTGTTCACAGTGCTTCATTTCCAGTATTGCCCAAAGGTATACATGCTGTATCTGTAAGAGAGTGTGTGTGTGTGTGTGTCTGTGTGTCTGTGTGTGTGTGTGTGTGTGTGTGTGTGTGTGTGTGTGTGTGTGTGTGTGTGTGTGTGTGTGTGTGTGTGTGTGTGTGTGTGTGTGTGTGTGTGTGCGTACATACATGTGTGTGTCTGTGTCTGTGTATCCTATGATTGAATGGTGTGCTATATGGGATTTTTGTCTCTTTCTTCCTTGGCCCCACTTAGTACTAAGATAGCCTCATGTCCCTGAATTGGAAAAGGCATGTTACTGGAGCAATAATGAATTAAAGAATAGATTTGCAATAAAGTGGCTTCTCATCTGAGTACATGGTACCTCACAGACCAAAGTCACAAGCACATAGTAAGCTTGGGATGAATATTTAATGGGAAACAATGATTCCTGTGTGCTGCTGAATAAACACACACACACACACACACACACACACACACACACACACACACACATATATATATATATATATATATATATATATATATATATATATATATATTTGTATATAGCATAGCTACATTAAATAATAATGCCATTAATATGATATCGCCACAGATTAACCATTAACCACAAGCTAGTTTCCCCACACTCCTTATCTACTCTCACTGGGAGGCCTGGTCATAAACTTTCACCAGGTGGGCCCCTGACATCTTGGGAAGTAGTCCTTATGTTGCAAATCCTAGAAGCAAGGAGAAAGTTTCTACAAAGGAAATGGAATAGGTACTGTGGGACATCAATATGCAGTAGGTTCGACAAGAGTTGAAGTGATGTGCAATGGCATCAGTATGTCTGCCTGTCCTATCAGACAGCTGAGTTTTGAGGCTCCTTATCTGTAACAGGGTTATAAACAGCACATCCAAACCCTCCCTCTGGGATAGCAAAACTGGTCACTGTTTTTTTATTTATTTAAATATGCAGCCAGCCCTACCAGCAAGACAGGTTATCTTGAACTCTGGTAATGGGCAGCACAGATGACACTCTGTTCTGCACCAGTGGATTTCAATATGCTACAAAATGTTAATGTATAGTAAGAAAACCTATGTAAAATGATAATTAGGATTTAATAAGTGCATGTCGGAGTGGGGGGGTGGATCCAGGAAATGAAAGCTAAGTAGTCTCAAGCACTCGCATATTAAGATTTCATTCTTTTTTGTTTTATCTCTTTTCCCATTTTCCAACAATCCCTGTATTTTTTTGTTAATGAAGTGTAGCTCTGCAGGCGATTTTTAACTGTGGTGCTCTCAGAGATAGTCAAAGCAAGACATGCCAGGGATTTAAACTTGGACTCTGGCTAATCCTAAGGATCTCAATCAGCAGTTAGAGTGAAAGAGTGGGGGACAGAGCTTTTTGAAGTTGGCTGGTTGTTGTTTCCTAGGCAGGAAACAACCTGTATAGCTAAAGGGCTACTGCAGCAGTGAAGAATTCAAACATCTATTGATATGTGTAAGAGCAACTTATACAACTGTAGTTTTTCTGTTGAAATATAGCCTGATTTTTTGAACTCAGCTTTAGAGAAAACATGTTTTATTTGGGTCTTATGCAACCAATGTGAGCAAAGAAGGAAATTAATTTAGGAAGGTTCTAAGATTTTTCATGCCCCCCCCCCCCTTCAAATCTTCCTGATCCTCTTTCACACCTAAGAAACAAATATATATGGGTGAGCAATAACAATCAGAAACCTTTCCAATAAAGGGACAGCATTCAACTTCAAAATAGCTATGCTAGCTTACTTCCTTCCTTTCCTCTCCTCTTTTTCCTCAATCTCTCAAAACCCATCCCAAGAATTGGCTCTATTCATTCTCCTTTGGCAATAGAGTATGACAGACTAATGGGGGTTAAAGGTTGTCTAGGATGGCTGCAGTTAGCACTGCATACAAAAATTACATTTTAGGGGAGTTCTCCACCCTTTGAACCAAACATAATTCTTCAGGTTCTTCAGCTTTACTCATCCTAGGAGTTTTGGAACAGTGCCATTTATTCAAAGGGAAAAGGCTTCTAATTGAAAATGCTGCTGGTACCAGAGAAAGAACCTTCTTGGTGACCAGTTTTAAATCTTTCCTTCCCTTTTCAATATGGCGAAGTTCCAATATTGAAGATGTTGACCCTTCAGAGTCTGTTACCTCTTTATTCCCAATGAAGATTTATGGTAATATGTGATTTAAAAGAACTCTGAACTTCTGGATTTGGGTCAGATGATCAGTTATCTGTATTACCCTTTGGGTTATCTGCTGCTTCAAGAGTGTTTGCAAAGTGTCTGACTTACAGCAGACTAAATGGCATTCATTTTTTCCCCCTTATTTGGGTTACTTCCTTACCTTTGCACAGTTTTTCCCAGAAACCATAAGCCCTTAAAATGGGATGTGATGCTGTAAATTTTCATTCTAAACTCAACTGTTTGGTTCAGATCCAGTTCCAATCCTTGGATCCGACTCAGCCGCTACTAAAGCTTGTGGCCACCAAAAAGCTCTTGAGCTCCTCCCTTACCGATAATGCACCAACTGCTAACATACCTCATCACTCATTTGCCACTTTTCTTGAAAATACATGGTCAACCTTAGCTCAAGCTTTTTCAGATAAGTGTATTTCTTTATCAATAGTTTACCCTTTTCTATTCCTAATCTCATTGTTATATCACTCCATTAATCTTCTTACACATGGTGTGATATTTTCCTACCATCATTGGTAATTCTTTCCTTGTTGCAGTCTTTCTGCTGCTGTTACACACTAGTGTAGTCTTTAATACTATTGCTGGTATTCGATTTTTTACCTTTATTCTCTCTGTCTTAAGAAAGAAAAAGTCCAGACCGTATGACATATGTACAGACCACTCAGCAGGGTTTTACAATCTCTTCCAACACTTCACCGGAACACCCCACCAAGGAAGCCTGTAGGAAGAGGAAGTGCAAAAGGAGGTACTTAAGCTCTCCGCAAGAGTCAGTCACTGAGGATACTGATTTCAATGAGGGAGAAGAGTCCCCACAATCACCTCTGGAAGATGTATCATTTGGAGACATCCTTGAGATCTTTAAGCAGAAAGGCGGATGGTCCTCCAGCAACCCTTCACCTGAGGAATAAGTATTTCTGGAGGCTTTTGAAGCTGGTACATCCACCTCATGAGTTACTCTGCCCACTGATGAGCTCATTGATTTCATCTCTAAGTGGGTGTGGAAGGAACCAGACACAGTTGAGCCAATCCTTAGCACACCAGATTGGATTCTAGCTCCACCTGTTGGGAAGGAATTCTGAAGTAAGGGAGTGCCTGTATGTGCCATGGTTGTAGTAGCAGCCATCAAGAAGTAATTTACTGAGCACAGTTCCTCTGTCCATCCCCCGTGAAGGGAGTCTAGGGTGATGGACAGATTTGTAAAGTATGTTTATTTGTCAGCGACCTTTGCCCTTAGGTTACTGAACTATTTGGCACATTTTACTGGACTACAAATGGACTTGATCAAGGAGTTTTCAAAATCCCGTTCTGGGACCATTACTGCCGAGGCTCAGTCATCTGTGGTCTCTCAACTGGCTACCCTCCAATCCATTTCAAATTCGTCCATGAGGCTTATCTCACATGCAGCTGAAGGTGCCTCACGGACAGCGGGTTCAAGCATATCCATTAGGAGACATGGCTGGATGTGCTTATGCAATTTTGTGGAGCCTTTCAAGTCCTTATTCATCAATGCACCCTTTGACAGCAGATCTTTGTTTGTCCCAAAAGTGAAGGACACATACTCCAAGTGTGAAAAGGATGGTAAGACCCTCTCTGCAGTGGGTGCATGTTTATCAACCCCTCAAAGATCTTTTTCTAGGAATCAATGAGTTGGACAGAAAATGTGGTTCAGAAAGTCCTAGAGTCCTTTCCATGACACACATGGAGATAGTTCCCTTAGGGGCAGAGGGGGAAACTCTAATGGATGACAATGCCCACATGACAGAGGATGCCTACAAAACCAGACTTCCAGAGATTGTTTCTCTGATAGACCCTATCAGCGGTCCTGAAAGGATGCCCAATTGTCCCCCTCTGGAGACAATCAGGGGTCGACTATCCCTGCACCAGAGAGCCTGGCAAGATATAACAAGAGATACATGGGTGTAGAGGAGCATGGGGTTGGGAGGATGGCCTAATGGTTAAGGTGTTTGCCTTACAAACACAAGGTGCAGGGTTTGAGTCTCATAAGGGATAATTGGCTAGGCTTAAAATGGCTCGCAAAGGCAGTTAGCCTAGTACTAATCTATGAACCTATGAACCTATTATCTGCGGTAATTCCCTTTTCCCTTCTACTCCCAACTGCATGCAACATTCCTGATGTTCCACCCAGTCAGAGGAAAGCAGCAGCACTAGAAATACAAAAGCTGCTAGAAAAAAAAGTCTTCCAGGAGGTCCCACCAGACCAGATAGAACCCACAACTTACTCAAGGTTCTTTAGTGCCAAAGTAAACAGGGGACTGAAGACCAATTTTGGATCTCAGCACCTCAAACAAGTTAGTTCAACATACAGATTTTTGGATGGTCATGGTTCAGTCAGTTCTACCCTTCCTGGGCAAGGATGACTGGATGTGCTCGATAGAGATTCAGGATGCATACTATCACATAAAAATTAATAGACAATCCAGAAGGTATTTATGCTTCCAGCTAGGAACCAGTCACCATCAGTTCAGAGCATTGCCCTTTGGCCTCAACACAGCCCCCAGGGTTCATAGGTTCATAGGTTCATACTAGGCTATCTGCCCTAGGGCATTTATAAGCCTAGCCAGAGTGTGTTTGGCTTTCGCCACCCATTTAAATTAATTTTGCTATGCCTTTTTTTGAGGTTAGTATACTGTCCCTCTGTCTAACAGTGACACAGAAGTTATACCCGGGGTAAACCTACGATCTCCCATCCACTCATCAAGATTCCTCTTGAAGAGAGTCAATGTGGGACTCTGTGTTCACCAAATGCATATCAATGGTAGGAGCTCACTTGAGACTGCAGGCATTCCAAGTGTTTCCATATCTAAAAAACACAAAAACTCAAATCCAACTAAGAAATTGAAAAGAAAGGCACCCGAAGCAAATGTATCACACTTTTTATTATAACATTAAGCGCTTTCGTCCATCAAATAATTGGACTTCATCAGAATGACATCCAAACCAAAAAGCCAGCTTAAATAATATTAAAAACCACATGACTAAACTTTAATTGAATCAAATTCATTCTTAAAGGTCCCTCATCCTTAAAATATTCAATGAACCATTAACCATCACAGGTTCATATAAACACTAAAAAAGCTTTTTTTTTATATATATTAAAAAAAGACGTATAAACAATTTAACAAGTTTTATACATTCATTAAAAAAACAATTAAACAGCAAACAACCTTTAAGAATGAATTTGATTCTTCAATTAAGGTTAAGTCATGTGGCTTTTAATATTATTTAAGATGGCTTTTTGGTATGGATGTCATTCTGATGAAGTCCAATTATTTGGCAGACAAAAGCGCTTAATGTTATAATAAAAAAGTGATACATTTGCTTCGGGTGCCTTCCTTTTAATTTTCTTGTTTCCATATCTAGATGACTGGCTCATTACTAGCCCAACTAGACATCTACTAACAAGAGCAAGAGATCAGATAATCAAAAATTACAAGAAGTCTCAGTTACAACCAACTCAAACCTTGAAATTCATAGGAACAGTCTTCAACACATTATCAGTAACAGCTTCTCTTCCTCTCTCAAGAGTGCATACTATCAGATTCCAGGTCACGAAAATAATTTGCAGTACCAGATTTTCAGCCCCATTAATTCTTAAAGCCCTGGGGTCTGTGTCAGCTGCCATACTCTTACTTCCTCTAGCAAGATTTCATATGAGGATTATTCAATGTATGCTAGCAATAGAGTGGTTGATTTCTTTACCAGCATATGTCAGTACAAATAAGAATCACTCAGGCATGCAAAAGATACCTCTGGCAGTGGATTCAGTCAGAACAGGTAAAACAAGGCTGTCCTTTCATTCTCCCTCAATCCAAGGCCACAAAATGCAAAATGGTAGTAAAAAAATCCAAAGCCTAGAAACGTTGAGGTACAATGCAGTGTTTATTCCAAACAGAAAAGAAAATCACAAAGCTTTCAGGATCAACTCTTCATCAGTGTGTAAAAAGGACCCAGATGCCTTCATTTAATTAGTAAATTCAAACCACAACACTAATCACATGACACAGCTGTATTAAAAACTAGACACATATACAGGTAAAATGTTGCTCAAAGTCAGTACAGCCATAAAATAAGTAAAGCATTTAATTAAAACCCATCCACATGAGATGTTATTTCAAAGTTAACTGTCTTCTTTTTAAAACAGGTTTAATGCTTACTGCTGTGTTTAAACCTAGAAAACAATCAGCTTCTAAATCTGTGATCCATGAGTACTCACATACTTCTAACTCACTGTTAAGACTATCCCTTTTTCTTCTGTTTAATGTCAATCACTTCTAAGTTAAATGTATGTGCACTTTCTTTCTCCCTCATATGCTTACCAAAGCATTGGTTATTACCTCTTTACGTAGACTCACTGCTCTCATCTCTAGAACATTAATATGTAAAGTAGCCTCTTCAGAGGACGAAGTGCATTAGACTGTTTTCCCCAGGATGTACCCCCCACCCAATGTGGAAGGCAGGTACCCATGGTTACTATGGTCTTGGACTGAGGGAGAATGAATGTTTATACCAGTAAATTGTCCCATTTTAAATGTATTTATTGGGTTATATGAAAAGGACATACGTAACTATTATATGAAGTCTGAAAAAAAGAAATACAACATTTCCTTGTCTGAGTTTCAAGCTCTTGAGAAACCACAGAATCACAATGATATTATTATTTAACAGGCTGATAAAGGTGGTGCAATTGTTATTTTTGATAGAACTATGTATAATATGCTTATGCTTCAATTTCTGAGTGACTTTGATAGTTTTATTGAAGTCCCTCTAGCAGAAGTATTTAAATGTATAAGCGAAGTTAATATGTGTATTTTTGAGCTGCAACTTAATAATGACATCAGTACTAAATTTTTAATTATTTTACAGTTCCATGTCCTGTGACACCTGTTTTGTATGGTCTCCCAAAAATTCATAAATGTTTAACCCATAGGTTCATAGGTTCATAGGTTCATACTAGGCTATCTGCCCTGGGGCAATTATAAGCCTAGCCCGATTCTGTATGGCTTACGCCACCCCTTGATTTGAGTATACTGTGCCCTTTTTAAGGTTTAGTTTACTGTGCCTCTGTCTAATAGTGACACGGGAGTAATCCCTGGGACAAACCTACGATCCCCCATCCACCTATCGAGATTCTTCTTGAAGAGATTCAGTAAGGTGCTCTGCATCACATGAACTGGAATTCTATTCGAGTGAAGGGAGCCTCTGGGTTATGAACCTGTCCCTCCAGCAAGTTCTATTTATTTCTGTGCTGAGGTTCAAGTCCCTCGAGCGTGTGGCTCTAAGGGATTTAGATTTACTGAGGTGGAGCATGTCCATTAATTCTGGATTTGACATAGCTTTGAATGTCAGGCATAGATCGCCTCGAAGTAGACGGTATGCAACTGAGTAGAGCTGGAGTTTTTTTAACCGAGCAGCATATGGCATCTGTCTGAGACCCTTGATCCTCTTGGTGAGATACTTTTGGGGTCTTTCTAATTGCTGCAGGTGTCGGGTAAGGTACATCCCAAAAGGGCATTGTATTCTATGATGGGCCTGATGAGGGATGAATAAAGGCACGATTACCTCTCTTGATCTAGATGTGAAACCCTTCGTGATGAGGTGGGCTATGTAGAAGGTCTTTCTAACCACTTTGGCAATGTGGTTTTCAAAGGAGAGATTGCTATCAACTTGGGTCCCCAGGTCCCTAATAACCTTCTCTGTACTTAATGGGTTTCCGCCTATGTGGTAATTTGTGGGCACATTGTTTTGCCAAAGGGTATGACTATACATTTTTTGGCATTTAGCTTTAAACCATGGTGCTGGCACCAGTTATCTGTCTCTGTGAGACCTTTTTGAAAGATGTTTGTGTCAGCTGGAGAGTCAATTATGGCGCCCAGTTTGCAGTCATCTGCGAACTTGGTGAGCCATAGTCCTCCCACATTTGCCTGTACCTCGGAAAAGTATATACCGAACAAGAGTGGTCCCAGGACAGAACCCTGTGGGACGCCACTTGTGACCGGTTTCGAGTCTGACATGGCTCCAGCAACTCTCACTCTGTGGGTTCTGTCTTTGAGCCAGTTTGCAACCCATCTTGTGACATAGGGGTTTATATTTAAGCTGGATAGCTTATCTATGATGCCCGAGTGGGGTATTGTGTCAAATGCCTTTGCAAGGTCCAGATAGGCTGTGTGGACTACCTTCCCTTCATCTATGGCTTTGGTGACTGTTTCGAAGAAGTCAACCATGTTCAAAAGGCAGGATCTGCCCTTGACAAAGCCGAACTGGGTAGGATCTAGTGTCTGTAGGTCCCCAATGTCTTTGTTTATGAGCTCCATGATGATCCTCTCCATAGCCTTGCAGACTAAGCTAGTCAGGCTTATGGGGCGATAGTTTCCAGGGTCCGTAGAGGCTCCACCTTTGTGGAGTGGGACCACTGTTGCTGTACGCCATTCTGTGGGCACATATCCTGTAGTGAGGCTGAGATTGTATAGCTGTTTTATTTGAGGGATTAGTTCCTCTTGGAGTTCATGTAGGATGCAACCTGGGACGCCATCTGGTCCCATGGAAGCAGTGTTTTTTGCTTTGGAGAGGGCAGCCTTCACCTGAGCATCAAAGATGTTTGGGAGGCAGCCCTCTGCCGGGATAGATACTTGCTCTTTTGGAGGGGAGGGGGTGGAGAAGTTTGCACTGAACCTGTTTGCCAGGATATTGGCGATGTCTGTGGGTTCAGTGTATTTTTTGTCGTTTAGAATCAACTCAGAACAAGTCTGGGAGTTGGATCCCAGGTTTCTAACATAACTGAAAAAAGCCTTATGATTGTCTTTGGTGTCCTGTGCAATTTTTCTCTCAAAGCTGGCCTTGGAGGATTTTATGAGATCGTAATTTTTTGCTAGTACTGATCAGAGATGCCTTCCCTATTAGGGATTTTGCTCTATCATGTAGTAGCTTCCTCCTTCTGTTGTACAGTTTATTTATGGCAGGGGTCCACCAGACTGGATGCCTGCCTTTGGATGATTGGGTCTTGATTTTGTTTGGGATAGCATGATCCATGCATTCCTGGAGATGTCCGTAGAATGCGTTTATATAGGATTTTGCAGTTTGGGCCGTAGTTTCCACTGGCCCTGGGGCCTTGAAGGATTCCACTTCGGTTTTGAGAAGTGAGAAGTTCGCTTTTGAGAAGTTTTTCACTGTGGTTTTCTGGGCTGGGGGTGGGGTCGGGATGTGGACATCCAGTGAAATTAATTTATGGTCTGATCTTACCAATGAGGGATATACTTCTGGTGTGGAGCATAGAGTCCCCATGTTGGTAATGATCAGGTCTAGTATGTTGTCCCCTCTTGTGCATCCACCCATGCGTCCTATTGTATCTGGTTCTAGCTGGGTCACCGAACCTATTTCTCACTATTTACAGATTACTTTAAGCAAATATTTATATAAAGTGAAAAGTTTTATTAAGGATATGAAAGATTTTTTATAACAGTTATACTGCTGGTCTAATGAACATCATAATGTTGAATTTTTATTTGTAATGCTTCACATTAAATCATTATTTACTGTGATACCTCTACAATATGGGTTAGAAGCACTACGTGACTTTCTAAGTAGAACATATGGCATGGTTGGTAGAGAAGTGGAGAAATTGTGTAAATTGACAGAAGTGGTGTTGACTAATAATGTGTTTATGTTTAATGAATACACATACATACAGAAAAATGGGGTAGCGATGGGCACCCCAATGGCAAATACATATGCCAATATTGTTGTTTCATGCTAGGAAGAGCAATTTGTTTATAGTGAACTGCATCGTTTTTATGACAAAATATTATTTTTTAAATACTTTGTGGATGACATATTTTTTTCTGTGGGCTGATGATGCTGAACTTGAAGTATAACTAGAATATTTAAATAGAACTACTAACTTTTTGAAATTTATAGCTCAGTTTTCTGTGGATACTATCAATTATCTGGATGTTAGTTTAACTAAATGTAGTGGAGGTATTAGTACTTCAATACATAGAATAGAAAAGACATACATTCCAACCGATATGTCCACAGAAATAGTATGCATGCCACACACACTTTTAAGGGTGTAGTCAAAGGACAAATGTTAAGAGCCAGTCAACTAAACACCGATGAGGTTAACTTTAAATTGGAACTGGACAGAATGACCACAGATTTTGAATGCTGTGGTTATAATAACTCATTATTAAGATGTACAGCAGATGAAGTTATTATAGAAAGAACTGGCAAATCGAGATCCCACTTTTCTAGTAATACTAGCCATATTAATTCTGGTTATAATTCTATTAAAAATAATAATATACGCTATGTCACAACATATAATTGTAGATAAGAGAGTGTTAAAAGCATTATTAGAAACACTTGGGGTATTCTTAGAAACATTAAAATAACAGAAAAAAAGTATTCCACTGTGGAGAAAGGTATCGTAGAAACAATAAAATAAGGCAGCAAAATCTAATAGAATCCAAAGAATCAGCAGGAAGGTAAAATGTAAAAAACTTTTTATTAAAAGGTTAGCGCTTTCATGCTACTAAGAGCACTTCTTCAGACCATAATAAATCACAGTAAAACAGTCCATATATATATTGTAACATTTTTACAGAACAGCCTATAACAAAACTCATTTAAACAACTTCCGCCCTTTCACAATAGGTTTAAAGGGACTTATCCATTTAACCCTGGATGTATATCGATATACATCCAGGGTAAATGGATACGTCCCTTTAAAACCTATTTTGAAAGGGCAGAAGTTGTCTAAATGAGTTTTGTTATAGGCTGTTCTGTAAAAATGTTGCAATATATATATGGACTGTTTTACTGTGATTTATTATGGTCTGAAGAAGTGCTCTTGGTAGCATGAAAGCGCTAACCTTTTATTAAAAAAATGTTTATGTTTTACCTTCCTGCTGCCATGGTGGTTCTGTGGATTCTATTAGACTTTGCTATTCATAGAAACATGCCTGAGATAATCAGAATAGTTGGGGAGGCCCCCATGTTCTTATATCATACCTGTCTGAATTTGAAACAAAGATTATGCTATAAAGACTTTAAAAATAATAAAAAGTTGAACATAAGTAGAAAATAGGGTACATTTCTTTATTATAGTTGCATATGCTGTGATGATATAAATACAAGTTATGAATTTATATATCCTAACACTAAGAAGAAATATACTTTTAGGTGTTTTGCAACTTGTAATACCTTTACCATTATGTATATGGCATGCTGTAAGTTGTGTCAAGAATTCTACATAGAGAAATACACAAGAAGGTTGAAGGACAGAATTACTGAAGACAAGTCTGAAATACATAGAGAGGTAGCAACTAATGCTTTGGGTAAGCATATGAGGGAGAAAGGAAGTACACATACATTTAACGTTAGAGTGAGTGACATTAGACAGAAGAAAAAAGGGGGATCTTAATAATGAGTTAGAAGTATGTGAATACTCATGGTTCACACTTTTAGAAGCTGATTGTTTTCCAGGTTTAAATACAGCAGTAAGCATTAAACCTGTTTTAAAAAGGAGACAGTTAACTTTGAAATAACATCTTGTGTGCATTGTTTTAGTTAAACATTTTACTTATTTTATGGCTGTACTGACTTTGTGGAACATTTTACTTGTTTGTGTGTCTTTAAACTAAAGTGCTTAATACAACTGTGTCATGTGAATAGTTTTGTGGTTTGAATTTACTATTTAAATTAAGGCATTTAAGTCCTTTTTACACACTGATGAAGGGTTGATCCCAAAAGCTGTGATTTTTTTTCATGTTTGGAATAAACGCTGTATTTTACCTCAACATTTCCAGACTTTGGATTTTTTTTACTACTGTTTTGCATTTTGTACCCTGCCTGGTTTACCTATGTGCTGTTCTTGTTTCTTTGGATATGCTCTTATCTTCCCATAAGCCTTCTACAAGAAAAAAATTACATGAGCAATGAGAAAGGTTCATTTGCTGGGCACAACATAACATACTTGAATTTTTGGCAATAATGTTTAATGAGGGAGCTAGCTCCTCAACAATTGAAGTTCATTAGCTACTATCTCTAACTTTTGCATTGGATTTGAGAATTCTTGTGTAGCCTCTTCTAAACTTTGTAAAGCATTTTTTTAGAGGCACACTCCTGCTGAGACCCCCTGTATAAAGATCCTACTCCACCATGGAATTTGAACTTGGTACTGCAGGCTTTAATTCAGTCTCCCTTTGAACCAGCGGGTAAATGTGATCTTAAGCTCCTGACTTGGAATGCTATCTTTCTAGTGGCCATTACCTCTGCTAGAAGAATTTCATCTAAACCTCCATACTTGATCTTTCATAAGGATAGAATCACATTACGTACCAATGCATCTTTCCTTCCAAGGTGGTGTCAGAATCCAGTATCAATTAGTTCATTAACGTGCTAGTGTTCTTTCCTAAATTTGCAAATAAAGGTGAATATATGTTGCATTTATTGGATGTTCACAGATAATTAAATTTGTACCTACATCGGACAAAAGAAATTAGGAAGACAGATCAATTATTTGTGCCCTTTGCGATTTTAAATTGGGTAAACCAGTTGCAAAGGTAACTTTAGCCAGATGGCTGACTGATTGCATATAATTTACCTATAGCAAGTTGGGTGTAACCTTAACAAAACCTCTAAAAGCCCACTCAACTAGGTCCATGGCAACTTCTTCTTTCTTCTCTTTCGATCTAGAGCTTCCAAGGACAATATATGTCCAGTTGTGACTTGGCTAAACCCTCATACCTTTATCACTCATTACAAACTGGATCTGGGCTTGGGGGAAGAGCAGCCTTTGTCTTAGCTGTGCTCAGAAATATCCTTTCTTAGATTCCACGTGGGATTTAAGTAGCTGGGAACTCTGTCCCAACAGTTGAGGATAGAATGAAAAGTGACAACATCAGATAAAAAAAGTTATGTACTTACCATAACATTCCATCTGTGTTGTCCATTTTCATTCTTCCTCAACTTCCTTCCCATCAACCCCCAATCCTTTAAGTTATGAACTTCCAGAAGAACAGGAAAGTATAAGAACACCACTGTCCTTAATATTGAGCTCCAGATATGACCTTTCTGTCAGGAACGTTATAGTAGTTCTGTCTAATTTACATAATGTAGCAAACGAGATCTGAGGTATGTTAAGGGTTGGTGCACTATGGGCAAGGGAGGAGCTTGATAGCTTTTTGGTGGTCATGAGCTTTAGTAACAGCTGAGTCAGATCCAAGGATAGGATCTGAACCCAACAGTTGAGGAAAAATAGGCAACACAGCTGGAACATTATGGTAAGTGCATAACTTTTTTTTTTTCAGCTTTTCAAACAAATCTGGGATTCCAGATAAATGTTCAAAACTCCTCCTTGACCACTTCACACTAGATTGTCTTTCTAGGATGTCTTTTATCTAGAATTCTTCCTAAGCTTTTCAATTCAATCTTGGACTTCAGCCAGAGAGTTTTTTCAAGATTCTGGGATTCTTGGCATCCATGATTCTTATGATTCCTCTCGCCTCTCACTAGGTTGTAAATATGAAAGATTCTATGTTATCTAATCAACACATAGGATCCCAGTCTGATTTGGAAACTTCTGATCTCCCACCAGAACTGGTTTATAAGAAACAGATGTGCAACCGGAAGCACTTAGACTATTCTCCAGAGTCTTTCACTGAAGACATACAATTGGATGAGGATGAAGGCTGTCCTAGATCCCACTCAGAAGACATCACCTTCATTGACTTCCTCAAATTGATGAAGCAGAGAGTGGGATGGTGCACTGATAAGCCTTCTCCAGATGAGTCTGTGTTCTTGGAAGCCTTTGGTTCTGTCTCAGCTTCATGCTGGGTGGTACCATCCATTGGTCCTCTCATTGATCTTATGGTTCAATGGGCATGGAAGGACCCTGTCATGGTGGAACACATTCCCAAAATATCTGACAGCATTTTGGCAGCACCAAAAAGAGAAAACATTGGAGCAAAGATCCACTGGTGGATGCTATGGTGGTAGTGGCAGCCACTAAAAAGGAACCATCTGTGGAAAGTTCTTTGGTCTATCTCCCAAACAGGGAGTCCAGACATATGGACTGGTTTGGGAAATAAAATTTTGCTTCAACAACTTTCACACTTGAGTCCTGAATTACTTGGCCCATCTCACCAGATTTCAGAGACAGACCTGACCAAGGAGATTTCTAAGTGTCTCTTGGGTAACTTGCCTGCGGCTGTTCAAAAAACTGTGGACTCCCTGCTTTCTACCATTCAGTCTACTAACAAAGTAGCCATATGACTGCTCTCTAAAGCAGTTAATGACAGGGTTAGAGCAGTAGGCAGCTGGCATCACCATATGTTGGCATGCCTGTATGCGACTTTGTGATTTTGTGGAAAGCTTCAAGATTTCCTTCATTAATGGCGCCACTCTATTTGGGCCAAAAGTAAAGGATATGCTAACCAGGTGTTAACAAGATGGTAAGATTCTTTCTGCAGTGGGAATTTATTTTTCCAGCCCCTCAGAGAATGTTTTCTAGAAATCAGCACATTGGAAAAAAGATGTGATTCTGTAAATCTCAAGGGTACCTTTTATCATATGAAGATAGAGAAGCATTTGAGCAGAATCCTCCATTTTTGGCTGTGGGCCAATCATTATCAAATCAGAGCCCTGCCATTCAGCCTCACCACAGCTCCCAGGGTGTTCACCAAGATGATGGCAGTAGTGGCAGTGAATCTTCACCTGCTAGGGATCCATGTCTTCCTGTACCTCAATGATTGGATCTGAACCATTACCTCCATTGACTGTTTATCACATCACCAGGACCTTCTGCTCCATATGATGCAAGACCTAAGGATCACATTTACCCTAACAAAAAGTCATCTTACCCCACCTCAACTGATGGAATATATCGGATGCCACCTGGCTTCATGTTTACACATCGCCAGACTTCCCCATTCCAGGGTGCTCTCTTTATGTTTCACAGCCACTCAAGCTGTTCACTACCCATCTCCTCCAGCGATATTAATTCTCTGGCTATTAGGCCTAATGACTTCTGCAGCCCTCATGGTGCTATTAACCATATTTTACGAGACTGCTTCAATGAACTCTAGCGGTGCAATGATCCCAAAATTTTCATCCGATTCATGTATAAATTTGCCTCACTCAAATTAGCAGACAGTATATATACTGATTGATAAAATCTCCTTCAGTGACAGAAGGATGTCTGTTCCTTATGGATCAGCCTGTGGCTGTAGTGACCATGGACGCAACCCTTCTAGGCTGGAGTGGCATTTCAAAGGGAAGATGGTCCAATGTACTTAGTCACATGTACAACCCAACTTTCAAATCAATATTTTGAAGATGAGTGCAGTCCTCCTAATGTTGCAGGCAATTCAGGATGTCCTAATAAACCACAACAATACCTCCACACTCCAAATCGAAGCAACAACCAAAGTCTCCAAATGTGGAAAAAAGTTAGAATTTGTAAAATAAAGCAGCCAAGCAGTAAAAAATCAATACGTTATTCTAGCACCTCAGTGTCATCACCTTCTTGGAATACAAACAGATACCCATAACCCTTCATTTTTATACAGCTCACTCACAAATTACAATCTAATCACAAATTGCATTCAATCAAACAATTAAAAGCACTTGATACTTAAAGCAGACATTTCCAGTTTAGTTCATTATTCAGCCCCTTAGGGACCAATGTTTGTATTTTAAAATATACACACATTCTTTAAACAATAATTTTTTTTTCAACATCACTTCATCCCCCCAAATACAATTAACTTGTTCCAAAACAGTACCCTTTTAGTAAAGCAGCATTACTGTTATACTTTATTTTAAAATGTGCAGAAATGATTTTGTCCTCCCTTTGATGTTTTATGTCTCTCAAATGTTCCATAAATCTAGTACAGAACATCCTTTTTGTCTCCCCAATGTAAAATAAGTCACATGGACACCACAAAGCATATACCACCCCTTTGCTTTCACATGTAAACAAACCTTTAGATTCAAATCTAACATTATTAATAAACCTAACCGAGTCAATAATATGTGTACACACTGTACATTTACCACACTTAAAAGTCCCTAAAGCTGTAGATGGCCTTTGTATACTTGCCACCAGCATAACAAAAGCCCCATGCACCAACATGTCTTTTATACTACTACCTTTTGTGTATGACAAAGAAGGGTATTCAGGTAATATAGCTGCTAAATGTTTATCCTGTAGTAAATATTTCCAGTAATATTTAACTAAACCAACAATTTCTTCACTTTTAATATTATACACAGAGACAAAATATATTTGTTATATTTCACACTGCTTAGGCACAATATCTCGGTATTGTACTGCACCCCCTTTCTTCTTAATTATTTTGTGTCCCGTCAACTCTTTTCTAACTCTACACTCTGCCTCCTGCACTTTAACAAAATCATATCCCCTTCTTAAAAACATGTCTGCTGACATATTAAGTTCCTGCTCCAAAACATCCCTATCACTACAAATTCTTGACAAATGTAAAAACTCACCATAAGGAAGAGCTGCTAATAAATGAGGAGGGTGGCAACCGGATGCATGAAGGCAGTGACTACCATCTAAAAGTTTTCTATGCACCCCAGTGGTAATAGATCCATCCTCCTTCCCTTCTAAAACAAGGTCCAAATAAACTACTTTTCTACCTTGTTGTAGACCATCAAAAGACAGCCCAAATGGATTACAATGTAAATCGGCAACAAAATTATGCCCATCATCTTGGCCATCATCACAAATAAAAATCAAATCATCTATATACCTAAAATAAAAATTCACATATTTCTTCACAAAATCTTGTTTAAACAGAAACACAATTTCAAAAAATGTCATAAATAAATTGGCATACATAGGGGCAAACTGAGCCTCCATAGATGTTCCTTGCTTCTGCCTAAACAGATGGTTATTATAACAAAAATCCACCAATTCAACTATAAATTTAGAAAATGGATTGTCCCCCAAAAAATAAGAAACAGCTTTTAAACCATTGACATGTTTGATCGAGGTGCAGAAACTTTTAACGTCTAGTATCACCTAATACATCTCTTTTCTCCGTGCAATCAAGGATATTTTTTTCAAAAAATCAAAACTATCCAGTATATGAGCAGGTGTTTTTTGAACATAAGGAAACAACACTTTATGTGGTTTACCATCAAAAGTTTGGCGGCCACATCTGCAATGCTGCTTCCGCGAACTGCAAACCATGAAATTTGAAAACCGCGAAAAGTGAAGTGCTGAATGACAAAACCTCGCCCCCTTTTTGACCCACGGTAGCACTGGTTTCGGCAGTGGAGCAATTGGGAATGTCGAAGTTCGATATTCTTATGACAGTTAGGAACGTCGGTGTAATGGAATTTCTGCTACACGGTTCCCATATACAGCCATTTGGAAATGTGCCTTTGCACAAATGAATGTATACCCTTTATGTACTACCAAGCCTACATTATGGAGAAAATACTTACATGCCGAGATAATAGGTCTACCTGGGGAATCTATCATACTTTTATGTATCTTTGGCAGACAGAAAAAAACAGCCATTTCACTATTTTTCCTAAACAATTTTTCTTTGACATCTTTTTCTGTGAAATAGCCCAACCTCTCACCCTTCATCAGTAATTTTTCATATTCTGCCAAAACTTTTTCAAATACTTTTTTCTCACATATTTCATAAACATCCTGATTCTTCAAGTGGTTCATACACATCTTATGGTATTGTGCTGCACTCATAACTACAATTTTGTTGTCTTTATCAGCCGGTTTTATCACTAAATCTTTTCTATTTTGTAATTCCTTTAAAGATTGCCACTCTTTATATGTTAAATTACATTCAATGCTCCCCTTGTGTCTCAAAACATCCTCACAAATACCCCCCCAAAAAAATGAATAATAGAACTGAAATGAGCCACATGTTCATTTTCAAATGGAGGAATGAACTTGTTTAGCATAGGAACATCAGAAGTATCTATTCTACAATAAGCATTTACCATCATTAACAGCAGCAGCTTCTTCAATCTCTTTATAACATGAATAAAAACCATCATCAGATTCTTCATTATCTAAACTGGAAATGTCAAAATTCACTTTGTTAGCAAAAAAACATTTAAGATGCAACTTACGAACAAGTTTAAAAAATTCCTGTTTTACTACATGGGCCCTAGCAATCACTGTTGGTATGAACTTAAGACCTAAGTTCAATACTGCAGACTGCTCTGGTGTTAAATAACAGTTTGATCAATTAACTACCATATTAACAGCTGCAAACTCATTGTTTATATTTATTACTATAGTTCTGTCCATTATATTGTCCATTCCTATAATCCCTTCTGTGAAAATTCATATGTCCTGCCCAGGAGTGTGATACCTGTACAGACAGACAACATGTTTGTAGTTTGGTAAATCAACAAAGAGGGAGGAACATGCTCTTATCCCCTATGTCAAGAGGCCATGAGATTTTGGCAATGGGAGATGTCTTCTCACCAATTTCTAATAGTAATGCACATACTGGGATCATACAGTGGACAAATTGAGTAGAACTATCTTAATGTCTCACAAATGGTCACTCAATCCAGCAGTGACAACCTTGATTTTTGATGCTGTGGCCAGCCTTACCATGACCTGTTTGTATCCTACCTAAACAATAAATGTAGCAGTTATTTTGCCTTGATCCCACTCCAGGGACAGTCACTAATGAATGCTGTAGTCCACAACTGGCCCTCCTCTGTTGCACTTAATGAACAAATTCATGCAGAAAGCAAGAAAGTGCAAGGCCAGAGTGATCTCCATTGCTCTCTTCTGGCCCTGACAAACATAGTTTCCCTTCTTGTGGCCTGTACTAGTACCTCCCCCATAGATTCTGGATCATTATCCAAGCCTGTTAACACACCTGTCTGGACTGCCTCCTCCAGATCAGAACTCCATAAAGTTAACCGTTTGGTTCCTCCAGTTCAACCTTAGCCAGAGAAGTCAGGCTTCCTACTTCTGTTGTTTAGATCATAGCAGCATCTGAATAACAATCCACTATGAAGATCTATCATAGCAAATGGAAGAGATTCTCCATCAGGGCTATATCAGGAGGTTTAAATACCTTCTTTGTCCCTATCATTCCAATTCAGAATTTTTATTTGAAGTTTTTCACAGTGGCTCCAGTTATTCAACTAACAAACTGCTAATGGCAACTATCTCAGGTTTCCACATAGGGCAGAATGACCACTGTATAGCTTTCTTAAGAATCACTAAAGATTTTTAAAGAGAATGTTTCTCCTACCACCACCTCTCAGAGATTCAGTATCTCCCTGGGATATTATCATCATGCAGGCATTACCTTAATCACCCTTTGAACTGGCAGCATCAGTTGATTTGATGTTTCTCTCATGGAAGACATTTTTTCTGGAAGCAATTATATCAGACAGGTGGTTTTCAGAGGTGCAAGTACTTTCCTGCAAGCCTTCCTACCTGATCATTCACAAAATAGAATTTCTTTGAGAACTAATGCATCTTTCCTCCCCAAGGTGGCATCTAAGACTAATCTAAACCAGTCAGTAATCCTACCAGTCTTTTTTTCTAAATTCTCAAACACAGATGTATACATTCTACATATGCTGGATGTTCATCATCAGCTTTGGTTCTATCTTCATAGGGCCAAGCAATTCAGAAAGTCTGATCAGTTGTTTTTGACTTTCTCAAAGTCTAAGTTTGGCAAAGCAGTTGCTAAGGTTACTCTTTCTGGGTGGTTTTCAGACTGCATTTTTTGTTTGCCATAAAAAGGGCTTGTCTACTTATTGATGACATTTGTGCTTCAGCTACTTGGTCAACAGTTCGCACTTTTGTATCTCATTACAAACTGGATGCACAATCCAGCGCAAGCTCTTAATTTCATTCCACCATCCTCAGGAGCCTCCTTCCTATTAGTTTGGCAATCTGTCCCATAGTTAAATCAGATGAAAATAGACAATGTTGGATACAAAAGTTATGTACTATAACAGTAGATCCATGCATGTTTTTTAATTTTCATCTGGCTCAACCTCCCTCCCTCCCTCTCTCCTGCCATCCTTTCAAATTGGCACTTATGGGCTTATAGTCACCGGGTTGTCTCTAGGATACTCTATCTGTGAGCACTCCTTACTGACTGTCTTCCAATCCTACCTTTTTCTTGTATATTAGATTTACAGGGGGATTCAGTAAACCCTACATGGTCATTTTCCACCGTATGTGAGCCGTGGACACAGGTGTAAAACCTTTTGGATTCAGTAAGCACAATGTAGAGGCACGCACACCTGTGCAAACAAGGTAAACACTGCATCATGCTATTTACAACATAAGCAGCTCAATTATGCATAAGCAGCTGAATCACATGCTAATTAACCAATCTACCAAGGTGGAACTATTCAACAAGCTATACAGCAACCATGGTGTTCCCCCATGAATTCTCAAACTTTTGGAATACAGCAAACAGAAAGGAGTCTACACAAACAGAATAAAAAGTAAAATGTGTGAGATTTGGGTAGGACTGACCTTAATATATGACAGCATTAGATACAGGCTGGATGCAACAAAAGGAGAGTAACAATAGTAACATAATCCTTTTTTATGCCATAACAGAAATGCAGCTTTGCTCCCCTACCCCCAAATGAACAGTACACTTGTAAGTAATGCAGATAGATTAAAGTGTAAAAGTGTGTGCTAATCAAAATAAATATAAAAAGCATTAAAAACACTATTCATAGTTACATGTCAGCATATGCAATATATAGCTGACGAAATGTAACCATATCATCGAAAAATCAGTACTCCTCTGTGTAGATATATCCCAAAGTAATATCCTTTCTTCTGTGTTCAACACACAAACAATTGAGCTCCCTTTCAGTTTACCTATCTACATGGTTGTCTGGTGTAGATTCAGGGCTGTCATCATGGTAAATATGCAAATGAGGTCTGAACTCATTAGAATTGCTGAATCCAAAAAAACTGGATCCATATAGGGATGTAAACATAGTGCAGGCACTCCATCAGTGTTTGTGTTAATGGATGGCAACTGTGAATGCTTACATCAGGTGGGCATGTAAGGTTAGACTTACAAAATGTTACATGTATGTCTGTCAAGGTTGGAAATGCAAGTAAGCAGTGCACAATTCACAGGTTCTGTTTCATTAACATCCAGCCAACTCTTCATTTGGGTGCAAACTGTGTTTTCGCTGTCAGTTTATTATTATTATTTTATTATTTTTGGCCATTGTTTGCATGATGTGGCACTTAGGGTAATCACAGGCAATGGAGAGATGAATTAAAGGTTTGACTGTGCTTATGTTGTTTGCATGGTATTGTGCAATGAGCAAAAGGGAGACCTTAACAATGACTGGTACATAAGGGAATATCATGTAACTATTCCAATGGCAGCACTGCTAAAGTATGCCAGTTAGTAATGAGTCTCTGGAATACACCTACTACTTAACTGACTCTGTGGTGGCATGTGTTAATGCAGTTAACGCAGTAATACATTCCTTTTTTGGAGGCAGATGGTACTGGGTTCAAATACAAATGAATCTAACACTTTAAGTACTTTTGTGTTACTGTTGCTGCACATTGGTGCACAATGCACACCATCTTGCAAAAATGCATTAAAGAAAGAAATGAAGAAGGTAGGACAGTAGTGAAATGGGGAGCAAGCAGGAGGAAGAACAAATGCAAAGGAAGAGGGAGGTAGGAAAGAATCATAGTTATCCATTTCTTCCTCATTAAAAACTGATAATATATGCAGAATATTAGCTGAAGTTGGACTGTTACCTCCAGAAAGAGGGGTGACCAAAACACAAGCATGTTGTACAGCCAATTGGACCGAATCGGGTGTGTCAAGAAGACACATAATCAAAATGGAGAGCTATGTATGGGATTTTTTTTTGTGGGACAGGTGCCAATCTTTTTTTTTTTGAGAGAGAAAACGAAAAATGTTGTGGAGGGGACATAGGTATATCTGGGTCTGGTAAGTTGGGTAGGTGAAGAAGCAATTGCAGACAAACAAGACATATGGATGGTGATGAACACAAGAGATCAGTAGACACCATGGATGGAGTGAGGGTGGTGACATCCAGGACCCATGGTTATCAAGCTGGGTAACAGTGAGAACTGAGTCCTCACCCACAGGGCTGTCATCACTGCCACCTCACTCTGCCACTGGCTGAAGAACTTGATGCCTGCTTCTCTTCCTCCAGGTACCATGTAAATGAGGGACTGCAATCCCCTCCATCCTGTATAGGTGTGCACCAGCAGTGAGGTGACAACTCTATGCACCATCCCTGGCAGTTCAGCATGGGTGATAAAATCAACACCTCTGCCACTGTTCATGGAGGGAACCACTGGACTATCCTCCAGGGCAGAAGTACTTGAGGGGGCAGGTAATGCAGGGGGAGCAGAAGTGGTGCTGCCAGGTTGGCTCCCAGATGTGCTAGGCAGTGGTGTAGGGGCCAGTCGAGTGGGGGCAGGCAGATCCTGTGGGTTAGGCCTACCCCACTGTGCTGTAGAGTATTTAATTGTGTGTTACACATGGATGACATGGACACACTGTGATGACACATAATACTATAAAACAAACAAACAAAAAAAAACAGAGATAAGGATTGGGGTGAGAAAAAAAATAAGAGGTAAGATTAGTACCTTTATATGTAACATACAATGCATTAATACAATTATTTGACTCTATTATCTTATCCTTTACACTTAAGACTACCACCCCCTAACAGATAATTATTACTTTTAAGACTACCAGCTCCTAAAAGATGCACACTGTACTACAGATTGTAGCAAGTATGCCTTTATATGTGCATATATTGCACATATGAGATTTCCAATTATACAGATTGCAGTTTACAGCAGGGCATGTGTGCCACTGGTATAGAACTTTTACTTTAAACCTTTAAGTTACACATAACTGAAGAATTAACAGTATTGTTTAGTTGGAAAGTGCAGTATTTGAGCCCACCACCTCTGACTAAAGACTAATATTGCACTCATAGTTTGTGCTACAGACTAATGCATGCATACTTGCTTTTGCAGTTGAGGTATGCATGCTCAATTTGATACAGCTGTATAAAATACCAAATAAGCTATCTTCAACTGTTAATGCTACAATAACACCACTCTTCTGCTGCATTCATACCGCATACCTCCCTCATCCTCAACAATCTAGCACCATGGGTCCTAACATTATACACCCTTTCCATGGTAGCTGTGGAAAAAAAACATAACAGAACAGAATACTATTATGAATATTAGTCTTGCCTATATTCATCATGTAAGCCTTACAAGTACTCTCTGTAGTTGATACTTATACATCTGTGGGATGTCCTCCATCCTAAATTCCTCAATCCAAGTATCAAGGGTACACTTCTTCCTCCTCTGGAGGCCATTGTAGTGATGTTTACATTGTTCACCAGTGCAGGGGATACTGGTGGCACTGGTTACAGCCCAGACCAAATTGTCCTAAGCCTCTGACTTATACTGGGACCCAGAATAGTCCCTCTGCAGCAATCTGTTATCTGACCAGTACTCTGACATATGCATATATATTATTAGCCTTAAAATATGTGAGGATATTAACTGGGAATAATATGATATGCAGTTGCCAACAACTGAAGGGCAGGTTGGATGGCACAAACAAGAATAGAATACTCTTTGGGGAGGGCAAAGGTGAATTACAGTTATGGCACATACAAGAGGACACTGTTCTTTTGAGGGGGAAATAAAGCTGAGTTACTGTTATGGCGCAAACAAGTATAGACTGTTCTTTTGGGGGGGTGCACAGGTGAGTTACTGCTATGGCACAAACAAGGATGTATTGCTTTTGTTACTCTCCTTGTTTTGCATCCTGCCTGTTGTTTGATCTAGTGAGGGTTGTGAAGTCAAAAACTGCAATGTGTATCATTACTTTCTAACTTCTGTCTTTAATGATTTTCCAGTACAAATGTATGGTGTTAAACTGAGGGCATGCAGTGATCATCAATAATTTTGAGAGGTGTGACTGTGTGAATCTTTGATGCTTGAGGCCTACTAGTTACGAATGGACAGATATAAGTCAAATAAGTCTCTACTGCCACATGTTAAGGTAATTTCCGTACAAATCTCCCACCTTTTAATTGCTTATTGTACCAAGTGATGAAATACAAGGATATGCTATAATATTATTAAACAATACACTCCAGGTTCAGGACTTGACTTGTAAATGCAGCAGTTGCCACAGTGTTAGTTTAGGGCTGACTCTGTCTGATGCAAGCAGTGCACAGGCAATACATGGAGAGGTAAAGGTTTGTGAGTTGCCTGGCATCAATGTTACTATATGTATGTAAGTAGGAGGAAGTTTTTAGGCCCCTAGGTGGTGAGTGAGTGTACTATGCATTGTCTCTTAGCCAATGAAGGACATACTGAGCACCCTTATGTCTCCTTACACACACAGAAGCTGGTGGTTCCCCCTCTGACTCCTCATCTGCCTGTGACTGTGGTGACCTTGGCATTGGTGGTGGGATATGTGCCCCATCCCATTGCTGATCCTGCTGCAGATGTTCCTTCAGGATTATGTTGTGTAGCTTGACACATATAGATTTCTGTACATGTCCATGGATTGTACTGTAAGGCTCCCCCAGACGTATCTAGTCACTGTAACCATGACTTCAGCAGCCGAAGCACATGCTCTATGACATTTCTGGTTTGAATGTTTGCCTCATTATGTCATTCTTCCATGGGTGTGTGTGATTTCTGATGGGTGTCATCAGCCAAGCCCAGTAAATGACCCTATGGGATACCATCTAGCAAACATCTGGTACAGCTGGGAGGTGTGCCAGATATGTGAGTTGTGCTAACTGTCAGGGTTGCCAGAAAACACATTCATGATGATTCCATTTGCATTACACACAACTTGCAGCTGATAGAGTGGTAGCCCTTTCTGTTAATGTAGAACCTACCCTGTCCCCAGGTGGTGCCTTAGTTTCTATGAGTGCAATCTATGCCACCCAGTACTTCAGGGTAGTGCACTGCTGTTGCATATTTCTGGCCTTCTCCTCAGAACTATGGGGAAAATATATGTGCTCACTGGCATGTTAGAGCATAGCATCCAGGAACTGGAGAATCCTGGATGCTGATACCTGTGACACCCCCAGCATGCCCCCTGTTGGTCTCTGAAAGGTAACTGTAGCTAAGATTCTAAGGGCTTCACATACCTTAGTTTCCACTAGAATGGGTTCCCCTCGGTTGGCTCTGGCTCTGAGTTGAGGGCAGCAGAGGTCACAGTGTTCCTGTAGTGTGTCCCTGTCCATCCTGTAGTGCTTTACTATTTCCATGTCATGTAGGTTGTGAAAAGTTAAACAGGGCCTGAAAACTCTTCTCCTTCTCTGCCTAGGCCTATTGGCAGCAGCAGCACCATTGGCTTCAACCTCTAGCACATATAAATGGATTAAAGCAGCAGCAGCCCCTAACATTCTATCTGTGTAGACATTCTGTGTCTGTACTTCAAAAGTTTTAAAATTCCCAGAAAAAACTTGCATGGAATCTACATAGATGCTTTATAGCTTGTTTAATAGCTCCACTATATTGGATTGGTTAATTAGCATGCAGTTCAGCTGCTTATACTGTAAATCGCATATATGAAACACAAAGACAGATGCAGTACATTAATAATCTACACCATATAAAAAGCAACCCTGTAGTTAGCTAAACTGATGTTGAGGAGAGTTGTATATGTTTGGAAGACTGCAAAAAATATTTTTCTGCAGGAAATATCTGTACAGAGGTGTACTGAATTCAGCAGGTATGCTCTCATTTTGTCACTTACATACTGCATATGCTGGAATGTATTTAAGAGTAATGTGAAGCAAAGGCTTTACACTTTTATCTCTGTGCATTAGTTGGAAGTGTACTGATGGTATGGACATGTTTGTCAAGCCATTTCAAAGCTACAGATAATTGCCAATACATGGAAATGGAATGCTGTGTGATAAATATGTACAAATGTTTTATGAACAGGCCCTTTGATAGCACGTTTAGCATTTAAAAGATGTTTTGTTAACAAAATGGGTCATTTGCCTGTTCTTTTGTTGGGGGGGAGCAAAGATAAGTTACTATTATGGCACAAACAAGAATGAACTGTTCTTTTTGGGGGGGAGCAAAGGTGAGTTGCTGTTATGACACAAGCAAGGATATGTTGCTCTTGTTAATCTCCTTGGTTTGCATTCTGCCTGTTGTTAGTATTTCACACCTGTAGACTGTTTTATGTTTCTCCAGTAGGTAATACTGACTGGCTACCTTTTCTGTTTTATCTGGAAACAGTTATTTTGTAGTTATGTGATACCTACATGTAGTATACTTCTGTTGTTTTTTAGGACACCTACAAGTATGTCACTCAGGTGTGTCAGTCCATGTAGACCCCACTGCACCAATGCTGAAAATTAAATTATTGTGGATGGGTTTTGGCAAAATGGTGCTTTTCTCCTGGAAAGAGGATGGGGCGATATAGAACACAGGATGTGAATATGGTAGTAGATTGTCCAGGATGTGAATGCGATGGGCGGCCATGGCAGAACATACAAACAGGTGTGCCGCAGAGCCACTGACATGATCACAACTGCAAGTAGGCAAGCAGCTGCAGTGGGCCGTGATGCAATGGCTACCAGGGAGAGCCTGCTAGGAAACCACCACTAACCACCAATGAACAGTTCCTGGCCAGTATCAGAGATCCAGACAGCTTCCAGGAGAGTGCAGGACAGCATGTACTGTATGTGGGTGCAACACCTTCTGAGACAGTAAGCATGTCCCAGGAGGAGCTTCCAGGTAGACTTTGTTATCTGAAAAATCACTTGAAACATTTCCAGAACACCAACAGTCACATAAGCATAGAAAAAGACTGGATTCCAGGATGAAAAAATGAAAATTACGCCAAAATGTTGAATAAAATCTTTTGCTGGTGCTTCCCGGTACCTCGGCTCAACAGCCTTTCAAAGAAATAATTTTTACACCAAAGTGCAGCAACTTTAAATACACATCAATGAGGCTCATTAAGAAATCATTCAATTGCAAAAGTGTTAAACCATGAGTATTACTGATTAACCCACACCCATCTTTCACATTCAAATTTCAATATATCAAAATAAATTGCAATTTATTGACTAATGGTACATATAAAATGCAAATACACCCAGGATATGTGACGTATGAAAAATGTACATATGTAAATACAACACATGCCAAAATACATTAAATAATATGCTTGAATTATTAACTCTATAATAGAATGTTAAAATAAAGAATTTTGTGACCTTGTTAAACATAGTCTCTTTTAGACAAGAGAAAGCACATTTATAAAGAAGAAAGAACCAAAATCACATGTTAATAAAGTTGAGTAACTATGCTCACTCAAGAGCTCAGACCTCTCAAAATATCAAATATGCAAACTATTACTCAATAACAAATATTGATGTTAAGTTCCTGATTTAAACCTCTAGGGAATAATGTGCCATAATTAATAATGAATTTAGTCTCTAACTTCAATAATTCACTGAGAAAAACTATGAGACTTTGTTATCTGATCAGTTGAATACTGTTGCACAATAAAACAATTGAAATGAATAAGTTAATTCTGTGTCACATGTCTATTTTTTGGGAGTGAAGACTGAAGATTGCTACAGTTATAAGCTTAGGCTGGAGTTGTCAGCCACATTCTTGTTAGAAGTAGACTTAATGTACATAAAAAGGGGTGAATGTATTGCCCCCTGTGTTACTGTTAATTGTGATGATGTTGTCCTTACCTCTTGATTAACTTCTTCCAGGACCATATAGACTACAGCGCATTATGTCTTCTGCAGATGGTAAGTCAAATATTTCTATGTATGTATTGCTGAGCAATTTAAATAAATATTGTGGTGTGTGATTTTGATCTCAGGCCTGTTGTGTGTATTGGTGCACTGTCTGTAATAGTGACAGCACTGTTAGTTTGTTAGCATATATTGCACTATAGTAGTGGAGGTATTAATGTATTCCTTAGTTTCTTGCTCTTTATCACAGGTGATCATGACAGTGGGAGTGTGGGCTCTGTGCCACCTGTTGTCAGTGTATCAGCAGACTTGATGGTGGCCAAACTGAGGCAAAGTCAGGGGGTGCATATTTTGAATCTGACACGAGAGATTGATATACAGCTATCCTCTGCATTTCCATCAGACATTGCCAGTAGACCTATGCTTATCCAAGCCACTGAGCCCACAGATATTGGACAGGTGGAGGGTGAGAACATTGATCAGAAAAGTGTGGTTACTGCAGCTTCAGTGCTTGTTGAGTCTGGCCATAGCCAAAGTGCAGATAAGGTGTGGCACAGAAGGATTGATATGGGTGCTTGGAGGGGGCCTGCTGTCTCTCCTCTACCTGGTGCAGGTGTCACTTCCTATGCCACTTAATGTATGTTTAGTGCCATCATGGAGGCACAGGCATGCTCACATAGGTGTTCCAGACAAATGCTCAGGTTTGTGGATGTGGAACAGTGTGTCATTCATGACTACCTCCACCGTGTTGCCAATTTACTGGATTGGATGAATGACACATTGGAATGAGGGGTATCTGTGATGGAACAAGGGGTGTCTGTGATGGACTGAGGAGTGTCTGTCATGGAACAAGCAGTGTCTGTGATGGAATGTCTGCTGGGAGGAGAAAAGCATCCTCATGGGCATAGGTCAGCCACATCATCTGCTATCAGCCAACACGGCCATGCCTGATCATGCTGCCAGAGTGGGAGTCAGTACTTCCACTGCCCCATCAGTGAATGTGCTGTCCACACCCAGATGTGGCAGGCCATGGGGTCAGATTCCTAAGTGTCCCTGTGAAGGGAGCTTATCCAGCAGACATCAGTCATGCTCAGGTAGCAGCACTGCATCTCACCTTGGGCATGGAGGTGCCAGTGCAACTCTTGGCAGAGCCAGTTCTCATGGTCGGAGATGACAACAATGAACTACCACCTCTACCATGCATGGCTCGCACCTGTGCAACAGACCAAGAAACAGCTAGCATAGATCTTGGCTGTGTTCATGCAGACATTCAAATACCAGTTTCACTTGGAGGAACCCTACAGACATGCATACGACAGTTACTTGTGACATTTGTTGTTTTATCCCAATATCTACTGCCTTCTCCTTCTTAGTCACACACACTCACATACCTTTTGTGTCAGCCTAGGCTTCCTGCCCCCCCCCCCACATAACACCCTGTACAAGTGATGATAACAGTGCCACATCCCTGTTTTCTATCTTTTGGATTCAAGGATACAAAAGCTGTGGCTGATGCTCAGGGTGCATAGCTACCTTAGTGCTTAGTAATGTGTATCATTACTTTCTAACTTCTCTTTTTAATGATTTTCCAGCGTACATGTATGGTGCACATCATAGGTCACACCATCATATTCAGATTTTAGGACTGTATGACAGCACTGTAGTCAAACCTCATCAGAACAGTAATATACAGTATAATGTATCTTTTGCATGTACCTCAATAGACACATTCAACAGCTGGAGATACCACAGAGCTTTCTCAGCAAGATAACACAGGGCCTACAAACCATGCCATGATGTATGTGAATAGATTAAAAGCTATGTCACTAAAATCTGTCTTGTATAGGATGAGATGACGTGTGCCTGGCCTCCAGGCCAGTGTCTGACCATGCCCTGGTGGAATGAATGCATATCCAAAAATCTGATATAGTGAATGACATCAGCAGTTTCTGTTTTGAATATGGTAATAACAGTGTTTCACATTCTGCAGTAAATGGCTGTCTGTAATGTCAAGCAAGTGCACACACACACACACACACACACACACACACACACACACACACACACACACACACACACACACACACACACATAGTTGACTGCAGTGAGAATAGAACCCCTACCTATCTAAGTACACAGACTACAGAACACAGTACTTAATGCAAGCACCATGGCACAAGTCTGACTTTTGCATGACTGCAGCTGAACTTATAGTACAGGACATCAGCAGGCCATGTGTGAGACAAGATGTTGGCAGGCCTGCATAGGTTCATAGGTTCATATGAGGCTACTACCATAATGGCCCTAGGTTCATAGGAGGCTACTAGGCTAATGGCCCTAGGGCCTTTTCAAATCTAGTGAGGGTGTGCTATTGTTCCCCTATAAACCAAGAGATGTAGTCCATATGTGTGAATCCATGATCAGCACTGGTTGTCCCTATCTAAGAGTGACATATGTGAAACCCCCAGGGTAACTTTATGATTTTCCATCCAGTTGTCTAAGTTACACTTAAATAGGGTAATTGAGGATCTCAGTTTCACGTGAATTCTGAGTTTGTTCCATAGCAGTGGCAATCTCTGAGAGACATATCTGTTTCTCCAGCATGACCTGTTGATGCAGGCTAGGTTAAGGTCCCTACAGTGAGTGAGTCTTGTTCCATTTGATTTGCAGAGGTGCAGCATTTCCGTTAAGGCAGGGTTTGAGAGTGCTCTACAGAGTCACTTCTCAGCAGTCTATATGACACAGAGTACAGTGACAGGGCTTTCAGTCTGTCCATGTAGATCATGCGTTGAAGTCCCTGGATTCTTTTGGTGAAAAACCTCTTAGGTCTCTCCAGTTGCTTCAGGTTTGTGGTGAGGTACATGCAAAAGGGAGCATTGTTCTCTAATATTGGTTTGATGAGGGACAAGTACAGTGGGCTGATAACATCCTTAGTCTTGAATGCTATGCTGTTAATTATGAGGTGTGCAACGTAAAAGCCCTTCCTTAAAACTTTGGACACATGATGGTCAAAGCTGACATTGCTATCAACCTGCATTCCCATATTGGTTTGGAACTTAGGGGGGTGTTATTAATAGTGTAATTTGCAGGGACCTCTCCTTTTCCGAAAGTGCTAATAGTGCATTTTTTAAGTTTACATATGTGGCTTTGGCAATGTTCATTTATGTATGTAAGCCCATTTTTAGTATGTTGACATTGTTTGGAGATTCAGTGATTCCACACATTTTGCAGTAATCACTGAACTTGGTGAGCCACAGGGCATCTGTTATTGCCTAAATTTCTGAGAAATAGATTCCAAACAGTAGGAGGCCCAGCACAGACCCTTGTGGACCACCACTGGTAACAGGTCTGCTGGTAGAGGTGCAATCCCTAACTATGACTGCATGCATTCTGTTGAGCCAGTTTGCTACCTATCTAATGATGTATGGGTTAATCCCCAGCTGGGTGAGTTTCTCACTGATGCCTGAGTGGGAGACTGTGTCAAAGCCCTTGGCCAAGTCCAGATAGGCAGTATGTACTGATTTACTTTCGGCCAGGCTTTGGTGACACCCTTGAAGAATTCCACTAGGTTTAACAGGCATGATCTGCCCTTAACGAAGCCAAATTGGGTCGGGTCAAGAGTATGAAAGTCACCAATGTCTTTGCTGATAAGGTCCAAGATGATTCTCTCCATGGTCTTACAGACTTATGGGTCTATAGTTCCTTGGGTCAGATGAGGGACCCCTTCTGCACAAGGGAACTACAGTTGCTGTTTTCCATTCTGCTAGGGCAAAGCCAGTACTTAGACTGTGGTTGAAGAGAGTACCCAGTGATTCTGCTAAGTCTTGTTTTACACTGTTCAGTAAGCAGCCTGGGATGTTATCTGGTGCCATAGTGGCTGTATTTTCGGCCTTGGTGAGTGCGGTTATGACCTGTTCTTTGGAGATAATAGGTAAATAACTAGTGGCAGATATGCTTTGGGGTATGATTGCTGAGACAGGGGTGTGAAATTTATGCCAAACCTGTCTGCTAACAGGTTGGTGATGTCCTCAGATTCAGTATGACTGCTACCGTCCACTATGAATTTGGTGCAAAGCTGGGATTTCCCTTTAACATTACAGACATAGCAAAAAAAAATACCTTGTTATCATCCTTAACTATGAATGCTAATTTACTTTTGTAACTAGCTTTAAAGGACTTTACAAGATATCTCATTTGCTTGTTTAAGTTATGGAGGCTGTTCTTCCACTGAGACTGTTCCCTCTAATTTCTGGACATCAGTTTCTTTCTTTTGTTGTATAATCTATTTATGCTAGATGTCCACCAGAGCATCTTGTTTTTTCCTGAGCAAGTTTTGCATCTGTTCTGGTATGGCTAAGGCTATACACTTGTAAAGGTGTATTAAGGGCATTTGTGTACACCTCTGTATAGGAATCTTTACTGTAATTTGTGGCAGGAGGTTTGAAACTATTTATGTCATCACTTAGGAGGCTATAGTTTGCTTTGGAAAAACTTTTCAACCTTTTAGATCCTGAGGTGGTTCTGGTGCAATTGTTACATTGAACGTAACTAATTTATGGTCACACATGGGGTGGTGCAATGATCTCCCATGTTGGTGAGTACTAGGTCAAGGACATTCCAGCCCCTTGTGGGGGTGCAGACTAACTGTTCCCGAGCATTTGTGTTTACAAAGTGCAGGAACCTTAAGGTGAGCATGTTTGAGCTCATATACATATATATATCTCAATCAGAAGGATAGTTGAAGTCACTCATGCCTAGGGTAGGTTCAGGAAGGCACTGTGTAGTTTACATGGTTAGTGTTGGTGGACATGTAGCTAACAATGGCATGAAGGGGGTTCTTTCCTACAGTTAATTAGACTTGGAATAACTCTAGAGAGTTATACTGCTTAACCAGTCTTGAGGTGTATTCATCTTTTATGAAGATGGAGACATCTCATCCTTAGGTTCTTTCACGTTCAATTTGTGGCCTGAATGTATGGAAGTCATTATTGCCTTTCATAGCTGGAGTACTGTCTGTGGCCCAAAACCATGTCTCTGTGACTGGACAAACATCGACGTCTTCCCAAGTATGTAGTGCTTCCACTGAGTATAGTTTTGATTTACACTCCTAGCATTCAGCAACATAACCATGAGTTTGTCTTCTGAGGATATTTCTATGTCCAGAATTTTTGGTCTTATGATATTACCTGAAAAAGCACTATAGGGGAGGCAAGTTGCTTGGCCAGTAACTGAAAGGCAAAAGGTGACAGTGAAGAATATTCCTGGCAAAGCAGTATGGTCTGTCAACCATATCATCCCAGACTGACAAATACTTGATCCCCCTAGACTGACACCAGTAGCTGAGCCAATTGTTGAAGGCTATAATACTTTTGTTTGCATTGTGTCATCATCCTTGGTGAAGGTAGAATGCTGCTTAGGGCTACAACATACCTGTCTAGGACACATAATCTGAGAGCTCAGTCATATCACTCTTCATATAGACCAGTGAGGTACATCTCAAGTAATTTACTCCAACATGGAGTACGATAGAGGTCTAACTGTGGTTGTTGTTGAGAGACTTGAGTGCATGCATGACTTTGGTGATCATGGCACTTGACAGGCAGCTGACCATAACTTTCTACTTGCACAACCTACTGAGGGGCACATCTGTGTGTCTCACTATGGATTTGCCATGACCAAGACATTGGTTTTCAGGTGTTCTGCCTTAAGGGCTTAATTAGTAACAAACGGATATGTTTGTTTTTATGTATAGTGGGTTCTGCTGGGACTGTAATGTGTGCAGAAGGTTTGCATTTGTGAGGTCTCTGCTCTTTTGGTAAGCTTCTAATGAGTACCTCTGCATATGTGGGGTTATGTGTTGTGCACTTGGTTTGTTGAGGAGGTGAAGTGTGTGTGCGGACAGCCTGTTTGATATCTGTTTTTTCCTACCTGAGAGAGAGAGCATTTATTCTAGATTCATTGTATAGTTGCATCTCTCACATATTGTATTTGTAAGTTTTAAAAGTACATGGTTGTCAGTATACATTAGGCAGCAGAAGCCTAGCTATGTAAAGACAGAAGTACCCTTATTAAGCATATTTAGATGGTAATTGTTAGCAGAGCTGTTTTGTGAGCAGCAACAACTGAGGCTGTGCATGAGGGACATAGGTGCCACACCAGAGGTGACTTAACAATCACCCAACCAGTAGTGAAGTTTTCTCTTGAGCAGGGTCATTGAGGGTCACTGCTTCACACACAGTGGGACCCTATTAGAGAGGAGTGTGAGTCGCTGGGGGATATGTCTGCCATAACACTGAAGAAAGCAGTTGTTGCCAAATCTGGTCTGTTGTCATCTTAAAGATGAGAATCATTTATATTAAATAAAAGGATGTGGTTGAAGTCCTTATGATTTTGTTGTGTGCTAGCAATTTTTGATTATGAGGATATATCTGTCACCCCAGCGTGCTCTATTTGTCACAGGCTAGGTTGAGATCCCTGGGCCAAGTTATTCCTGTCCCATTTGAATTGCAGATGTCCTGCATTTCCAGTAGGTCAGGGACTGAGACTTCTCTGCAGGTCATGCATAAGTCATCTCTCAGCAGCTTACAGGATACTGAGTACAGTGACAGGTCTTGTAGTCTTTCGATGTATGTGATATTTGGAGGACCTGCATTCTACCAGTCACAAACCTTCATTTTTTCTCCAATTGCTACAATTGTTTGGTGAGGTACAGACAGAAGGAAGCCTTGTTCTCAATTAGTGGTCTGATAAGGGTGGAGTACAACAAAGCTATGACCTCCCTGGTCTTGCATGTGATGTCCATATATATATGAGAGTGCAATGCAGAATCAGTCTCAACACTATGGACACATAGTGAAAAAAGTGTAGATTGCTCTGGACACATAGTGAGAAAAGTGTAGATTGTTATGAACATGTGTTCACAAGTCTAAGAACACTATGTTCGAACTGAGAGGGGTGTTATGTATATCATAATTAGTAGGGTTACTTCATTGCCAAAGGGGACAATGAGCTATTGTTTGCTGTAAGGTTTAGTCTGTGAGTTTGGCACCAACATACCTCCCAACCTTATGGAATTACTTGATGTTAAGTTGTCAATCTCGCCTTCATTCTTGCTGGATGGGCCAATACTAAAGCTCGAGAGCTAATTCCACCGGCTCGAGGCTCCCCTATATCCCACAATGCTAGACGGTAACTACTCAGATCTCGTTTGCCGCTATAGCTGACAAGGTGCTTTTTCTACCGGCTCAGGCAGGTTAGTGGATATTTTACCTTTGAGTTATTACTAATTCCCCCCTTTCTTTTAGTCAGAAATATATTTATTGTTAGTTCTAATTTTTAGTTCTATCGACCCTAATTTTCGATACCCTACCCCTCTTATTGTTGTTCTAGGCCTTCGGCCCTTCCCTCACCCCTTTTAAATTAGTGTTGTAGGGGCTTGTGTGTATGTGTTTTTGCTACATAACTTTAAATTTTTTAGTATAGAGTGTCTATTTTGTGTGTTTGTGTACAGCCTCTCTTACCTTAATGTCTAAGGATAAGGGGCTTCAGAAGTGTGACTCGTGCTGTCAGAAAATGTCTCTGACAGACGGTCACACTTGGACCTGTGCACCTGCAGGACTCATGTGCTGTCTGCCATGGTTTCAGCCCTCGAGTCCTGCAGGAACGCAAGAACAAGCTCATCTTGACTCAGTCTGGGTCGGGAAGCCTTCAAAGCAGTCGACTCCTGCTCTTGAGTCAACTGTTGAGAAGTCGGGCTCCAGCCGTGTTCTTAAGCCTCATACCATTACCTCGGCATCGGACCCTTGTCCGACCCTGCTCTCCGGCTGGTGAGTTCGGCTCCAACATCGGCTTTGGAGCCGTCTCTGTCGCGCTGCTGGGGCTTGTGTCTCTCTCGAGCGAGGGCCTCGGCCTTGCCTGACAGAGGTGCCTTCGAGGTCATGCGGAGATGCTAGAACCAGGTTCTGCCCCACAGTCAGCTCCTCAGCCCCTCCATCTACAGTGCCTGCAGTGATTTCTACTCACCCCTTGTCTCACACCGCAGAGAACCAACTCCTCAAGATTTCCAATTTCCTCCTCTTCCGAGGTCTCTCCTGACCCTGCAGGAGATCCCCTAGGAAGAGGCAGTGCAAGAGGAAGCACATTGACTCCCTGAGTCTATCACCTCTGACACTGACTTAGAGGAACTGTTCCCCCTGCTCCCTCAAGGGTCGTCCCCCCTCTGAGGATGTCTCCTTTGGACATCCTTGAAATCCTCAAACAGAGGGAATTGGCCCAGCCTCAATCCTCGGAGGATGAGTCAGTGTATCTTGTTCTACCTCCTGGGTGTCCTCCCTTTGACCCCTTATGGAAGTGGTGGCAGGAAGGCTCTCCTGACTCAGTGGAACCCACGAGGAGACCATCCAAATTTATTACTGCCCCAAAGACAAACAGTATTTATCCAAAGGTGTCCCTGTTGATGCCATGGTGGTGGCTGCGCCACAAAGAAGGAGTTAGCTGATTTCCTGTCCATCCTCCTAATAAAGAATCTAGGACCATGGACAGGTAAGCAGATAGCCTCGCCAGCCACCTTTTCAATGTGGTCGCTGAACCTCCAAAGAGATTTACTCAAGGATATGGGTGAACTGATGAAGGATCCTACAGCTGAGGAGTTCAAAGACACAATGAACTCCCAGTTGGCAACCCTAAATTCTATTGTTAACTCCTCCATGCGGCTGGTCCTCAGACGCAGCAGATGGAGTAGAGCCGCAGGCACAGGTTGCCGCCTGGATGCAGCTATGCAACTGTTTGATGGATCATCATTGTTTGGTCCACAGGTGAAGGATACATTGACCAGGTGCGAGGTGGAAGGTAAGACTCTCTGCCGTAGGGAGTCCATTTTTCTACCCCTTCTAGACCCTATCCCAAAGGTCAAAGGGGAGGAAAGATGTGGTTCAAAACAATCCCAGGGAGTCTCATCTGACGATTCCCTCTAGAGGCAGAGGGGAATAATAATAGACACCGCCCCAGAGGCAGAGGAGGTCCAAAACCAGGGTAGCAGAGATGTTCTCTGACAAACCCTTTCAGCACCCTGAGGGGCTGCCCGCCTTCAGAGGCAGTCGGGAAGATTATCACTGTACCCAAAAGCCTGGCTTTCCTAACTCAAGACAAATGGGTACAGTCGATCATATCCGAGGGTTACAAAATTCCCTTTATTCATATTCCAACCCAACCAAAAGATCCCTTCCAGACGTTCCACAAAAAGCAGCATTAGAAGTTTCAAAGCTGCTATCAAAAGAGTCATCCAATCAGTCCCAGCAGACCAGCAAGGATCCGAATCTACTCCAAATTCTTTTGGTACCAAAAAACTGGAGACCCATTCTGGATCTCAGCTACTTAAACAAGTTTGTCAAGAAAACAAAATTCGGATGGTCACGCTACAGTCCATTCTACCCTTCTTGGGTCAGGACAATTGGATGTGCTCGATAGACCTTCAGGATCACATCAAAATGAACCGACGCCCAGGAGATATCTCCGCTTCAGGCTGGGAGCCAGTCACTACCAATTCAGGGCCCTGCCCTTTGGTCTCACTACAGCCCCACGGGTGTTCACCAAATGCATGGCAGTGGTCACGGCTCACTTGCAGGTGTTTCCATATCTGGACGATTGGCTCCTTACTGCCACCACCAGACATCAGCTTCTCCTATCCAGGGATTTCACCATTCAAACCTGTCAAGCTCTAGGCATTTCAATAAATTTGAAAAATCTGCCTTGTCGCCTTGTCAGTCTATTACTTTTATAGGCGCCACATTGGATACACAGACCCTTTCAGCCAGACTCACAGAGCAGAGGGTGTTAGACATCCGGAACCAAGTATCCCTTCTATTACAATTTGTCAAAGTCAAAGCCAGACTGGTATTGAAGGTACTAGGACTCATGGCAGCAGCTATTCTTCTCCCTTAGCTCACCTTTACATGAGGATCCTCCAATGGATGCTCTTTACCCAGTGGTCCTTTCAACGACTCCCGATGTCCCATACCATACTGATAACTCAAGTATGCAAGAATCAACTGTCTTGGTGGGTCACGTCACCTCAACTTCTCCAAGGAAGACCCTTCACACCCCCCCCCATTGCCACGTTGACAACAGATGCCTCCCTGATCGGGTGGGGGGGCATTATCAGGGCAGGACAGTCCAGGGCACGTGGCAACCCTTCGAGTGCCACTTGCACATAAATGTCTTAGAGATGAGAGCAGTGCTTTTAGCGTTGCAAGCCTTTCACGACTCTCTTCCCAAAGGGACTATTGCAATTCAAACGGACAACATGTCCGTGGTGTGGTACATCAACAAATAAGGCGGAACCAGATCATACCCTTTATGTCGAGAAGCACTCAGACTTTGGCAATGGGCGATCTCTTCTCAGCGTTTTCTGATAGCAACGCATATTCCCGAGAAATCCAACGTCATTACAGACAAGTTGAGCAGAGCAATTCTCATGCCACACGAGTGGTCTCTAAAGAAATCAATTTTAGAAGAGGTATTCCTAAGATGGGGCCAACCTTGCTGGGATCGTTTTGCTACTCCCCAAAACAGCAAGTGTCAAGACTTCTTCACTCTCTTCCCGTTACCAGGCCATCCCACCAGAGATGCTCTAGTCCACGATTGGCCCCGGGGACTTCTGTATGCCTTTCCCCCCTTTCCACTGATACCTCAACTAATTCAGAAAGCCATCGCCTTGAGAGTGACAATGATCCTCATTGCCCCTTACTGGTCTCAACAGATATGGTTCCCCTTTCTTCATCGTTACCTTTTGGAGCAGCCTTGGCATCTGGACCCAGTACCAGATCTGATTACCCATCAGTCGGGTCAGCTGCACCAATCGCTGTCTTCTCTAAACCTCACAGCATGGTTTCTCCAATTCCTACCTTAGCCAGGCTTCCCTCAATATCTCGCTCGGTCCGAGATATCTTGATAGCCTCTCATAAATCCTCTACCCGGAAGATTTATACTAGCAAATGGAAACGTTTTTCCCTTTGGGCATCATCAAAAAACATAGATCCCTTTACTGCACCTATCCAGTCTATTTTAGACTTTCTAGCAGAACTCTTTCATTTAGGATCTTCTGCATCAACCATTAGATTTCAATTGGCTGCCATATCAAATTTTCATGTTGGTGTCTCAGAATCCAGCATCATGGCTCGCAAACTCTGTAAAGCCTTCTTAAGAGGTGTATTTCTTCTCAAACCTCCAATCAAAGACCCTTCGCCTCAATGGGATTTGAACTTGGTTCTGGCATCTTTAATTCTTCCCCCCTTCGAACCAGCGGCTTCATGTTCTCTGAAATTGCTTTCTTGGAAGACACTTTTTCTGGTAGCTATAACTTCAGCGAAAAGAGTATCAGAACTCCATGCTCTATGCAGTCGTCCTCCTTACTTAGTTTTTCACAAAGACAGGGTATCCCTCCGGACTAATCCATCCTTTTTACCTAAAATTTCTTCTCAAATTAACCTAAACCAAATTATTGATCTCCCCGGTTTTTTCCCTAACTATTCAAATAGGTCAGAGCAAAAGCTGCATTTTTTGGATGTTCATCGCCAACTGAGATATTACTTAGACAGGACTAAACAACTCAGGAAATCTGATCAACTGTTTCTGTCATATGCAGAAGGTAGATTGGGCCTTCCAGTCACTAAAGTATCTCTTTCTAGATGGCTCACGTCTACAATTACTTTCATCTATGAGATCAGACATCAAAAATTACCCTCAAGACCTAGAGCTCATTCAACTAGGGCATTAGCTACATCCATAGCCTTTCAGGACAGGTTGCCAATAGATTCAATTTGTGCAGCAGCCACCTGGGCTTCTCCTCATACATTCATTTCACATTACAAATTGGACATGGTTTCCAGAAGCCGTGCCAATTTTGGTTCCACTGTTCTCAAGAGTCTGTTCTGATAGGCCACACGGGATAAGGTGCTAGGGACGCGGTCCCATCCAGCAAGAATGAAGGCGAGATTGACAACTTAACATTAAGTTATGTACCTACCATAACGCCATGTTAGTTGTCTTCTTCCTTCCTTCCCCCAAGCCTGGACAGTCCGACCGGAATTCCTTTGTGTTTCTTGTTCTGAAATTTGTTACGCCCACTTTTCTCCCACCTCTTCTATCTTTACTGATGTCTGCCTTTCCTTACGCAGACTGTTTGAGGTGGGTTACCCTACTCCATTCTTTGGAGAATAGGATTGCTTGGTATAGCTATCAAACGAGATCTGAGTAGTTACCGCCTAGCATTGTGGGATATAGGGGAGCCTCGAGCCGGTGGAATTAGCTCTCGAGCTTTAGTATTGGCCGTGTCGGAGCCGAGGATTGGCTCCGAACCCATCCAGCAAGAAAGAAGGCGAGAAGAAGACAACTAACATGGAACGTTATGGTAGGTACATAACTTCTTATTTTTTACTGTGTTTTAGGGTCCAAATAATGGGGTGCCACAATTCCCAAGTGGCAACCCTTCACTTACAATTTTTTTCCCAGATTTTTTTTTTCTTTCGCTTTTGAGCTGATGTTATCACATGCACAATGACGTCAGCTCTGTCAGCCTGTCAGAATTGAGGTTAAGGGCTCACGTGCATGCATTCCGGCTGGATCACTTACGATTTTTTTTCCCAGCATTTTTTTTGTTTTTGCTTTTGAGCTGACGTCATCACATGCGTGATGACGCCAGCTCTGTCAGTCTGTCGGAATTGAGCTCAAGGGCTCACGTGCATGCATTTCCAGATGGCTGCTACTGTTTAAATGGATTTCCAGCTGTCTGTGAGCAGGAAGTACAGTATTTTCCAGAGCTTTGAATGGATTTATTTTGAACTTAAGGTCTTTTCTTCTCAAGAATGGAGAAGGTATTTTCATCTAGGTGTGTGTGTGTGTGTGTGTGTGTGTGTGTGTGTGTGTGTGTGTGTGTGTGTGTGTGTGTGTGTGTGAAAATTCCCCCAAGCAAATACACCTGGTGGCTAGAAGTACTCAGGCTCAAACCCTGTACCTTGGGTACAGGTAAAAAGAGCCTAAAGTCCCTAGTAACCAACACAAAATCTTTTATTATAGCAAATTTCTAAGTTTATAAGATCAGCATTTGAATTTGTCCTTATTTTGGGGCTGTATTCCCCCATTATTGGCTTTGTAAAGGTCTTTTGTGCTAAGATGTTGAGAACTATGGTGATAAGTGAGAACTGAATTTTGTATCCCCTATTATTGGCTTTGACCAGGTTTTTTGTGCTAAGAGGTTTAGAGCTATGGTGAGAAGTGAGAACTGAATTCAGTAAATGATAGCCATTTAAGTTTCAGTCTTCCTATTTTTCAGGAAACTGCTGATTTAGCATAGTGGTATGTTGCTCTGACTGTAGCGCCCAGGATCCTGGGTTCAAGTTATTGGCAGTGAAATGTGTGGTGGTAACACAACATTTTATTCTAGCAACTTTCCAAAATTATACAAGCAATGTTTAAAATGTGTCCCTGGTTTTTGGCTTTTTGTCCCCCCCCCCAAAAAAAAATGAAATTGAAAATGCCTATGGCTTACACTACTGTCATTCTAATTATACACACACACATATAAATATATATATATATATATATATATATATATATATATATATATATATATATATATATATATGTGTGTGTGTGTGTGTGTGTGTATGTGTGTGTAAGTAGACTTTTATGATGGAAATGTTCTGGATTGGGCAGTTTTGTCATTATTGGTTCATGCATTTTGTTTCATTGCCTACTTGAAAAATGTTCGAACAATAAATTTAAAATGCGATTGTGTGTGTGTGTGTGTGGAAGTAGACTTTTATGATGGAAATGTTCTGAATTGGGCAGTTTTGTCATTATTGGTTCATGCATTTTATTTCATTGCCTACTGGAAAAATGTTCAAACAATAAATTTAAAATGCGCTCTGACCTAAGTCTAACGAGTGTGCTGTATTAAACAAGGAATATAATTTAATAAAGTCAGGAAGGCGTATCAAATAACGCATTTATGTTTATTGTTTTGTGTGCAAGGGACCTATAATTTGATAGCCTGAATGTAATCTGTATCCACCAGTGGCCAGATGCATTTTCTTTGATGTGGTTTGGGTTTCAATGCTGTTTCAATCAATGTGAGTTTCAAGGGCAGAGAGGTTTTAATGCCAAGTCTATTTTCATTGTGAGACAGTATTGCTTTGTTTAGCAGATATCTATTAGTGTTTGTGCATTGTGCTATAAACTGTAAAAATAAAATCCAAATAATCATTGTAGAAGTAAAGCAGCATGCATGCACACATTAGTGTTTATGGTAAATGGGGCTAAATAGCCAGGTAATAGGACATTGGAATGGCTGCAGGGGGACTCTGGTGCCATATTTTCGTTGTCTGTTCTTCAGTTTGCATTTGAAAGTTGGTATCCCACAATTCCATTGGAGTGGGCAGGGGTTACATAATTATGTATGCAAATTTTGTGTTAATCAGCATACAGATTTGTACCTATTTTTCATGGACCTTATCCAGATTTTTGATGTTTCCAGGTTGAGAGGTATGGGCACCAATCATTATCTCTGTCAGCCCCTTCTGTAATATGTAACCATCATTGAGGGAATCTGTATGAGTGCATACGATTAACAGTCATCTGCAAACATGGTAAACCACAGGCCATCTACCATTGCCTGCACTTCTGAAAAGTAGTTTTCACACATTTGAGGGCCCAGCACAGATCTTTGGGGTATTCCATTTGTAACTGGCTAGTGGGGGAGTGTAGTCCCCAACTTTGAGAGTGTGGGTTCTGTTGGTCAGCCAGTTGGCTATCCAGCTAGTACTGTATGGCTAAATTCCCAGATGGGGCATTTTCAGTATGAGATATCAGTGTGGGATATTGTCAAAGGCTTTAGATAACTGAACATAGGCAGTATGTCCTGTTATCTGTCATCCAAGTCTTTGGGGTCAGTATCAAAGGATTCCACAAAGTTCAGTAGGCAAAATCTATTCTTGACAAACACAACATGAGTCAACTCAAGTGTGTTGAAGGTCACCTATATCCCAGTGGATACGGTCCATTTTAATCCCTTCCCTAGTCTTGCAGATAAGGCTTGTTAGGCTTATGGGTCAATAGTTGTAGTTCTGCGTGTGACCTGATTGAAGTTCATTGCATATGGCAGATTTGATATTACTTTCTGTAGTGTAGGTGATATATTTGTGGAAAAAGTACTGAGACATCAGGGTTGCAGGTGTGCAGGTAACAAAGTGCGAGGTACACCTGTTTTCATACTGCTTAGTAGTGTGCAAATGTGAGGTGCATTGCTAAAGTTTGACAGTTTGTATTAAGTCTATGAAGAACACCTGTTACTTAACTGACTCTTTGGCAGCAGGTGTTAATGCACTGATACTTTCCTTTTTGGGGCCAGGTGGCACTGGGTTTGAATCCTTTTCTCTTATTCTTTTTTATTTTTTTCCAGTGTTTGTGAGCTGTCCCACTTAGCACAAACAGAGGAAATGAATAAAATGAATGTCAGGTTTGGCTGTGTTTATCTGGTGTGTGCGATGAGCAGTAGTGCGCAAACTGGCCCACTCAGGAAGCAGACAGGACCCAGACGGCCAAAAACAGAAACAGAATGCATTCAATTAATACTATTGGCCATTGTGCAAACCCACTAAGCAACGTTGCACTGGGGTTAACAGCGAGACCTTAATAATGAATAGTAAGATAGGGAATGTCATGTAACTAATCCTGTGGCAACAAGTGTATATATAGGGCTGGAGTGCAGATGGTCCTGGGTTTTAGTACAGTGTGGACAACCTTTGCTTTACTGTTGCGACATTGCACTTTATAGCAATGAACTGGAACATGAACAGCTATTATTTCAGCTCTCTTGTGGCAACAGATGATGGTATAGCATTGCCATACACATTGTCCTTGGTTCAAATATAGTGTTTTACTTATACTTTTACTGTTGTTCCATTTCCCATTATAGTCACTCTCACTTATAATACTTGACATGGTGTACATGATAGTGTATATGACATTAATTATGTCAGGGCTGAAACATTAATATTGTGCCAGTTATTTATTTATCTATCTATTATTATGTTTATTATCAAATGTATGACTGTGGGTATACTGTGTACTATATTCCTGTAAGTAAATTTCTGCTCTCTGGACTGCCATGACCTTCACATTTGTCAAACACACATACACAACTGCCTGTAGATCAAATAGCCTTGAAATTGCATGCATTGTTTGCCACTTTTGTGCACCGCTTATCATTGCACAAACACATTGCTCGACAGTGTGCACCCCTGAGCACCGTGTTTGTGTGATGGTCAGCAGAGAGCAACATTTTCAACCGGTGTGTATACTCCCAGTAAATGTGATAACTGGATTTGATGGGAAACCATCATTCTCCATTGGTCTTGATCTGTAATAGACATAGCATGTGTTTGTGGAGAGTGTGTGACATTTAGGATTGAGAGATAGGGTGTCCAGGAGTCTAAGATTTTTGTTGGACTCCTAGTGAAACACCACAGTGCCAGGTTGCTGCATGGGGACTATTCTGGGTTCCAGTATAAGTCAGAGGCTTGGGATAGTTTGTCCTGGACTGTAACCAGTGCCACCAGTATCTCCCTCACAGGTGACCAATGTAGGCATCACTACAATGACCTTAAAGAGGAAGAGGGGTACCCTCAATGCTTGGATTGAGGCATTTAGAATGGAAGACATCCCACAGATGTGCAAATTTCAACTGCAGAGAGTACTTGTAAGGCTTAAAAGTTGAATGAAAGCAAGACTGGTATCCATAATGGTATTCTGTTCCGTTCTGTTTTTTTCCACAGCTACCATGGAAAGGAAGTACAATGTTAGGACCCATGGCCCTAGATTGGTGAGGATGAGGGAGGTATGTGGTATGTATGCAGCAGAAGAGTAGTGTTATTCTAGCATTAAAAGTTAAAGATAGCTTGTTTGGTATTTTACACAGTTGTATCAAATTGAGCATGCATATCTCAACTGTTAAGCAAGTATGCATAAATTTGTCTGTAGCACAAACCAAGAGTAAAAATATTAGACTTTATTCAGAGATGGTGGGTTCAAATACCACACTTCCCAACTATAGAATACTGTTAATTCGTCAATTGTGTGTAACCTAAAGATTTAAAGTAAAAGCTCTATAGCAGTGGCACACATGCCCTGCTGTAGATTGTAATCTGTATAACTGGAACTGCAATATATGCACATGTATAGGAGTTCTTGCTGCAATCTGTAGTATAGTGTGCATCTGTTAGGAGCTGGCAGTCTTAAAAGTAACAGTTATCTTTTAGGGGGTGATAGTCTTAACAGTAACAGGTGAGATAATAGAGTCAAATAATTGTATTACTACATTGTTTGTTACATATGAAGATCATAGGATCATAGGAGGTAACTAGGCTAATGGCCCTGGGGCCTTTACAAGCCTAGCCAAGAGTTTATCCCCAAAAAAGAAACCTCAGTCAGCACCTGTCACCCCTGTCAATGAGGGACAAAGGTGGAACCCCTGGGACAAATTTATGGTTTCCCATCCACTCATCAAGGTTGCTCTTGAAGAGGGTCAGAAATATACTCTGTTTGACATGTATGGGAAGTCTATTCCAGAGACAGGGCAGCCTCTGGGAGACAAAGCTGTCTCTCCAGCAGGTTTTGTTGATGTCACATATTAGATTTAGGCCTATCGAGCAGGTAATGTGCAAGGAGTTAGACTTACAAATATGGAGCATCTCTGCTAGGGCAGGGTCCGATATTGCCTTCTGGTGAGACACAGATCACCTCTGAGCAATCTGTATGATACCGAGTAAAGTGATAGTGATTTGAGCCTGTATGTATAGGATAGGTGTTGGAGGCCATGGAATTTCTGTGGCCTTTCCAGTTGGTGCAGGTGTTTGGAGAGGTACATACCAAATGGGGTGTTATACTCAATTATAGGTCTAATGAGGGAGGAGTACAGATGCAATCCCTTTACTTATGAGATGTCTTTACACACTTTAAAATCTTGTCTGGCAACTTTGTTACTAATATTATAAATGACAAGAAACTATCTTAACTTGCAACATTTACTGAATATACTGTTGATAATCAATATCTTATTGTATTAAAGCCAACAACCTGTAATGTTGTTTACTATTGCTGCAGCTTTGTATCTCTATTTATCATGTACATGATGTTGAACTTTTCTCCCTGGGCATCCGCTTTAAAAGGACCTGCATCCAGTCGGAATTTCCCGGTAAACAAATGTAAATAAATAAATAAATGAACCAAGTAAAAGGCTTTTCTGACCACTGCTGCCACATGATGGTCGAATGTGAGATTGTTGTCAACCTGAGTACCCAGGTCTCTCACCACAGGTTGTGTGCTTAGGGGGTTGCCGTTGATGTGATAATCAGTAGAGGCTGTGTTTTGTTGAATGGTATGATAATACATATTTTTGCATTTAACTTAAGGCAATCATATCTCTTTTTTTCTCTTACCCAACCCTTCTCTCTCTCTTTTTTTGTTTGTTTTATATTATTATGTGTCGTCAAATTGTGTTCATGTCATCCATGTGCATGACATCATGAAATGCTCTACAGTACAGCAGGGTAGGCCTACCCCACAGGATCAGCCTGCCTCCACTCCACCAGCCCCAGCTCTGTCACCCAGCACATCTGGAATCCAACCTAGAAGCATCACCACCTCTGCTGCCCCTGCACTACCTGCCCCCTCAGGTAGTTCTGTCCTGAAGGATAGTACAGTGGTTCCCTCTGGAAACAGTGGCAGAGGTGGTAAGTTTATCATACATGCTGAACTGCCAGGGATGGTGTGTAGGGTTGTGCTCTACACTGTTGGTACATGTCTATACCAGATGGAGGTGCTTCTCTCTCTCATTTTATGTAGGACCAGGAGGAGGAGAAGCAGATGTTGAGCACTCCAGCCAGTGTCAGCTGACAGTGATGACAGTCCTGTGAGTGAGGACTCACTTCTCACTGTCACCTGTTTTGAAGACCATAGGTCCTGGATGTCCCACCCTCACCCCATCCATGGTGTCCACCCACATCTTGTGTCCATCATCATCCTTGTGTCTTGTTTTGTTAGTCTTGTCTGTCTGCAATTGTTTCCTCACCTACCCAACTTACCAGACTCAGACATAACTATGTCCCTTCCCCAACACCCCTCTCTCTCCCTCTATCTCTCTCAAAAAAAAAAAAAAAAAAAATGAGCACCTGTCCGACAAAAAAAAAAAACTTGTCCCATACATAGCTCTCCATTTCAAACATGTCTTCTTGACACACTTGATCCAGTCCAATTGGCTATACAACATGATTGTGTTGTGGTCACCCCTTTCTCTGGAGATGGCAGTCCAAATTCAGCTTATATTCTGCATATTTTATCAGTTTTTACTGTTGACAAAATGGATAGCTATGGTTCTTTCCGAGCTCCCTTTTGTACATTCCTGTATTGCATACCATTTGTTTTCCCCCCTGATTGCTCCACATTTCTCCACTACCCTATCTTCCCCATTTATTTTCTTTAATGTACTATTGGGCAATGGTGTGCATTTGCACCAAAGCACAGCAACAGTAATAAGAAAGTACTAAAACGTGTTAGATTCAGTTGTATTCAAACCAAGTACTATCTGGCCCAAAACAGAAAGTATCACTGCATTAACTGCATTCACACATGCCACCACAGAGTCAGTTAAGTAGTAGGTGTATCCAGAGATTCAGTACTAAAACCTGCCAGACTTTAGCATTCCCATTTTGCCACTGTCCTATCTTCCCCATTTCTTTTCTTTAATGCATTATTGCACAATGGTGCGCATCCCACAGCAATGTGCAGCAACGGTAATACGAAAGTATTTAAAAGTGTTAGATTCATTTGAGTTCAAATCCAGTACCATCTGGCCCCAAAAAAGAATGTATCACTGTGTTAACTGCATTAACACATGCTGCCACAGAGGCAGTTAAGTAGCAGACGTATTCCACAGAGTCAATACTAGCTGTCAGACTTAATATGGCTCATGTTTGCCTTTGCCCAATGCTTAGCAGTGTGAGGGTGCAAACATGTATCTCACATGTGGATATACTCTGCTAGCCATCATGCAAACCCGCTGCTTGTTGTGCTATGGAAATGTTTATATTATGCTGTAATACTGCTGTCTGTTGTCCATTTCCTTTGTATGACTTGAAATTACATGTAAAAACATTACAAACTGAGGGCCCTATCTAACTATATGTCATATATTTAAAATACATCCATGTGTTGGCACCCCCAAGCACTACAACCCCAGGGCCTCAGTACTTTGTCCACACATATATCAACCACATTACAAAATGTAATATCAAATGTTATGTGCTATGCAAGGGACATCAATCTGGTAACATGCAGAACTACAACTATTGACCCATACCTAAAAAGCCTTATCTGCAAGGCTACTGCAGGAATCAGCATGGAACATATCCACAGGGACATAGGTGATCTTCAACACACTTGACCATGTTAGTTTTGTCAGGGATAGATCTTGCTTATTGACCCGTGTGGACTTGGATACTGACAACAAAGACCTGGATGAGAAACAACAGGACATACTGGCTATGTTGAGTTACCCAGGACCATTGACACTATCCCCCATTCATGTCTCATAGACAAGATCTCCTATCTGGGAATTAGGCGATACAGTACAAGATGGAGAGTCAACTGGCTCAATGACAGAATACACACACTCACTGTTGGGGACTGCACCTCCACCAATAGCCCACTCACCAGTGGAATACCATAAGGATCTTTTCTGGGCCCTCAACTGTTTGGGAAATACTTTTCTGAAGCACAGGCAACAGTAGATGACCTGTGTCTTACCAAGTTTGCAGATGATTGTTAACTGGACACACACACAGATATATATATATATATATATATATATATATATATATATATATATATATATATATATATATATATATGTTCTTCATCCCACATTGCTGCAGTCCTAACACTTGGGTAGTCCGCTGTCCCAGTCGAATACAAGAAGTATAGCTTGACGCCGGTCAAGGCGCATTTGTCTGACATCAGGACGCCAGGGTACAAATGCGCATGACCGACGCCATATCATGGTCCGATGCAGAAGCAGTATGAAATTTTCTGAAGTCGGAGTTTCAGACCGAATCAAAGTTAAATATTTTGGTTTTTCTTGCCTCAGTATTTTACGGATGTCAGAAAGTGAATAACTGTATTTCTTGTGGGAAACAGATACCTCATAGGGATTACCATACCTTGTGTATACCTTGCTTAGGGCCTGAGCACGAACAAACGCACTATTAAGAGAAGATTAGATTGTGCCAGGCTAGTTTTTGGCCGCCGGCCGCTCGATGCCCCGCTTCCGCTTCAAAAAAAAGCCAAGGACAAAGCAGCAAAGTTAGGTTGGAAGAACGAGGGCTCGTGGTGGTGGGGTTCTACCAGAAGTTCCTTTGGATTCCCAGGGAGAGACTTTACTGTTACAAGATGTGTCCTCTCAGGAGGTAGGCCAGGCTGAAGGGGCTTCTCAGGTAGCTGTTTCCAAGGCTTCTTCTAGAGGCAGGCCAGGGTTAACTTCAGGGTCTCTGCCTAAGAAACATATGCTTAAAATGGCAGAAGATTTGATTACTATGATTAGAGGTTCTATGCTGATAAGAGGCCCAGGGTGGAACCTGAGCTTGAGAGTTTTGAGCAGTGTTCGCTTCTGAGTCGCAGGAGTTTCCTCCTTATTCTGATTCTGATGTAGATGATTCTACTCTTCGCTTCTCCTCCTGAGGATTTTTCTTTTCAGAGACTCTTCATTCCATGAGGGAGCATGTTAAATGGGAAGGTCAAGATTTGGCTATACCTCCTGTTCTGGATGTGGTAGAAGATGTTTTTGCAGAGGCTTCCTGAACCCTGATTCTTTGCCTCCTGCCCCAGTTAAACCGGATAGGTATTACAGGGTGCCTGAAGCTCATAAGTATCTTTTTAAGAGTCCTAGGGCAGATCCAGAAACTGTTTCTCAGGGCCCTAAAGGTGTTAAGGCTTCTGTTGTTAAACTGTTCCTTCTGATAAAGAGGCTAGGGCTTTGGATAGATGGGGAAAGAAGGTGTATACTTCTTCCACTTTAGCCATGAGGGCTTTGAATTGCCAGTTTCACATGTTGAAATACCAAAATTATCTCCTTACACAATTGAAGTCTAAGGTAGATGCTCTCATGGAAGGTATTGAGTGTAAAGAGTTGCAGGATTTAGTTCATGTTTCTGAACAGGTGGGTAAGCATTCCTTGCAATGTGGTTTTGATGTTGTACAGGCCTCTTCGAGGGTGGCAGCCACTGGTTCTGTTCTAGGCACGCCTGGCTGAGGGATCAGAATTTAGCTGAGCATGTAAAGACAAGGATTTTAGATGCTCCTTTACAATCTGATGTGTTATTTGGTTCGCCTGTGGAAGCAGTTTTAAAGAAAATGGAGGACAAGGCTAAGTCTATGCAGACTGTTAAAGATTTTTGCAGGTTCAGCCTCAAGTTTAGTAGAAATTGGCCTACTAAGGGGTGGACATATCCTTCTTATGATTCTCAGTCTAGGGGTAGATCTAGACGCAGAGCTCAAGGTTCTTTTAGGCCTAGAACAGGGAATTCACCTGCCCAGTCTTCTGGTGAGGGCAGGGGTCAGTCCTGCAGACCCAATGACCTGCCTTTTCAGCTGCCAGAGCCTTCTCATCTGGCAGCACCTTTGGGAGGAAGGCTGGCACTTTTCAAAGAAAATTGGAGTGTTATTACCCAAGACAGATGGGTATTGGATATCGCTCACCACGGTTACAGGTTTTATTTCCATACCTTGCCTCCTTTCAAAGGCATGCCAGACATTCCTCCTACAAAGAAAAGAGGCTCACAAGCAAATTTCTCTGTTACTCCAGATAGGGGCCATTCAGCCGGTTCCTGTGCCAGAAAGGGGCCTAGGATTTTATTCGTTCCTAGTACCAAAAAGGGGAACACGTGGAGACCAATTTTGGATTTGTCTATCCTCAACACTTATCTGGACATTCCCAAGTTCAAAAACAGCTTTTACCTCTGCTGGGCAAAGATCACTGGATGGTAACTTTAGATCTCAAGGAGGCTTACCTTCATGTGCCTATCAGACTCAGTTGCAGGAAGTCTGCGTTTCCGAGCTGGGAATTCCCATTATCAGTTCTCTGCATTGCCCTTTGGCTTATCTACTGCGCCCAGAGTATTCACAAAGTTCTGGCTCCAGTCATAGCTTTCTTCAGGCTAAAAGGAATACAAATCTATCCTTACTCTGATTCCGCTCAAGAAAGGACCGAGCTTCTTCAGCATCTGGAATATGTGATAGCAGTGCTAAGATGCCTGGGGTATTCTGTGAACGAAATAAAGTCCAGTCTAGTACCCTCTCAAGACATGTGCTTTCTGGGTGTGAGACTGAATACAGCAGGCCAGATGGCCTTTTTAACCCGGACAAACAAAAGAATCTTTCCTTTACTTTCATCAACTATCTCTTCAGTCCGGGCTGATTGCAAGGACAGTCCTTCAAGCCTTAGGGTTCATGGCATCTTGTATTCTGGTGCTTCCCAATGCCAAACTGCATATGAGGAAGCTGCAATGGTATCTAAAAATGTATGGACCCACCACAGCCAGGATATGGACACTGTCATTCCAGTAATACCCTGCATTCAAAAGGAATTTTGTGGTGGGCTCAGGAATGTCACCTAAACAAGGGACTCTCTGTGACCCGCCAGAGGGGTAGTCAGATTCTAACGACAGATGCCTCAGACATAGCTTGGGGAGCTCATCTGAATGGAAAGTGGATACAAGACAAGTGGCCTGCCAGACTACAGCATCTACATATCAACATGAAGGAGATGTTAGCAGTCCAGTTTGCATTAATGGCTTTCAAGGAGTTACTTCTTCCAGGGCAGGTGTTGATTCTAACAGACAACACAACTGTCATGTGGTACATCACACAAGCAAGGGACACACATTCTTATCCTCTATGCAGGCAAGCAATGATTTCAGCTTGCAGCTAAATCTTCAGGCAAGGTTTCTGCCAGGAGCACAGAACTCCTTAGCAGATGTGTTAAGCAGGCAAATCATGGATCCAGTGGAAACTGGATCTTCATGTATTTCAAAATTGACAGTGTCATGGGGAACTCCAGACATAGATCTGTTCGCTTCTCCACTAAACCACCAGCTGCCAAAGTTTTGCACAAAAGGTTTCATCACACAGCTTGGAAAGTGGATGCTCCAGTTGGGAAAATCTTCATGTGTATGCCTTTCCACCTCTGCCTCTCCTCCCAAAGGTACTCCTAAAGGTCAGACAGGACAAGCCAAGGATGATTTTGATAGCTCCAGATTGGCCTCGCAACACTGGTACCCATTACTGAGGAATCTGGTAAGGAAGCCTCCATGGCAATTCCACACGTCTCAGAGGGACGGTCATCTACTCAATGTCAAGCTTCACTCTCTTCATCTAACAGCCTGGCATATTCTGTTTTGAACCATAGCAGGTCTCAACTTCCTCAACAAGTTTTGAATGTGATTATGCAGAAAATGGAAGAGATTTTTGTTTTGAGCCTAATTTGAGTGTGGCTCTTCAATATCTTACTGAGTTATTGGACAAAGGTTTGTCTTTCTCTTCCATTAAGATTCATGCTGCAGCAATTTCAGCTCACTATGATTGTGACCCACCATTGTTTTCTCATCCTTTGTTCAAGCAATTTCCCTACTCCTGCTTGGGATCTCAATTTTGTGTTGGAAACTGCTGAATTGAAATACTGGTCATGGAAGACTGCTTTTTGTTGGCCATTACTTCTGCAAGAAGGGTTTTAATCCTTCCTTTATGCCTAAGGTGGTTTCTAGTGTGGCTTTAAACCAAACTATTCATTAAAGATTTTGCACACTTTAGATGTACAATTTTAGGCAGTCTCAGCAGTTGTTTGTTTCTTTTGCTTTGAGTTCTCAGGGCAAGCCTGTGTCTAAACAAACTATATCTAAGTGGATTGGGTTTGCATTGCATTCTGTTATTCCCATCATGGCAAGGAGATTCCAGCTGGGATTAGGCCTCATTCCACTAGGGCTACTGCCACTTCAACAGCATTTAGGCAGCTACTTGGAGTTCAGTGCATACTTTCTCCAAGCATTACCACCTTCCTCTATTCTAAATCCAGGGCTGGTTTTGCCACTGCTGTGTTGCAGGGCATTTTGGCAGCTCCTGCTTCATTATAGTTTAGCCATCCTCCTTACCTCTGCTTTGGGATTCTACCCAAGTGTTAGGACTGCAGCAATGTGATAAATGTAGATGTTCAAGATCCACATGTGTGGGTGGGGTTCTATTTTTGTAAATTTGTATATATTGTATATATATTAGGTACTGGAGTGTTTGGTGTTTTTGGTTTTGGCCTTATCTTTTAGGGTCTTCTGACATCTGGGGCAAGAATGATGTCAGACAAATGCGCTTTGACCCGACGCCAGCCTTTGTTAGGACTGCAGCAATGTGGATCTTCGAACATCTACATTTATGGTAGGTACAAAACTGTACTATATATATATATATATATACACACACACACACACACACACACACACACACACACACACACACACACACACACACACACACTCACACAGTCCCCTAATGATGGTAATACAGTAGGGGCTGACACAGACTGATTACTAACAAACTCACAGACTGAACTTTAAGCATATAATGAATCTTTATCAATGACATACCCCTGCAAAGTATGATATACATAGCACCCCCCAAGCTCCAACACAGTGTTGTGAGACTTGTGAGCACATGTTAATAGCAATCTACACTTTCATCACTATGTGCCCATAGTGGTTACACACACAATCTGCGTTGCGCACATCATATATATGGACTTCACATCCAAGACCAGCGTAGTCGTACCTCTGCTGAACTCTACACTTATCACACCAATAATGAAATACTCTGCTCACATCTCTCTGTACTGCACCAGACATCTGCAGCAATTGGAAAGAACCCAGGGTTGTACCTGGGAGACTCTAAGGTCTCAAAACATGACATGCATGGAAAGACTGACATATCTGTCACTGTACTTGGCACCATGCAGGCTGATGTGATGTGACCTCTGGCTGCCCTGTAGAGCAGTCTTAGACCCTGCCCTTCTGGAAATGATCAAAATCTGCAATTCAAATGGGACAACGATAAGTTGCTCCGGGGTGCTCAACGTAGTCTGTGACTAAGGCAGAACATACTGGGGAGACAAATATATCCCACAACAATTCACACTCCTCTGTAATAGCTTCCACTGCATGTGAAGCAGTGCTCCTCAATGACTGTGTTTAAGTGCAACCTTAACTACTGGTTGGGTGATTGTAAAGCCACCTCTGGGCTGGCACCTATGCCCCTCATATACAGGGGCAGTTGGTGCTGCTCAGAAACAAGGTTTGCTAAAAACAACCATCCAACTATGCTCGGTAAGGATACTTATGTTTTTACACAGCTAGGGTTTTAAACACCCTAGTGCTATAAGGCTAGTAGCCTCTTATAAACCTATGAAGGTATGTGCTTATGCAGGCCTCACAACCTGTTGATCCCCATATGGCCTGCTGATGTCATCTACTGTAAGTTCACCTGTACTCTTGTATAAATAAGACTTGTGCCATGCTACCTGCATTAATTACTATGTTCTGTCATCTGTGTAATTAGACAGATAGAGGGTCTGTTCTCACTGCAGTCAATTGGGTATGTGTGTGTCTAGACAGCAGAACAGATGTGTGTATCCTACAGATACTCCCCAATTACATTGAATGCCAATGTTTTGATACATGCTCATGCCTACACATCCATGTCATACTGGCATCCCAACCTCTGGTCTCCCACATTGCCTATTGATGATATCTACTATAAGTTCACCTGCACTCTTGTAAAAATCAGACTTGTGCAGTGGCACATGTGTAATGTACTGCATTCTGTAGTCTGTACACTTAGGTAGGACTTCTATTCTCATTGAATTCAACTGTGTGTGTGTGTGTGTGTGTGTGTGTGTGTGTGTGTGTGTGTGTGTGTGTGTGTGTGTGTGTGTGTGTGTGCTGTTTGACATTGCAGTGAGGATTTTATACCAGCATGTGGAACCCTGTTGTCTTCTTCTCAACAAACACTGCTGATGTCCTCAGCTATAAAGTATTGTCTGACACAGTCCAATGCACACATGAGCTGTGGCACATGCATTAAGTACTGTCTTGTGTGATCCGTGCACTTAGATAGGTAGAGGTTCTATACTCACTGTAGTCAAGTGTGTGTGTGTGTGTGTGTGTGTGTGTGTGTGTGTGTGTGTGTGTGTGTGTGTGTGTGTGTGTGTGTGTGTGTGTGTGTGTGTGTGTGTGTGTGTGTGTGTGTGTGTGTGTGTGTGTGTGAGAGAGAGCTGTTGCTTGACATTACAGAGAGCATGTTACACCAGCATGTGGAATACTATCTTCTTCTATTCAACAGACATTGCTGATGTCATCAGCTATATCAAATTTTTGGATATGCAGTACTCCCACCAAGACAGGGTCAGAGACTGGCCTGGAAGCCAGGCAGGAGTTACCTCATCCTGTAAAATAAAGTTTACAGTGACATGGCTTTTAATCTAGCCACATACATCATGGTATGGTATGTAGGCCCTGTGTTATCCTGCTGAGAAAGCCCTGTGACCTCTCCAGCTGCTACATTTGTCTGGTGAGGTATATGTAAAAATGTGCATTATACTCTATTAGTGTTGTAATGAGGTTTGACTACAGTGCTGTCCATCACTTTGGTGACCTTCTCAAAGAACTCCACCAGGTTGATTAGGCATGAGCTGCCCTTGACAAAACCAACATGGGTTGGGTCCAGTGTCTGGATGTTTACTATAGCACTATTGATCATTTCCATGATAATTGTTTCTGTGGCTTTACATATAAGACTAGTGAGACTTATGGGTCTGCAGTTTCCAGGGTCTATAGATGGGCTACCTTTGTGCAGAGGAATGATTGTTGCTGTTCTCCATTCATGAGGCATGAAGCATGTTTGGAGGCTACAGTTAAATAGCAATTCCAGTGGGCCTGATAGGTCATGTTTCTTGCTATTTAGAAGGCATCCTGGGATACCGTATGCGCCCATTGATGCAGTATTCTTGGCCTTAGAGAGTTCTTACACCAGATGCATGTGTGCTACCTGTTCAGCTTATGCACACATTGCATACATAGGTGTCTGACAACATTTATGGCATGTATATCATTTGTGACAGTGTGGATTGTATCATAGATATATGCCATGCACACAAGGTAACTAGCCTGTATTGCCCATACTGTCCCATACAGGTATAGAAGTGTCCCTCCCAACACCTTCTGAAGATATTACAGAACCATGACTGTGCAAGTGATTACCCTTATAGAGTGTGGATGTATCATAATAGTTGTCAAGTGTATGTGTGTGCAGGGCCATCTGTTATCACTCCACATATGTTATGTCAAAGGCATGGGATTAATTGTGGTATTATTCTGATATTGTCCATGATTGTGGTTGGTTCTTATAATGTTTGCCATGATCCTTTACCTGTGGCCACCTTGCTGGAAACCTCTGCTGAGACTACACTCATATTCAGGTATAACAGTTTGCACAGCTTCTCAATATGCACCTGAACCCAGCTATATGTCAGATCCCTAATAGATGTCCTCTACGTTATTCATATAAGGATGTTTATCACACACACACACACACACACACACACACACACACACACACACACACACACACACACACACACACACACACACATCCTCCTCATTGTTATGTCACCTTGTGTGACAGTCACAGATAACGCATTTTCACTGGACAGTCTGTACTGTACCATATATATATATATATATATATATATATATATATATATATATATATATATATATATGTGTGTGTGTGTGCTTGGTGTTGCTGCTACAACCATCTTCCACTGACATGCCCTCTTCTGCTGTACATGTGGGAGTTTCACTTGTACTCTGTCCCTGTGTTCATTCCTACAATTCATCTATGTGTCCCTATTCAATACACACACTTCCCCTGAGTGATCATTTTACATGGCAGTCCCATGTCCTGTTAATACAAATCATTAACACAGCTTCAGTACTGTATGTCAGGAATGTAATATCACAATACTCTGCATTGTAGGTACACTGTCCTGTATTGTGTTTGGACCATATACTTCACATTCATACCTCTCAACTGTCCAGATATTCCCAGGATGTCCAGATGTTTTCTTTATCAAATATGTGGCTTTCTGGTATATCACTGAGATGATCTCTTGCCTGATGTGACTGAATAACACATACATTTGAGTGCATACCTCTCAACTGTCCTGATCTGTGCAGAATGCACAGTTTTGTCTCATATTTGTGGTCTTTTCCTCATAACATTTTTTCCTGGCAAATCATTGGCATGTCATTGCAGAATGCAGTCAGAAACTGACTGACATTTGAGTTTCAAACTTCATGCTCTTCAGAAAGTTCATGCTAATGTACAATTTATATATTCTATCAATTTCCTAAGTTTGGAAATGCAATATTAAACATTTGCCCCTATTTCTGGCCCTTTGTCCCCCCCCATTTTATGGTTTTGGCCACATTTCTTGCTCTGAGAGGTTGAGAGTGTCACATTTTAACACACTCCTGTGTGACATCTATGTCAAATATGTCCCTATTACTGGTTATTTGTCCTCTCATTAAGTTGGCCTCTGTGCAGATGTGTTGAACTAATAAAGTGACAGGTATTTGTAAAGCACTAGTGATCATTGTGGCATTCCGCACAAATCAGTGCACCATAGGTGCTCTCCTTTACATGGAATTGCTATCCACATTTGCTTACAAGGTTTCACAGCCAGCAACACTGTTGCAAGCTGTGAAACCTAGCTGAGTTACACAGTGCCTCATTAATATGTGTTGCATGCTGAAGCATGCCACACACCATTGTACTAAAATGTAAACTCCATGTAGGCTCTGTGTGATGCCTGCGTGGAGTTTATTTAATCCTCCTTTTATGCTGAACAAGGGTTATATGATGATATATTTATATATTATCTTATTGGTGTAAACTCGATCTGGGGTACTGAGGTGGAGTAGAAGGAATTATGGGTTAGGGAGGAGTCAAAGCCCTGGAACAGAGGGTATTATGGGTAGGAGAAGAGTCAGAGCCCCAGAACCAAAGAGCATCAGAGATGGTGCTGAGGTTAGAACTGACTGGATCCTACAACCCATGGCTGAACAGGATGAACATCAGACAACATAGCTCTGTTATTCAGGTTAAGTACATAACTTTTAAGTAACACGAGTTTCAGGTTTCGTTTGAAACCATGAAACAGCACCACTGTTTTGAGGTATCCTTAGCAACAGTTTGGGAGTGATCTTGGGATATGCCCATTGAGTCCCACAGGGGTCAGTCATCTGTCCATACCTTTTCAGCCTAAATATGTTTAACATTAAGATTCCAACTAACATCTTATTGCTACTTTAATGTAGATCATCTCTAATTATGAAGATAATTTAAGTTGACAGAAATTCCTACAAAATCTGATACTGAAGCAGTTCAGTGGCACAACAGGTAGCACACTCTATTTGGTGCAGAAGACTGTGGGTTCTATTCCCACACCATACCATTAGTGTCTTATTTTATAGCTTTACTTTTTTATCTGTTAGATTTTCCAGTTGTTTTACATAATACTGTTTTTATTATTATTATTATTATTATTATTATTATTAAATTCTTATACCATACTTTTCTATAATTTTCTATATTATCAGTTTTTATTTTCTACAAAATATTCTTTCTTGGTAACATTTTATTTATTTATTTATGCATGTATGTGTGTATATATGCATGCATGCATGTATGTATACACTCTTTTTCTGTTTTACCCTTTTTTACCATACCCCAAAATGTATCATACTTATATTTATACAGTTTTGCTACTAATCTCTCATCTTTTTTTATTTATCTATCCACTTTAACACTTTGTACAAATTTAATGAAGCAGCAAACACACTGGGTTAATTAACCATAAACCTCCTTTCTCTTTATTTACTTACTTACAAAACATCCCTTTTTACTGGGTTTAATCTTGAACCCCATATAAATGAAAAAAATATATATCTGCAATGTTTTTTTTCAAATGGTGTTGACAATATAAATACACTTGCTAAGTATGTCATTTTCCCATTAGTATTGAATTTATCAATAAGCCTTTTTTCTGAATGATAATTTACATGTTTTCCAGAAAAGATAAGTTTGTTTTAGTTTTTCCATTGATTTTTGCCATTGAATTCTATTTATATCTTTATTACCAAATGTTATACCAAACACAGAAATGTCATTCATTGTAAAATATATGCCCCCTATGTTTACTACATCACCTAAACCTTTACTCTTTTTATTTAAAGGTGATCCTATCACCTCTAGACACTCATTTGTGCAAATTATTACTTCTTTTATACAAATTTTGTTTTTGCAATTATTATAAAATCATCTACATGTGTTAACAGAACTGGAATTCTTAGCCCTTCAGGTGTTATATACCCTGTCTCCTTCATTTTGTAATTTATTTCACATACTATCACATTCATAACTAGTGATATGTAACTCAGTAGACATCCCTGTATTATGACACTCTTCATGTTTACCTCTTGGCTTAACTATTTAAAGTATTTTTACTTTATTATTACTGTACACTGACATACGTAATTTCCTAACCTTCTGACTTGTATTATATTCTTTCATTATTACCTGTAAGATTTCATGTCTGATTGTATCAAATACCTTATTAAGGTCTCCTAGCATGATTTTCATGTCTTCTTTTCTATTCATAATAGCATCCACAATTTGCCTATCATTAATAATTCTTGACAATCCTTCCCTGTTATACTATTCATACTATTTTCCATTTTAGTTTCAAATCTGTTTTGTAGTATTTTCATAAAGATGTTATAATCACTATTATTAAATACCACCGGTCTCCATTTTGTTTTGTCTTCTATCTTCCTTCTTCCATATGAATTTAAGTATTCCACTACATAATTTTTTATACATAAAACCTTCATCTAACCTTTCATTCAAAATATTTAAAAGACCTTTTTTTTGCCAATCCCTTAAATATTTATACATTTCATACCCGATTTTATCTGGTCCTCTAGCCGAATCTATATTTACTTGTCCTAATACTTTATCAAGGTCATTTTAAAAAATCTCCTTTTCCAACTCTTTAACTCTCTTTTTATGTTAACTTTTTACTTTGCATGTTGTTTTTCAATCCCTTCCTTTTTCTTTAAACATTTCTTGTACATATTGTACTACACTATTCATAATCCTTTCCTGTGTTTTCCTTTCTCCTTTCACGTTTTTTATTTCTCCCACTGCACTGCCATCTTCCTTTACTAATCTGATTAAGTAACATGATACTTTTCTTTTTTCCGTTTAAAAGATATCATTGCTTATATAATAATTCTTGTATTTTTCTTGATTTCTTTCATATTTTTTCTTTGTCAAAATACTTTCTATTATTATGTTCTAAATCTTCCAATGCATCATTGTATAGTCTGTTATATTTTTCTTTCCCTACTTTTCTCATATCATATTGCCACTGTAAAAAAAATATATTATATTTTTCTTTAAATGTCATCCACTATCCAGACCAGTTTTGATACAATATTCTCATAGTAATATGATCTTTCCATAACTGTATTGGTAATCTCTTTCCTTCTTCAATCCATGCTTTCTCATTTATCCTTCCTTGTTTTCCTTTATCTCTAGCTAGATGATCAGAAAATCCTCTTACTCTTCTTTTCATTTTTGCAATCCATCCATAAATGTCCGATTTTGTTATATTTATAGCATTTCAATTTACATTTTTTGCATAATGTCCAATTTCCCCACAGATTTAACATTTTTTTATCACAGTTACTTATCAAATATCCTTCTTTTCCACAAAAAACACATTTTGGGTACTTTTACAACAACCCTATTCCCCTCCACATTTATCATGCTTGGTATATGTATAATTTTTTTCTCTTTCTATTTTTAATATAATATTACAATCCCAACCACCAGTCCATAAACCCCTTTTGTCATAAACATTTGTAATGTCCAATACTTCTTTATATAATGTTTTCAAATGTCCTTTCAAAGTCTGTCTTTCCACCTCTGTTCAAAATTGTACAATAATTTTCTTTTTGTTTCCCCGTACATTAGTTTTCTTTTTGTTTTCCTGTTCAATACTTTTATCATATTGAGATTCTTTGGGTTACAGTCTTTCTTTTTTTTCATATTCTCCAAGAAAATTTTCATTTGGAAAAACAGTCTTAAACATTAATGTCACAAAATGTTTCTTTGTTAATAAGAATAAATACTCTTACGTCATGTATGTTTTAACCCAAAGGAGCTATTAAATTGTCCCACACTTCATATCTGTCCATTTCTTTGTCTTCTTTACTTTGAATCCTTGCTACATAATTCTGCTTTTCATTTTCTTCTGCAATTTTTACTGCTACTTTCCTTTTGCTTTCTTTTACTTTGTCTGTGTATGTTTTCATTTCCATCTCACCCACTATTCTTCAGGATTGTTTCTGCATCCTCATTTTTTTATATTTTCTCCATAATATCCATGCAGGAAGCATCTGTTCATTTTCTGGCTCACTCTGCATCACAATTTCTTTAAGTAAATCATCCAGCACCCCTCCTGACTGGAGGGTTGTAATTGTACATCCATCATTCACTCACTCATCTCCATCAAAAAGATTTATTTTAAATATCTTCCCAGAATTCTGCACACATTCTCCAGTCTTGATATTTTTTTCCTCCATCTCTGTCACTACCCCATTATCTCCTTCTCTTTCCATCCACATCCCTGTTTCCCCAAGCCACTTCTGTATTTGGAATGGAAACAGGAAGTGATCCTTTAAAATGGGTCCCACTTGCAACAATGAGTAGGACAAGTTGCCCTATTCCCTGGCCAAATTTCCCCTATTTATACGTATATCACCTCAGCTGTCCCCTGAAAAAGAGGCTACTAGCCTAGTGAGACTAAACCGATCAATAAAGGATAAGTAAAATAAATCTGGCAGTATGAGCAGAGGGAAGCAAAATAGTTATAAATACTTTGAAAAGATGAAACATATATTCTTGATGTGCTTAAATCATCATGTAAATACAAGATAAATAGCAATATGATTGTCATTCTCAATTTATTTAAGGACCTAGGTGTGTTGGTGAATAATACCTTAAGATTTAATCTTCATGTTAACTATTTGGTTAAAAAATATAGCACAAACACAGGGTGTATGAAGAAATGGATTAAATCTAGTGAAGACGATCTCTTGATAGCTGTATATATTTCTTTAATTGGGACAAAAGTGAAATACACCAGATTATTTTGGTACCCATTTACAAAAAAGTGACAGCTGAAGTTAGGCAGCATAAAGTACAGCTTCACTGCACTGATGTGTGAGCAAGAACTAATTGTATATATGGACAAACTGTGCAATGGTAACTTGGTATCTGTACATTACAACAATGGGGACTTAATTAATACAGGTCTGTAAAGCAATGAATGATTATTTTATGTACAATGTTTAAACTTAAGAAAGAGTAAGACTGCTGTGGTCTTATTGTCATACTAATATAGCCACTACTTGTCACATGGAATTTACTTCCAAATTCTGTAAAGGCCTGTGAATATCTATGTAGCCAAAATGGATTTTTTTCCTTGGTTGTCCTGTGTTGGATTTTACTGTATTGGATTAATTCCACCAAGCCAACAGTTTATTTTAGTGAGAAGGCATGGCATGAAGTGTCCAAAATGCAAAACATAAAGACAGCTTAAGGGAAACCAGTCAACCTTAACAGAACAAGGGAATAAAGAGAGTGCGCATACTCCAGCCAGATAGTGACCAGTGGTCAAGATCAAATTATGATCTTTTGGAGTTTAAAAGTTGTAGCTTTAGCTACTGTGCCAATTAACGAAAATAGTACCTAACCAATGTTCAGCATTCTCACTGATGCAATAGCCTTTTAGTAATATGTGCTGTTTCCTGCCCAGGAAACAAAAACCTTACGGCTTCACAAAACTTTGTCTCCCTCCGACCTCCTAAATCTGACTGCTGACTGGACAGCCCAGAAAATCAGACATCAGAAGTCAGAATGAAGAAAAGTACTACTGTGTAAGTAAGCTTAGCATAACAGCAGCAGATGTTCGAATGCTCAACGCTGTAGTAGCCTTAGCTATATAGATTATATCCTGCCAAGGATATAACAGCCTGTTAGCTTCCAAAGCTTCAGGGCACCTTCCATATGTGCCCAAGTTGTCAGGCAGCTTGATCTGAGCTGACTAGAAGATGGGTTTGGGTGCCAAGCCATTCAGAGCTTTCATGCCAACAGAGAGAGGGGGGCTGAGTCCTGAAAGGTAATATGACTAACAACAAAAAATAAATGTACACACCCTTGTATAAAAAACACACCAAAAAACACGGGGGGTGAAGGGAGGGAGTGGCTACTGCAGTAGTGATCATTTGAACATCTCCTGTTATGGCAAGTTCACTTACACAACTGTACTATGTTCTTCATATTGATTGCTGCTGCATTGGCCTTAGCTATTTGGATAGACTACCCTAGTTTACAGCATTAGGAGGTGGAAGGAGAAGAGGATAGCAGCCCCTGGAGAATGGACCTTGCAAAGCCTGATCTAGGCCTAGAGAAAGAATCAAGCTTATACTGTTTTGTAAAAGTATGTACAGGGGACCAAGTAGCAGCTTCTAGAATACTTCTAGAATCCCACCCTTCCAAAAAGCCATAGATGAAGCCAAGGCCGTGGTAGAGTGGGTCTTGACTCTGCCTGGAATAGTTTTGCTATCATGAGTATAACAACAGGTAATAGCCTTAGACAACCATTTTGAAATAGTCTATTTTGACACAGGTTGTCCCTTCTTGCCTTCACAAGAAATGAACAATTTATCTGAAGATCCGAAAGATGCACATTCTGTTAAGATCGTACTTGACTTGTCTCTGTATAGCCAAAGTATGGAGTATGCTTTCTCCCTTATTTTTACGTAGAGGAAAGAGAATGGGGAGATAGATAGTTTGGCTTAAACTCTGATACCACTTTAAGCAAAAAGGAAGGATTAGTTCTAAAAAAAAAAAACTGTCCTGGTCAAAGTTGAGATATGGTTGACTCACATTAAGAGCTTGCAATTCAGATATTCTTCTTGCAGAGGTCAGAGCAATCAGTAAAACTGTTTTCCATGTTAAGAACCTCAAGTTATCCAGGTTAGCTGTTCAAATGGAGCAAGTGTTAACTTTTCTATTAAGATCCCAAAGAGGGTCTACTGGCTTAATTGGAGGCCTATTATGCAGAAACCCTTTCAGAAACAATTTTACATCAGACTAAATTGAAAGAGGAGTATCCATAAGCAGACATCCTGAAATAGATGATAAATGAACCTTGCTAGAGGAATAAGAAAGGCCATAGGATAGTAACTCACAGTGATGTGAAAAACACAGAACAATTAGCCCTGAATGGTTGCTGGTTATGTTGCTGTCACCAACTATAAAAAGTTTGTCATTTGCTAATATATGATTTTCTAGTAGCAGGCTTTCTTGTTTCCATCACTACCCACTGGACATCCTCAGGGAACAGGTGCCTAAAAGGAAATAAGACCCTATCATCCAGCCAGTCAATTGAAGGTGATTGATGGTGGGATGCAGCAAACATTGCTGCTCTTCTGTGAGTAGATCCAGTCAGTGAGGAAGCTCATGGTAATTGCTTCTGGCCATATCCAAAAGAATGGACAACCAAGGTTGCCTGAGCCACAAGGGAGTCCTCTCAATGATCTTCAGAGATTCATTCTGAATTTTCAGAAATACCCTGAATATTAATGGAAAGGGATAAAAAACATATATAAACATTCCTTTCCAAGGAAAATAAAAGGCATCTGACTTCCACTCCTTTTTGCAGAGAGTTCTGGAACAGAATCTTGCCAGTTGATTGTTCAGACAGGAGGCAATGAGGTCTAATTGTTTAACTCCCCAGAGATGGATTAAATCTTTGAAGATCCCCTGATCTAGTTTAGATTTTTTTGAGGGTCTGTCTCTGGACCTTCTCAGCTTGTTTGCCCCACAGTTTTGTTCTGACAGAATGTAGGATGCCTATGGAGTGAGATTGTGCTAAGAAGCTAAACCCCAAGATAACATAGCTAGCCTACAAGAGGGTATGACATGGTTCCACCCTGTTTGTTGATGTACCACATGACTGTGTTATTGTTTGTAACAACTTGGAGGTCCCAGGGACCAAAGATGATTCAGAGAGTTGAATGCCTTGATCAAGGTAAGCATCTCTTTGATATTGATGTGCTTGCATCTGTCCTTGGCATCCCACACACCTTGCACTTTTATCCCTCCAGACACCGATCCCTGTGTGAGTCTGTGGTGACTTACTGCATTGGGACAGACAGGGAGAATAGGAGAGCTGGATTTAAGGATATCTGTTTTCTCTACCAAATCATTTATCTTCTGAGTAACCCCAGCACTGGGATTTGAAAAGACAAAGGGTGTTGTTGCCAGAACCAAAGAGACTTCAGATGCCACTAAATCTTTCTCATGTGGAGGCTTGGCAAGGGTATCATGAGAATCCTAAAAGACATGAGACCCAAAATCCTGGGGTATTCCCTCCCAATTACCTAAGCTTGAGTGAAAGATAGATATGTTTTTTTCTTGTGGAAGAAAAGCTTTTAAACTGAAGTGTCAAATTGACATACCAGGAACAAAATGCTATCTGAAGTAGTCAACAAAGACTTTTGAGTGCTCGCTTGGAAACATAGCTTCTCTGAGAGGTGTCTCACTCAAGAGAGAGAGAGTCCTGATACTTTGAAAAAGACTGTGCAAAATAATTATGTCATCACAATATGGAAAAATGTGGATACCATGTAGCCTGCAGTGAGCTACAACTTGAGCTAGTCACCTTGTGAACACTGTTGGTGCAGTTGTAGTCCAAAGGATAAGGTAGAGAACTGATAATATCATCCACACACACAACACCTTAAGAAACTTTTGAAGTCTGGATGAATAGGGATGTGGTGATAAGCATCATTTAAGAGGGGTGGCCACGGTGGTGCAGTGATTAGCATTGTTGCCTCACAACAAGAGGTTCTCCAGTTCAATTCTCGGCTGGGGTGCCTTCTGTGCAGAGTGTGTATGTCTTCTCTGCAGTCATGTGGATTTCCTCTGGGTACTCCAGTTTCCTCCCACATTCCAGAGACATGCAGTAGGTGGATTAGGCACTCTAAATTGGCAGTAGGTAAGAGTGTGTGTGCAAGTGAGTGGTGCCAATGAACTGCTGCGGCAGGGCTAGCCACCCGGCTGTGTAAACCTTGGCTCAAGATGATTGCCACTGTGGAAGTGACACCCCGACCCCATGTGCAAAAAGGGGTTGAGGATGGATGGATGGATAAACATCTTTTAAGTCTAGTGTTACCAGAAAACTTGAAAGAGGAAGAAGAAATAGGTTGTAAAATGAAATAATTCTGAATTTGGGCACTATCACAAAGAGGTTTAGGAAAGAAAGAACCAGAACTTTTCTAAAATCTTTTTTTTTGGCTTTGGCACTAAGAACATCCTTGAATAAGCACCCTTCCCCACCTGATAAGGAGGAACTGGTTATATTACTCCTTGGACAGCGTGTGATAGAAAATGGGAAGAAACAAGAGTCTGGTCTGGAGTGTGAGGAATGACCCCTTGGAAAGGAAGAATTTCCTCCCACTGCCATCTGTAATCTTGATAAATGATCTTCAGAAATAATTTGTCTGAAACTGTCTGTTGCCAAAGAGAAAAACGGATATTCAGACTTTCTGGAAGAAAAAAGGGGCCAGAGCTGGAGGGGGTCACAAAGTTGTTTTGAATAGTCATTTAGACTTGTTGGACTGTTCATGATTATTGGAGGTTTGAGGCTTTTTTTTGAGACACCCTTGCCATTTATTCCTAAATGTTTATCTATACTTTGCTGAGACTGTTTATTCTGCTTTTTGTCAAAACTGGATGAGAAGTTAAAGAATTCCTTAAAAAAATGAAAAGGAAAGCAGACAAATCTTAGCAATCCCCTAGATCAGCTTACCTCTTTCATTATACTCTGATCATACCAGCAGCATAGTGGCCAAAAACTAAATCTCTATCCAATGGGGAATTTAAAATCTCATTAACATCATCTGGAAGGTTTTAAGAATGCAGACATGCAAAGCTCATCAAAACAGTACCAGTAGCCATAACCCTGAACGAAATATCACCAAAGTCATGCACAAATTGTAAACAATGAGTAGTAACCACTGCAGTAGAAAAAAACTAAGCTATTTAAAGCAGATTTTTCCTTACAAGACGAAACTGCAGATAAAGCATTCCTCATACTTCAGAATGAGTCAGAGCAAACTTTAACATATGAGCCTGAAAATTCAAAATTCTGAAAATCAGAGTTGCAAAAGTATACATTTTTCCCTTACTTTTCAAATACTTTTCCCATTTTATCAGAAAGTAGGATTGGAATTAATTAAGTTCTTAGCATCAGTGGGATCAATTAAAGCTATAGCTGTTGGGTCAGGTTTGGGAATAGTGTATAAAAATTTAAGACTAAGGAGTTCTATACATCCTCTCTGTCTTTATGGGCAAATGGCTGACTATCAGCAAAACTGCAGGCAGTAATACACACATCCTCTAAAGCAGACAGAACTATTGGAATGGATGTAGGTTCTGAAAATCTCTTCTGTAACAACTCATAGTATTTTCTGAGGAAGAATAAAAGCTCAGTGTTCTCCTACTGAAAACATTGCCACATCTATCAGTAGTCTCAAAGAGAAACCCCAGTTGATAATATCTTCAGTTAAAGAGATATCCCTCTTTTACCAGAAGCTAGTTTAAAAGAAGGATGAGTAGTCTGAATTAAACCCTGAGCCATATTAAGTACTCCTGTCTAAAGAAATATGAGTAGGAATAGACACATGCTTAGTTTTGTGTTTCTTTTTGAAAGGAAAAATGGAGCCAACCATATTGCTAATAGTAGCAGCAGCTTCTCCAGGGATAGACACGCCATTCTGACACAACAGGGAAGCCTACCCTATCCCTTCTCCCAGGACCAACAAGAGTGGCTCTCTCTTGCCTACTGAGGGGACATCATTAGACACAGAGGCTATGGTTAATTCCCCGGTCAATAGTGGCCTTTAGTGCTACGCCAGAGGTATCCAGGATGAAAAATGAGTAATTTGAGGTAGAAAAAAATGGGTCTAGGACTATTCACTTAAAGTACATTTCACTGAAGCGCATTTGACTTTGCACAATTCACTGAAAACTCAATTCACTGAAAGTTATATATGGCCTTTTCCCCACTGTTGTACAACCCCGGAGTTAATATATATAGTAAGGGGGTGTGGGGAGAGGGCGTAGCCCCCCATCTATTTTAAATATTTTGAACTATATACATGGATACTTGCAATTCCAATAAATTACTCTTTTCTGAACTTAATATATATCCAAAATATGTGGGGGGCTATGCCCCCCCTTACTATATATACTGGCTCCAGGGTTGCACAACAGTGGGGAAAAGGCCATATATAACTTTCAGTGAAATGTGTTTCAGTGAATTGAGCTTTCAGTGATTTGTGCACTGTCATTTGAGTTTCAGTGAAATGTGCTTTCAGTGAATAGTCCTAGACGCAGAACAAATGGCCACAGCTGAGTCACTCTCCTGCGGATTAGGCAAACTGCTAGCCTGATGTGGTGGCAAAGGCTGTTTGCTTAACTTTTTGTGACTGGAAGAAAGATCATCCATGGGACTGGCAGTTTGTTCTGTGGTCAAGCTGAAAATGGTGTCTCTTTCCCAGGGAAAACAAGCATCAAATACCCGTAAAAACTACAACTCCTTAAAAGTCGCTTTTTCACAGAAAAAAACAGAGTAAAAATCACTTTAAAACATTTTGCCAGATCCCTAAAAATAAAATAAACACAATTTCTCCACAAAAAATGATTTCAGATATTTTACACAATGCTTAAACTGACAGGAAAAAAGAGTGCTCCCATACAGTCTCATGACAGTCTGTTAAAACACGAAACTCCTAGCTTTAAAATAACTTTCTTGAAGTGGAAAATGATAAAACACAAACAATATTTAGAAAATGGTAGTTTTTTTCCCCAAAAGGGAAGCTCTCTGCCTAGCAAAGAAACAGTACCAATCAGACTGCTAATCCTCAAAAGCCTTAGAGGAAGAAATTCACCACCATAACAGGAGCAGGCAAGCAAAAACTGAGGGTAATGCTACTCAATGAAGGAAGTCTAAATCTCAAAATGCACTCATTCGAGGCACTCTTTAAAATGGAGAACATTGATATCTGTGCAGTGACTGAGACCTGGTTCAAGGCTTCAGAGAGCACCCCTGCATTACCAGGCTATAACTCAAACCACACTTTTCGGCCACCTAACCTGGACCGGAACACCAAAGGCGGTGGTGTGTCCATATTCATTAAGGATATCCATACGGCTAGTTGCTCAGCATAATGCATCTGAGGTTATTCAAGTGCAACTAACTCTGGTCAAAACTGCAATCCAAATTGTAGCTTGCTAAAGATCCCCCACTATGCCCCAGGATTCCCACTCCTCTTTTCTTGATATGCTGGAAAAATATTAGGGTTCAACCAAACACCCTAATAATGGGTGATTTCAACTACTCCACCATTAACTTGGAAAACTACTCATGTACCAACTCCTTCACTCAACACTTTCTGGAATTCATAAATTTCAATGCATTGGATCAACTTATCCACACCCCCACCAGGGGCAACAATATCCTAGACCAAGTCATTACCAACATGAGTGACCGGTGTTCTGCACCTGAAGTCAACTCCTCGTTGGTCAGATCTGACTGTAAGCTAATCACCCTAGATATCCACATCCTGCCCCCACCCCCCATTAAGAAAATCATGGTAAAAACTTTCTCCAAAGCCAACTTCATGCTTCTTAAGACAGAAGTGGCGAACTTCATGACACCCATGCAGATGGACAATACAGTTACAGCTGCTGAATCCTACATAGATGCACTCTATAACCACTTATACGAGTGCATGGATTGTGCTATCCCAAACAGAACCAAGACACTATCCTCCAAAAAAAGGAAGCCAATCTGGTGGTCCCCTGCCATAAACAAACTCTACAACAGAAGGAAGAAACTGTTGCAAAAGAAAGTAAAATCCCATGAGTGGAGAAGTTCCCTGGTCAGCCTCAGTAAGAACCTGAGATCCCTTATAAGATCTTCCAAAGCTAGCTATGAAAACAAAATCACCACTGATTCTAGGGACAACCACAAAGCAGTCTATAGCTATGTCAAGAATCTCAATGGCAACACCCAGATCTGTTCTGAGTTACAGCACAACGGCATGAAAATTACAGAACCGACTGATATTGCCAACGTCCTGGCAGATAGGTTCTGTACTAACTTCACCCCCCCTCTCACCCCCTAAAGGGCCCATAGCTATACAGGAAGAATGCAGAGTCCCTGTAATCACAACTACGCGGGTAAAAGCTGCATTTTCTAAAGCCAAAAATGCAGCATCCATGGGACCGGACAACATCCCAGGCTGCGTTTTACATGAACTTCAGAACGAACTGGGTCCCCACCTAAGCACCATGTTCAATTATAGTCTCACATCAGGCTTTGTTCCCATTAAATGGCGCACAGCAACAGTTATCCCACTCCACAAAGGGGGAGCCACCACTGATCCCGGGAACTATCGCCCTATTAGCCTGACGAGCCTGGTCTGTAAGGCCATGGAACGTATCATCATGGAACTCATAAACAAAGACATTGGTAACCTCCAAACTCTGGACCCCACCCAGTTCAGGTTTGTGAAAGGCAGATCATGCCTCCTGAACCTGATCGACTTCTTTGAGGCAGTCACCAAAGCTGTAGACAAGGGTAAGGTGGTTCACACAGCCTATCTTGACCTCACCAAGGCTTTCAACACCATCTAAACTAGGTATAAATCCCTACATCACAAGATGGGTTGCCAATTGGCTCACTGACAGAACCCACACTCTAAAAGTTGCAGACTCCAAATCTGACTTCAAACCAGTGACAAGTGGAGTACCACAGGGTTCAGTCCCTGGGACCTCTCTTGTTTGGTATCTACTTTTCTGAAGTGCAGGCTAACACAGAAGGCCTTTGGCTAATGAAGTTCACAGATGACTGCAAACTAGGAGCCATAGTTGAGTCCCCAAATGATGTGGACCTCCTACCGAAGGGGCTCACTGAGACAGATGCCTGGTGTCAGAGCCATGGCCTCAAGCTCAATGCCAAAAAGTGCATTGTCATCCCCTTTGGTAAAAACTCTGTACCCATGAACTACCACATAGGCGGCAGTCTACTTAATGCCGAATGTGTGATAAGAGACCTGGGGACCCAGGTGGACAGTAGTCTCTCCCTTGATAATCGTATTGCCGCAGTAGTCAGGAAATCCTTCTACATGGCACACCTCATCACAAAAGGATTCTCATCTAGGAAAAAAAAGGTCATCGTTCTCCTCTACTCGACATTCATTAGACTCATTATAGAGTACAATGCCCCTTTTGGAATGTACCTCACAAGACATCTGCAGCAGCTGGAAAGGCCACAGAAGTACCTCACAAAGAAAATTACTGGCCTCAAACAGATGTCCTACACTGACAGTCTCAAATAACTCCAACTTTACTCCATAGCATATCGCCTACTCCGAGGTGATCTCTGCCTAACATATAAAACTATGTCAAACCTAGAGCTGTTGGACATTCTACACCTAAAGAAATCCCAATCCTTCTGAACTTTACACTCTAGGGACCTAAACCTTGTCACCACAATAAACAGGACATGCTGGAGGGATAGATTCCTGTCCCAGAGACTTCCTATACACTGGAACAAGCTAACCATCTATGTCAAGCAAAGTTCCTCATTAGCACTCTTCAAGAAAAATCTTGATAAGTGGATGGGAAATAGGAAATACACCCTGGGGATCACTTCTGTGGCTCTGCTCGACAGGGGCAGAGGAAACTAACTTTCTTGGGTGGCATAAGCCAGGGAACCTTGTTGGCTAGGCTTACTTAGGCCCTTGGGCCGATAGTCTAGTACCTACCTATGAACCTATGAATGTGTTCTTAGCCAACAATAAAGATCAGAAGGGTTTAGCTCCAAATCTTATCTTTTAGTCAGCTCAGCTCGTGCTGCCTGACAATTTGGGTGCGTGGAAGGTGCCCTGAGACTTTGGTAGCTGGCTAGCTGTTATGTTCTTGGCAGGATATGACCCATTTAGGTCATGCTACTAAAGCAGTGATCAGTATGATGAACATTCTTAAGAACTTTCTTGCTGCCTCAAGGAAAATCAGCTTTGCTGCTTCACAGGAGAAGCAATTGTCTACAGGCTTAATTTGCAGCAGACAAGACCCCAGAGGAAAACCCTTCCACAATGAAAATATTTTATTTTAAAATATTTTTGAAGTATTTGTAATATTCTGTAGAATGCTATTAAATATGTTAATATCAGAAATTTCCTGTCAGAAACTGTTATTTTTGAAGTGGTCTTATTATTGAATTCTGGAATTTTTGTGAGAAAAATGTATTGCTTTCAAGACATTTTAATTGAACTACTAGTGTTTCAAGACTGGGCTATGGTTTCATGTACTTCAACCACTGTTAGAGAGTTTTGGTGTCTGTGTATGTTTAGTGACAACTTTCCTTCATTATTTTACTGCTTGATACATTTTACTGGAAAGTGTTATATTTAAGCATTGGGAAGTGTATTTCAGGGCTAGAAATGTATTGTATGTTTGGTCATGTGTACAGTTCATGACAGCTTGGTTTTCATTTTGTTTTGTTTTTTTCTTGATGCACTTTCTGTGAAAGGGAGTTAGAATTCTGACAGGGCTTTGGTGCACTGCTTGTGCTTGTGTTTGAACACTTGCCTGACAACTTATCTTCTGAATGACTCTTCCCAACAGTGTTTACCAATAATCAGTCTTTTTCCTTGTGCACAACATGGATTCTTATACTTGTTCTGCTGTTTCTTCTTCTTCTGCTCTAACTAAAAGAAAAAAAAAACAGAATATGAGCCATTGCCTACACTGTTGGGAGACTCTGCACTGGACATTTGCTGCTCCTCAGACCACTCACTGAACATTTGTTGTTCCTCAGGCTACTCAATGGTTTCTCAGGGTTCTTCTGTTGTAGTCTCTTCTGCCACTTAGGACCTTGGGTTATCCATGTCCTCTTCAGTTGTTCCGGTGTCCAATCCTGGCATGACAGGTACATTTTCTTTGGGCCTGAGATTTTCCCAGTGAGTTTTTTTTTTTCAGAGAGGCTGGGGAAAGAGACCTCTTGCCTAGGATGAAGTGACATCTCTCAGTCAGTCTCCTTCAAAGATAATCACAGGAAAAATAAATCAAAGGTTAGACATTGCTTATTGAAAGACATTCTGTCTCCTTAGAGTCTCCTTAGAGCATGATTTTCTTACCTTAGCTAAGAGTTTTTTACAGGCTTTCAGTCTTAGAGAGCAGAAATACATACCAAAAACTGACTAGGTCAAGATATTCCTGAGGATAATACATCAAAGGATTCTGACAGGGCTTTTTCATTGTATGATTTGCAAGCCCAAAACCCTGATTCAGAGGAAAGTTTGTCCTCTCTAACTTAAATATGACATTTAATTTTTATAAGACTAGTTTCAGAATGAATGATGTTTTTTGTGTGAACAAGTGGATGACCCCCCTATACTGAGGAGATGATATGATATGCCACAATTGGATTTACGTCATGCTATTCCCATTACTCATATTTTGCCAGCCTTGGAGGATATTTTAAATGCTACCTAAAATAACATTGACCCATAGCCTTCAGTCTCCATAAAAAAGGGAGAACACTTATTAACATAGGAACTTCCCTAAAGGACTAGAAGGTAAGATATAAGATATACATTTCATAAAAATAATTCCTTTCTTCCAGTTTACTCAGGTGTGGGATTGTTCTGTCACACTTTTTTTCAGAAGATAGATCCTATCTGAAACCTCAATGTCTAAACTGTCTCATATATCTAAACATGCTTCAAAAGGTGTGTATGATTGTGCAGATACTGTGTTTGGGGCCACTACTATGCTACTATTTAGAAAAGATTTGTTTGGGAAGGTACTCAAAAGTTTTCTGATGAAGTAAAGTCTGAGATTTTAAACTCTACTTTAGACAATGAGGTTTTATTTTGCTCTGTTGTTATTAAGGTTTGCAGTTTGATGACACAGGGAAATTAATTCAAGGGCTAAGATTTTTCAAGCCCCACTTTGTAATTTACACTCTGTTGTTTTTTTTTTTCTTTTTTTAAGACAAAATAATCAATCCCTGCCATCTTCTGGCAAAAAAGAAAAAAAGAAACGGCAGGAGTGGAACAACAAAAAAAAAAAACAGGAATCCTTTTTGAAATAAAAAGGACCAGCCTTCAGAATGACTATGCCAGCATTCCTTCCCCTCTTGTCCTTGCAACTCTGTCAGTCCCATAGAATGGCTGTCAGTGTTTCCCTTTGGCAACAGATTGATCTTATGTCAATTTTCATTCATTCCTCAACATATGGATTTGGATCCAATCCTTGGATCTGACTCAGCTGTTGTTTTACAGCTCGTAGATACTACAGTCTCTCAAGCTCCTCTTTTACCCACAATGCAGCAGTCCTGCTCCTCATTCCCCAGCTCTTGTTTGCTGCCATTGTGTACAGACATGGTTGCTACAGCTCTCAGGTATTAGCTTGAAAAGATGAGTTACTTTTATATATAACTATATACTTCTTTTTCACTAAGTTTATCTTTATCCTCCCTTTACCTAGTTAAAGTAAATATTGTCCTTTTTTTACCATTTGGTAGTCCTTGATTTCCATTGTTGATAATTTTTCTCTTACTGCCTCTAGGTAATTGTTTTAATACTACTGTTGGCATCCCTTTCCTCTCTTTACTGTAAAAAAATATAAACAAAACAAAAAATAAATAATATATTTTTCCCTTTTTCTGCTTTAACTTCCCTTATGTTTTTTTCTTAAAGTGGGATTTTTTCCTCCTTGTTTAGTGGTTGTAAAATGTCAGATAAACCATCAGGTTTTAAAAAGTGTAGCAAATGCAGGCTAAAATTCCACTGTCGGATGCCCATGATCTGTATTTACTGCTTGTATCCTGACCATTTACAGTCTTCATGTTAAATTTATATGGCCTTTAATCCTAGAGCTTTGGTAGAAAGGAGGAATAAACATTCTCAAGGGCCTTCTTCCTTCGGCCTTTGGAGAATCTCTTACTGAAGGTCAGTCTTCCAAGTCTGATGAAAAAGAATTCAAGAAAAGATTTCCTCTCAGTCTTCTTCAGATCTGACCTTGGAAATGCTCAAGAAAATTTAAAAAACGTCCGATCCTACAAGCAAGTCTTCGGATCAGACTTCTTCAGATACCAGATCCATATGTTTAGATCCGACTCATACTGAATCAAAACAGATGCCTAGAACTAGGTATGCATCTTCCTTGGATTCTGTACCCTCTCAGCTCCCATCCCCATTCTTGGAAAGACTCCATCATTCAAGATCACCTTCTATAGCCTCTTCTTGTTCATTCAGAAGTCTCTCAGAAGCCGATGTGGACAGAATGATGAGGAAGCCTTACTCAACAAAAATTCAGATGGGAGTTCTCCCAGCTCCAACCCCTACAGGTCCAGAGATCTTCACTAGTACAACCCCACCACTTTTGGCTCCTTCCCTGATTTGTCCTTCATCTTCAGAGCCCTCAGATCTGAAAATCATGGCTCGGTCCATTTTGGATCTGAAGATAGTTTTATCTTTGGATCCAATATCTTCTCTGAGTGGTCTGGCTTCAAGTGTGTCAGAGCAGATGAATGTCAGATCCAAAGCTCTGTGGTCAGATTCAAGGTATTAGAGTCAACTACAAAACTGCTGGAGCCATCTCTACCCAATGAAGACTCAGCATTCAATAGCTCAGTTCTAACTTCTGCCTCAGGTGGTGTGCCTTCAGGTCAGAGTGAGCCTTTGGTTCAGAAGAATGTCTTCTCAGGTCTGACAGTTTCCTTCTCCCAGGGGCATTCTGCCTTCAAGGTAGTAGAGAGTATACTTTTCTAGAGGTCAGATGGCTCCTCCCCCCTGGATCTTCCCTATGGATCTCAGGGATCTTTGTGTCATGAGCCTCAACATTCTACGGCACAGGAACAGCCAGCCCAAAGTCTCCAGTCTACCCAGCAGGGTATAATTCTATGTTCTTCCACTCACTTATTGCAGTATTCCTTACATCTGAATTCCCTGCCAAGGGCAGCCCAACATCCAGCCAGTATACAAAAGCCTTAGGCTGCTTTAAGGTTTGCCATACATTACACATGCTCCTCATGTAGCATAGAGCATAATGGTGATGTCCTGATGTATTCCTCAGAACTTCTTTGCTGCCAGTCTGAATGCCATCTCTCAATCATTGGTCTGAATGCCTACATCCCGTTGCTGGTTTCTGAGCCATTGCTGATAAGTGCTCCATTGGGGTTTTGTTTTTCTTGTCTTTTAGTTGTTTCTGAGATTTCATGTCATCTAAGAAGGGTAAAGTCAGTGAGGGAGACAGATTCTGCATAAAGACCACCACGAACAGGGTTTATTTTGCCTAGGCACCTCTCATGACTATACGTCCTGTTCTATCTGTCAAGAGTTTTCTACCAAAGACTCTTTGTAGTAGGCTTTCTTCCTTAGCATTGCATCTGGAGAATCAGTGACTTAAGCTTCTCGCTAAGTTTACTGTGAAAGGAACTTCCTGCCCCAAGGGTTGGCTGTCAGGGAAGAAGAAGGTTAAGAAACCTAGGCTCGAATCTTCTGCTGTCCAGCCTCTGCTAGATGTTTTTCCTGAGGTGAGTGAGAACCCAGAGGTTCAAGCGGCTTTGTTGTCAGATTTATCTGTCATGACAGCATTGGAGACCAGCAAGGATCTGGCTTTCTGCATGTCCGATGAAAGTTTGCAGATGTCCATTTTGGGCATTTAAGGGAAACCATAGTTGATTATTTCCGAGGGGCCTAGGGGTGTTTCTCAGATTTTAGTTAGGTAAGAAAGCCCTACTACTGTTATTGAATGATGTCCTGGGTCACAGCTTTCTAAGTTTTATAGGGCAGATGTCCCATTAAAGAAAAAACAAAAGACTAAGTATGTTTCTCCTACCCCTAGAGATCCACACCATGAGTGGCAGACCTTCACTCAGAGTTTGTTTAATGCTTTGATGGCATTGACAACTCCTCAGGGGGTTTCTGTTCCAGGTCGCCCTTGGTCCTCTACTCCACTTAAAAGACCCAGGGAATGTGAGTCCTCTGTGGAGGAGTTGGATTATGATGAGGAATCCCTTGCTTACTCTTCCCAAATTCTTTCTTCTTTGGACTATGGGTCAGAGGAGGAGGAGGAATATACCATTCCTGATACTCCCTTTGAAGAGATTTCTTTTGGGGACACAATGTCCAGGATGATGGAGTTTTTTTAAATGGGATTGTGCTCAGGTCTCTGAGCTCCATAAGAGGTACTATGATTTTCTGCAGATGGGATTGCCTAAACCTTCTGCTATTCCTCCTGTTTTGGCTGCTTTGTTGTATGCATTTAGCAATGCCTCTAAAGCTCCTGATTGTTTATTCCCTGCTCCCAAGAAACCTAATAGGTTTTACAGGGTGCCTGAGGACTGTATCTTTTTGTGCAAGTGTCCTGCTGCTGACCCCTCAGTGGTGTCTGTAGTCTCTGACAAGCCCTGTCAATTGCTTCCTTTGCCTAACTTGCTGCCTTCTGATAAAGACAGCAGAACCATGGAAATGCTAGGTAAGAGGTTTATACTTCAGCTACCTTGGCTTTTAGGGCTATTAATTATCAGACCGGTATGTCCATGTATGTGTTGGCTGTTCTTTCTCAGGCTTGTCAGGTTATTTCTGATCTCCCAGACTCTTGGGGTAAAACTTCTGCTCTTTCCCTGTGACGGACTCATCTTAGGTGGTTCGTCATTCCATCAAGTGTAGTTATGTTGTAGCAGATGCCTCATTTAGGGCTGCTGTTTTTGGTTCAGTGATGAGGAGGTGTTCTTGGCTTTGACTTCAACCATTGCCTGATTATATCAAAGCTAAGTTGATGGATGCCCCTCTTGATAATAAACACTTGTTTGGGGAAGCTGCTGCTGATTTGTTTAAGTCCCTTCAGCATAAGGGGAATGCTTTGCAGGAACTCAAACATATGTTTGTCTCTCCTGTTCCTAAATGTCAGAGAAACTACCCCAAGTAGCCTGCTTTTGATCCCAGGCAATCTTGCCCTCCTCCTAAGGGTAAAAAGAGTGGCAAACGGGCTTCTCCTGCTAAGGCTATTCAGACTTCAGAGACTCAGAGGTCTTCCTTTCCAGATAAACCAGGTGCTGTCTGACTATCCATCTCTTCCCAGCTACATTTCTCTTTCTCTTCAGCTTTCTCTCACTCTCTCTTCCTATTTGGCTTCTGATTATTCAGTATTCATTGTTTCTGTCCATTATACACCAGTGGTATTTCATGGTTTGGAACTTCTGTCCCCTTTTTATGGACATTCCACAGCCTCCTTTGGAACAACTCCTCTTTTTCCCAGAGGTACTTCGAGACCTTTTGACTCAGGGTACTATTCATGAGATACCTGTGTCCCAAAGGGGGAGGGAGTTTTACTCCAGGATGTTTCTATTACCCAGAAAAGAGGGTACTTGAAGACCAGTTCAAGGCCTCTCTCATTTTAAACACTTTTCTAAATGTTCCCGCTTTTTGAATGTTGTCCCTTTAGACTCTGTTCCCTCTTTTGCTTTCTCAGGCTTATATGGTGTCTTTGGATCTTAAGGATGCTTATCTCCATATTCCGATCCATCCCCTTTTTAGGATTTTTTTCTGTTTCTCTGTTGCTTTCTGGCATTTTCAGTTCTTTGCTTTGCCCTTTGGCCTTTATACTGTCCCAAGGATATTCACCAAATGCTTCACTCCTGTAATTGCTTTTTGCAGGCTTCAGGAGATCCAAGTATTTCCTTACTTGGATGACTTGCTGACTCAGGCCTCTTCTCTACAGATCCTGTTACAAAATCTTCATTTTGCCATTTCCCTTCTTCAAAGCATGGGGTTCACAATAAATTTCAAAAAGTCTTCTCTGACTCCTTCTCAGGATCATGTTTTTCTGGGCTACAAAATTCAGAAAGTGCCTATGCTGGCATCCCTGCCTCCTCCCAAGGTCTTAATACTCATTTCCTTCTTTCAAATTCTTCTTCCTCTGGCTTCCATTTCAGCCAGGAAGTTTCTGAGAACTCTGGGTTTCATGACATCTCTATGCTCCCTCTGGACAAACTCCACATGAGAAAGTTTCAGTGGATCCGGAAGTCAATTTGGCTTCAACATGCATATCCTCTAGAATTTGTAGTTCCTCTTCTATCTTGTCTCAAAAAGGAACTTCACAGGTGGATCCAGCAGTTGTCTCTAAATCATGGGATCCCTTTTCATCCCCCTCTTCCCTCCCAGGAACTGTTGACAGATGCTTCAGACTTGGGATGTGGAGCAGCTTTTGACTTCCTAAAGATGCAGGGGATGTGGTCGCCTCTTCAACAGAAGGAGCATATCAATGTCAAAGAAATGAGAGCTCTTCTGCTGGCTGTTCATACTTTTCAAACTCTTTTCTCCCTAGGATCTCTCAAGGTATTTACAGACAATACCACAGTGATGTGGTATATAAACCAACAGGGGAGAACAAGATTTTACCTTCTTTGCCGGTTGACACTCCTGGTATGGGATCTTGCAGTTCAGTATCAAGTCACTCTTCAGACAGTTTACATTCCCTTAGATCAAAACATTGTGGTAGACACTATGATCAGGTCCCAAACTCAGTCCCACAAATGGATGGTTCACAGGACTGTGTTTGAAGACATTGTCCACCAGTGGGTTACTCCTCAAGTAGGCCTATTTGCTTCCTCTCTTAACAGACAATGTCCTCTATTTTTATGTCAGAGTCCCAGGTCCTCTGGTGTGGAAGGTGCCCTCTCTTTTTCTTGGAAGGGGATGTTTCTTTATGCATTCTGTTCCATTCGCCTCATTCCAAAGTCCTGTTCAGACTTCATTATGACACTCCCAAAATCTTCTTGGTGACAGCATTGGTTCCCTTTTCTTCTGCATTTAGCCAAGTGCAATCATCAAAGTTACCTCACCCAGTGGACCTACTCACACAAGATAAGGGATCTCTCATCCATCCCCACCTGTCCACTCCAGCTGACACTGTGGGTGATAGGATTTTGCTTCTACATAGACACCTTTTTTCTGAGGACTTGCTTAAGGTCCTGCAGGATGCCAGAAAACTCAATACTTGGAAATCCTACTTATCCAAATGGAAGAGGTTTTCTGTTTGCTGTCTTTCTTGTAACATAGATCCATTTTCTGTGGATGTTCCTTTGGTTCTCTTTTATCTGTGTAAATTGTTCAGTGCTGGGTTTGTTTATTCTTCTGTTAAAGTCTGTTCCTCCTCCCTGGGATCTTAATTTTGTTTTGTAAATGTTTACTCAGGCTCCTTTTCAGCCTGCTGTTTCAGCTTCCTTGCAACATTGCTGTTGGAAGACTGTTCTTTTGGCCCTTACTTCAGCTAGATGGGTCTCTGAGCTTCAAGCCCTTATGGCTTGTCCTCCTTTTTTTGGTGTTTCATAAGGACAGGGTCTCCTTGCTTACTAATCCTTGTTTTATGCTCAAGGTGGTTAATGAGTTGTCACTTAATCAGTCTATTCATTTGCCTACTTTTCCCCCTCTGTAAGCTGCCAGTGTTAGGGTGCTGCGTCTTTTGGATGTGCATAGACAGCTCAAATTTTACTTGAATAAGATTAAGTCTGTTAGAAAATTTGATCAGTTATTTGTGTCTTTTCATCCTAGGTTCCTAGGACTGGCTGTATCCAAGCAAACTATTTATTCTTGGATGTCAAAGGCTATTTCTTTTTGTTATTCTTTACATGGTAAGAGCCTTCCTTCTGTAAAGACTCATTCTGCTAGGGCTGTGGCTTCTTCTGGTGCTTTTTTTTCAAAGGTTTGGATACTAACTCTATTCTTTATGCAGCTACCTGGACTTCTGTGCATACTTTTACTAAGCACTGCAAGTTGGATGGAATATCCAGTGCTAGAGTTAGTTTCACTAGGGCCATCCTTCTTGGTTGCCTAGAGGGCTCCGCTGGTCCTTCCTTCTCCTGAGTTTCTTCTTGAGCTTTGGCTCTCTCCCAGATGTAAAGAATACTTCAAGAAGTGAATGGAAGGACATGTTATAGTTGTGTTGTCTTTTCATTCACTGTTGCAGTATTCACTCCCTTCCTCCTCTCCCTGGTCCATTTCTCTTCTGGATATACTGGTTACCTCTTGGTTTTCCTTGGATTGGCATTCCTCCTGGGGCTATCAGTTCTGAGGATGGTACATGTAGACATCACCTTTATGACCTACGCTATGTAAGGAGCATACTTGTGACCCACAGCATATCTTAAAGCAACCTATGGCTTTTGTATACTGGCTGTACAACAGGCTTCCCTAGGCAGGGAATCTCAGATGTAAAGCATACTGCAACAGTGAAGGAAAGAAAATTACTGTTATAGTAAGATTTTATACAACTGTACTTTCTTATTTTACATCTCGGAAACATCCCACTGAAGAACTCCCTAGGAAGAGGAAGGGGAAGAGGAGGCATTTGGATTCTGCTCAGAAGTCAGTCACAGGGGATACCAATTTTGATAAAGGGGAAGGGTCCCCAAGATCACCATCTTATGACATCCAATTTGGAGACATTTTAGAGAACCTTAAACAAATGGGTGGTTGGTCTACCAATAACTCTTCTCAAGAGGAATTGGTATTCCTGGAGGCATTTGGTACTGGCCCAGCTTCTTTCTGGGTGACTCCACCCACTGATGAGCTCATTGATTTGATCTTTCGGCAGGTGTGGAAGGAGTGTGATTCTGTTGAGCCAGTCCTCAAAAGACCAGATAGGATCCTGGCACCAATGAAGGGAAGGGTATTCTGGAACAAATGAGTACCAGTGGATACTATGATCATAATGGCAGCTACCCAGAAATAACTTACAGAACAGAGTTCCTTTGTTCATCCCCTTAACAGGGAGTCTATGACACTGCACAGATTTGCTAAGCATGTGTATGTGTCAACAACCTCTGCACTCAGATCTCTGAATTACTTGGCACACTTCACTAGATTACAGAGGGGCTTGATCAAAGAACTTTCAAAATCTGTCTCTGGGACCACTTCTGAAGCAGAGTCTTCTGTTGCTTCACAGTTTGTGACCCTTCTGTCTATTTCCAGTTCATCCATGAGACTCATCTGACATGTAGCTTAAGGAGCATCAAGGGTAGAGAGTGTAGGCTTTTCCATAAGGAGGCATGCCTGGATGCGTTTGAGTGATTTTGCGGAGCCCTTCAAGTCATCTTTCCTCAATGCTCCCTTTGATGAGAGTTTGTTATTCGTCCCCAAGATTAAAGACACACTCTTCAGGTATGAGCAAGATAGTAAGCCCTGTCTGCAGTGGGCATACATTTTTCGACTCCTCAAAGATCCTTTTTGAGGAATCAATAAGGTGGTCAAAAAATGTGGTTCAGGAAATCCCAGGATCCATTTGATGATTCACATGGAGAGAGTTCCCCCAAGGGCAGAGGAGGGAACACAAATGGGAGATGCTGCCCTCACAGTAGAGGAGTACCACAGAACCAGGGGTCCACAGACTCTTTCTCTGGGAGACCCAGCCAGCACTCCTGAAAAGAGGCCCAATTGCCCACCTCTGGAGGCAGGCAGGGGTCACTTATCTCTCTACCAGAGAGTCTGGCTAGACATTACAAAAGATACTTGGGTGCAGAGGATTATTTCCAGAGGTTATATAATTCCCTTTTTCCTACCTCCTCCATCACTAATCAAAATTCCTGATGTCCTACCCAGTCAGGAAACAGCAGCTCTGGAAATACAAAAGCTGTTATAAAAGATTCATCCAAGAGGTCCACCCAGACCAGAAAGGATCTGGAACTTACTTAAGATTTTTTTTAGTTCCAAGGAAAACAGAGGACTGGAGACTAATTTTGGATCTCAGCATTCTGAACAAATCAGTTCAGCATACCAAGTTCCAGATGGTCATGGTTCAGTCAGTTTTGCTCTTCCTGCACAAAGATGATTGGATGTGCTCAGTAGGTCTCCAGGACATGTACTACCAAATAAAAATGAACAGACAGTTCAGGAGATATCTGTGCTTCTGGCTGGGAGCCAGTTATACAGCCCCCAGGGTGTTCACCAAATGCATGGCAGAAGTAGCAGCTCACTTGAGACTGCAGGGATTCTGGGTGTTTCCCTATCTAGATTACTGGCTCATAACCGCTTACACCAAGTATCTTCTTCTAGCAGCTCGAGACTATGTACTCCAGATTTGTTCCAATGTAGGAATTACAATCAGCCACAACAAATTTCAACTTCAACCACCTCAAACATTAGAATTCACAGGGGCCTTCTTCAACACAACATCAATGACAGCTTCTCTCCCTTTGCCAAGGGTTCAAACTGTTCACTTTCAATTCAATAGGATAACTCAAAACTTATTCTTGTCAGCAGACTGACTTTACAGACCCCGGAATCAATGTTGGCAGCAATAGATTTGATTCTGTTAACAAAATACCATATGAAAATTCTTGGACACTAGCAACCCAGTGGTCCATTCTACATCAACCTGTGTCCACCAAGATCAGTATAACTCAAGCCTGCAAAAAATACCTTTGGTGGTGGATTCACTCAGATCAAAATTTGCAAAGTCAGCCATTCATCTTCCCTCAGCTCGAGGCCATAGTGACCATGGATGCTTCCCAGATTGGGTGAGGGAGACATTTATTGGGAAAGACAATTCAAGGTACCTGGGCCCCAGAAGAGACCAATGCGCATACCAATGTCCTGGAAATGAGATCAGTACTTCTAGCATTGCACACATTCCAAGACTCTCCCTTCCAGAACTGTTCTGATTCAAATGGACAATATGTCTGCATTATCGTACATCAGTAAACAAGGAGGAACCAAATCTTAACCTTCTGTCAAGAAGCTATGAGACTGTGGCAATGAACGAGCTCTTCAAATCGATTTCTGCTAGCAATGAACATACCGGAGAAATCTAAAATGATAGCAGACAAATTGAGCAGGTCCATACTTTTACCTCATGAGTTGCCCATCAACAAAACAGTGGTTGAAATGATATTCCACCAGTGGGGCCAACCATGCTGTGATCTATCTGCATCTCCTCTGAACAACAAGAACATTACTTACCCGGACATCTTGGGCCTCAAGTTGACTGCATAGCTTCTCCAATTCTGTTGATAGCCAGGTAACCCATGCTCTCTTCCCAGGTGTACCATGTTCTTTTGTCATCCCACAAAGCTTCCACTAGAAAAATTTACGAGAGCAAATGTAAAAGATTTGTCCTTTGGACACAGCAACAAGACATCAATCCTTTTTGCAGCACCAGTACCAAAAAGTCTTGAATTCCTGGCTTCTGTTTTTAATGATGGGGCTAGTCCCTCAGCAGGTAAGGTTCATTTAGCTTTCATCCCCAATTTCCTTACTGGAGTTGATAATTCTATGCTGGCTTCTTTCCATCTTTGTAAGGCCTTTATTAAAGGAACCTTGCTACTCAAACCACCCTTTAAAGATCTTACTCCACCGTGAGATTTGAATTTAATGTTACAGACCCTAACTCAAAAAAACATCTGAACTGGCTGCAAAATGTGATTTGAAATATTTGACTTTTAAAACTATATTTCTAATAGCTATAACATCAGCTAGGAGAGTTTCAGAACTGCAAGCCTTATCCTCTAACCCTTCTTATTTAAATTTTCATAACAATAAGGTGTCCTTAAGAACCAGTCCTTCTTTTTTTCCTAAGCTGGTGTCAAGATCTAATGTTACTCAATCTATTAACCTCCCAGTGTTCTTTCCAATTTATCCAAACAAAGATCAATGCATTCTGCATTTATTAGATGTTCACAATCACGTTTTATCTTCCCAGATCAGAGAAATTTAGAAAATCTGATCAATTATTTGTATCCTTTTCTGAAACAAGACTGGGTCAACCAGTTACCAAAGTAACTTTATCAAAATGGGTAACAGATTGCATTTCCTTTGTTTATAACAAGTCTGGTCTGACCTTGCCAAAATCTTTAAGAGCCCATTCAACCAGATCCATGGTAACTTCAGCAGTTTTGTTATCCTTATCTTCCATTTACGATATTTGTGCAGTTGTAACTTGGGCTAATCCTCATACTTTCATTATTCATTACAAGTTGGATCTGATCTCTAGAGGAAGAGCAGCCTTCAGCTCAACAGTACTCAGGAATATCCTGCCTTAGAGTCCGCCCAGGATTCTGGTAGCTGGGGACTCTGTCCCATATTTTGAGGAACAAATGAAAATTGACAACATCAGATAAAGAAGTTATGTACTCACCAAAGTGTTTTATCTGTGTTGTCCATTTTTATTCTTCCTCAACTCCCCTCTCTCCAGCCCTCTACCCATTTTCTCTTGATGACTTCTGGATGAACAGGCGAGTATTATAGGGACCAAAGTTGCTTGTATTTGAGCTCCAGATAGTGACTTTCCATCTTAAAACTATATATTCATTGTGTCATACAATAAGAAGCTGCAAACAAAACTGGAGAATGATGGGGACTGCTGCATTGTGGTTATGGTGGAGCTCTAGAGCTTGTAGTATCCACGAGCTGTAGAACAGCAGTTGATCCTCAGATCTGAACCCATATCTTGAGGAAGAATGAAAATAAACAACACAGATGCAATGTTATGGTGAGTACATAACTTCTTTTTTCAGACTCTTTGGTTCTAATATTGGTTCAAGGGACACTAAATACACATACCTATTTTTAGGGGATTTCTTTCTTATCCTCCAAACCAAACAGAGATTTTTCCTCCAGTTCTTCAACACATGCTTACACTAGGTGGATTATAACCAGTGTCTTAAGACAAAAGGGAGAAAAGCTTCTACTCCAGAATTTTTCTGGTTGCAAAGAACAAGCTTTCCTAGAGACTAGCTCTAGATCTTTCCTTTCTCAGACAGTTTGTGAAGGTACCAAAATTCATAATGTCGACAGTTAAGGGTGTGTTACAAGTCATTCCTCTTCTGAGATTTACAGTAACAATAAACCTAAAAAAGTTGCTTCTCATTGCATTCCTGTAGCCACAGCTTTTAGCAAATTTTCCAGATTGTGAGTCTGGGTCACATTATTTATCTGCATTACGCTTTGAGTTTGCTACAATTCCTAGGATATGTACAAAATATCTAGCTTCAGACATAGCCCAGTGCATACTGCCAGGCATTCACGATTCTACTTTTATATATTACTTACTGATGTTTGCAGAGTTTTTTGCCAGATGTCAGGAGTCCTCAGCATGGATTTCTTTGCTCTTTACCAATTGGGTTTCAGGTAAAAGTTCAGAAATCTGCCTAGATACCATCATGCAGGATTGTGCTTTTAGACTGCCTTCTAGATACTTTTCTTCAAAGGCATTCCTAACACAGAGAAAGGTGAATTTGTATATGGAAACTTTTGTAATATTTTACAATCAGTCTGAGACTTATCTCAGGATTCTAGGGTGCAAGGCCTTTATGATTCTTATGATTCCTCTTGCCAAGTTACACATGAGGAAAATTCAATGGTTTAAAAAAATATAGACCCAAGATTCTCATCCTCTGAAATTTGCAGATTACAATTTTTGGGCTTTATCAAGAGAGAGCTACTTTGGTGAAGGCAATAAGATATTATATGTATAGATAATAATATGTCAGTTTTTTCCTGGAGAGCAGTTTCTATGGGAGCAAAGGTGTGAGGGCTGTGAGACAGTTCAGACAGACCGAAGCACATAAATGTTAAAGAGATGTTAGTGGTGATCCATCCTGCACAATCTCTTCATGATCTGTGGACCCTGTGACTATTTCAAGTGATTCCAGACAATGCCACAGTGATATGGTACATAAACAAGCAGGGGCACCGTGTCCTACCCACTGTTCAGGCTGCCTGTGATGGCTTGTGAGTTGTATATCCCTCCAAGTATCCTGCATACCATCAGAACAAAATGTAGTAACAGACAAGTTGAGCAGGACCAGGACAGACTCTCACAAAATGAAATTGAATGAGAAGGGTCTTTCAGGAATAGATCCAGTTGAGGGCAATGCCTCAAACAGATCTGTTCACCTCCTTTCAAAACAGACAACTTAGTAAATTTTGTATCAGCATTCCTTGCAGGTGGGCCTAGAAAACATTTCCCTGACCATGAAATGGAAATGCATGTTTCTGTATGCATTTCCACCCTTTCCACTGATACAGGATCATAGGGTCAGTCCAGAGATTCAGAACTTTTCAAAAAATTATTTTGGTGGCACAGGCAACATTGGTTTTCTCTTCTTATGGAACTGGACAGAGGCAGTTATCTCAATCCTCTTCACATATTAGATCTACTCACACAAGACAAGGGGGGTTTGATATACCTTATTCTCAAACAGCTTCTACTAACTGCATAGATGATTCAATTTTAATTCCTTTTAGGCACCTTTTGCATGAGGATGTGAAGCAGGTGCTAAGGGAGGCAAGAAATCTTGCTACCAGGAAATCTTATATTAACCAGTGAAGAAAATGTTGTAGTTTGTGCCTCACTTATAGCCAGGGCCCTAGCCAGAATCATTACCTGTATTTCTCAGACATTTAGTGATTTACTGTCCTATGGCCTATTTACTCCTTGGCAAGGAGCATGTCTGCCCATTGATCCTCCTCTTCATTTTAGACTTTGATCAAGCTGTTTCACAAAGAGATTTTTCTGTTGATATTCAAGATCACCTGTTATTCAGGTGACACTTAACTGGGGTTTTTCCTTTTTCTCGAGAAACTTATGAGTCTACTTTTTAACCAGCTAAACTGGGTGATATTCATCATATTGATTACTGCTTCAATAGTCATAGCAATATGGGTTATAGCCTGCCAGGGATATAACAGCTAGCCAGCTTCCAAAACATCAAGGCACCTTCCACATCCCCAAGTCATTAGTCAGCTTGAGCTGAGCTGATTAAAGGACAAGTTTGGGTGTTGAGCCCTTCAGAGTTTTTCTGCCACCAAAGAGTACACCCCACTGAGGCTTTCAAGGATCAACAGTTTGCTTGTGTTGTTTCTTTGCTGGTCAGATTAAGTTCTCTTTGGGGGAAAAAAGCTTTCATTTAAAAAAAATTTTGTTTGATAACACTTTCTTTTTCAGGAAAGTTATTTTAAAGCTAGGAGCTTGTGTTTTAATGCTCTGTTATGAGTGTGTATTGTACTTTTAAAAGAGAGCTCTGTTTTTCCTGTGAACTTAAAAGTTAAAGTATTTAAAATTTTTTTTTTTGTCTGATGAAAAATCATGTTTGGTTTAGTTTTGGGGGTTGGCTAAGTGTTTTAATGTGTGTTTTACTGTAGGTGACTTTTATAGACTTCAATCCGTTATATTTTATAAAAATATCAAAAATATAATAAGTCGGTAAAGAGAGGAAATGCTATAGAAAAATGATATAAAGGTGAAGAAAAATTAAATTCTAAAGTTATTACTCACAAAATTTCAAGAAATAATTTCCCTGAGCTCAAGAGAAGGCAATCCTGACCGAATTGTTAGTCTGGCAAAAGAAATCTGAGGTAATGCGGTGGTTAGGCACATTGTAGGTAAAGGGAAGAGCTCAGGAGTTGGATCGAAGCATCTATAGAAAAGCAGCAGTTAGTTTCATGCACGGATCTGAGACCCATACTTTGAGGAATGAATGAAAATAATAACATCAGATCTAAATGTTTAACAGCAGTGGGGCCTTGGCCAGGTCAAGGTAGGCTGTATGCACTACCTTACCCTCATCCACAGCCTTGGTGACTGCCTCAAAGAAGTCAACCAGGTTCAGCAGGCAGGATCTCCCCTTGACAAAGCCAAGAGTTTACGATTACGGCCGTTCACGATTTTCACAGTTCGATATTTAGAGATCGACCTTTAGGTATTTGAGTACCTAAGGTTTTGATCTTGTGATATAGACCCGTTGGCTATATCTGTTGGCTCAGTATAGGAGGTGCCATTATGCAATAACTCAGAGCACATCTGGATATTTCCTTGGAGGTTTTTGATATAGCTATAGAAGACTTTGTAGTTGTTTTTGGTGTCAGCTGCAATTCTGCCTTCATAGCTGGCTTTAGAGGATTTGCTAAGGGATCTCAGCTTTTTGTTGAGACTGTTAAGGGAGGTTTTCCAGTCTTGTGACATCATTTTTTTCTTCAACAGTTTCTTCCTTTGGTTGTAGAGTTTATTGATGTCTGGGGACCACCAGATTGGCTTCCTTTTTTTGGAGGAGAGCGTTTTAGTTCTATTTTGGTATGGCAAGGTCCATGCATTTTTGTACGTGCTCGTACAGTGCATTGGTGTATGATTCGGCAGCCGTGCAGCTATTTTCCATTGGCATAGGTGCCGAGACGTTTGCCACCTCTGTTTTTAGAAGCCCAAAGTCAGCTTTAGAGAAGTTTTTCAGGGTGGTCACCTTATTGGAGGTTGTAGGTGAGATGGAGATTTCCATGGTGATCAGTTTGTGGTTGGATTTAACCAGGGAGGAATTGACTATAGGTGTGGAGCAATGTTCTCCCATGTTGGAGATAACCAGGTCGAGGATGTTGCTTCCTCTTGTGGGGGTCAGAATGAGCTGGTTCAAGGCATTGGAACTGATAAATTCCCGAAAGTGTTGGGCCTGTACATTGGTGCTTGAATAGTTTTCCCATTTGATGGAAGGGTAGTTGAGGTCACCCAGTATGAGAGTATCGGGTTGGATCTTGATAGATTCCAGGATGCTTAAGAACTTGGAGTGAGAGTCTAGGGACATGTTTGGGTTCTGTAGCAGGCTCTGACTTATTTCGCTGTCTTACCCAGTGTTAGCTGTACCAGAAGTATCTCGGATGCATTATATTGGGCTACCAGTCTAGAGGTGTTTGTATCTTTTAAGAATATGGAGACACCACCACCTTTGGAGCTTCCAGATGTATTCTAGGGCCAAAAGGTATGGAATAACTTGTAGCCTGGGAGCACAGGAGTGTTTTCTGCCTCATTAAACCGGGTCTCCGTTACAGCACAGATGTCGACATTCTCCATTTTGAGGAGAGCTTCGAGCAAGTGCATCTTGAGATTTAGACTTCTAAGGTTGTGAAGGTAAGATGGGGCAACCTGTGTCAAAGCAGACTATTTCCAAATGGTTGCATCACACAGTAGAAAGACCAAAGAATGGATAAAACCACCGACTAGGATTCTAACACTAGATGTTTAATAAAACAGACACTCTGATGTCTTGGCTATACAAGCCTTCAAGGAGTATTAACAGTTACAGATCATAACCTGCCTAAATGCATCCTTCAATTACACAATTATGTCTAACAACATAATGACATAATTAAATTAATTATTTATTTCCAAATGGTTGTCTATGGCTACTACATTTTTTATAATCAACACAACAAAACTATTCCAGGCAGGGTCAAGGCCAACTCTATCAGAGCTTTGGGTTTACCTATGGCTTTTTGGAAAGGGTTGGATTCTAGAAGTAGCAACTTGGTCTTTTACTTTCCATTTGCAGACCACTATAAGCTTGATTCCTTCTCTAGGTCTATATCAGGGTCTGCTAGGACCATTCTCCAGGTGGTCCTGGACTCTTCTCCTTCCACCATCCAAATGTAGTAAGCTATGGTAATCTACCCATATTGCTAAGGCTACAGCAGCAGTGATCAACATAATGAACATTGTACAGTTGTGTAAGTAAACTTATCATAACATTAGCTGTTCGAATGATCATTGCTGCAGTAGCCAATCCCTCCTATTTTTATCATGTGGTGTTTATGCCAGGGTATAAATTCTTCTTATTTTTTTTTTGTTATTCCTAGCATTGTCCATTAAGAGCTCAGCCTCCCTCTCTCTGTTGGCATGAAAGCTTTGAAGGGCTAGGCACCCAAACCTAACTTTTTAGTCAGTTCAACTTCAGTTGTCTGACAGTTTGGGCATGTGGAAGGTGCCCTAAAGCTTAGGAATCTGGCCAACTGTTATTTTTGGTAGGATATCCCATATAGCTAAGGAATACTTTAGCAATGATAATGCAAACATGTACTGTTATGGTAGGTTTACTTATCCAACTGTACTTTTTTGGTTCCTTTTATTGGTAGACTAAGTGGTTTATTGCTCTAATATCTGCAAAAGAGTATCCAGATTGCAACCATTAATGGTGGGTTCAGCTTTTTTCTTTTTCATGGTTATAGGGTTATTTGTAGAAAAAAAATCCCCATATATGCCCTTACTACTATCAGAGTGTACCTTGAATGTAGCCGACTATCTCCCTCATTTCTTTTCAGAACTTGAATTGCACAGAAAGTTTCTATATACACTGGTCATACTTTTGCTACTCTGTTATTAGCTTTTCTGTATTAAGTCCTTTAGGAAAGCTATATCACTGTGTAACTCCTAGTTTGGGACTGGAAAAGGACAAGCTGTATCATTTCAGTCAATTCCAGTGGGTTGTTACTTTACTTGTTATTCTCTCCATGGTAAAACATTTGCAGGCAGGATTTAAGTCACATTCTAATAGAGATTAGTTTTCTCTGCTGGCATATTGGAAAGGGATGGATTTTAGAAGCATTCTATAGACAAATGCATGATCCTTTGTACATATTTTTTACAAAGCATTACATACTGGATTCCTCTTCTAGGTCCAGGAGTGGCTTTGCTCGGACCTTTCTCCATGGGCTCCTGGATTTATATCCCTCGTCCTCCAAAGTTGGATAGGCTTTTGTAATCCGCTCATGTAGCCCAAATTTACTAGTACTATTGTATAAGTTGCACTTACCATAACAGTAGATGTTTGAATTCCACATTTTTGCAGTAGCTGCAACCACTCACCAACCCCCTACTTCTGTATATAGTTAATTGTTGGGATATAGAGTTATCTGTTGCTGTTTTACCTATTACAAGTCCAGACCAGGATGACTACACTCTTACCTCTGTATGGGCAAGAAAGTCCTGAAGATTTACTTGCTTTTTGACTGCTGATTTCCCTTCTCTTGGCTGTCAATCAGCAATCAGAGTGAATGTGCAACAGGGATCTGGAGCTTTTTGAAGCTAGACGGTTGTTTCCTGGATAGGAAACAATCTGTGTTGCCAAAAGGCTGCTGCAGCAGTGAGGAATTCAAACATCTACCTTTATGTAAAGTGCAACATGCACAACTGTACTATGTAACCTTGTGCTGCAGTCTTCTGATCTGGAGTCTACTGTTGCCCACAGTGTTCATATTGTTCTGGTTGCTTGTCAGGTTTATGTGTAGAACCTACTAGTAAAGCTGAACACAGTTCCATTCTGAGGTTTTTGCTGCACACTTTGAAGCTTTTCCAGCACAGAAGAATTCTAGGTAATATTATCCTGGTGTGCAAATAAACATAAAACTTAAGGTTACTATTAAAACCAAAATGGCTTAAGCACATTAAATACTTGTTGGTTTAGGACCCCTGTCAAAAATAAAATACTGTTGTCCTGATTCCAAAAGACTTGCTCTATGCAAGTGACCACTTAAGCTGAAAGCAGGCTGAGAGCAGGTGTTTTGGAATCTGGCCCATATTGTAAACTTGGCCTTACAATGAAGTAAGTTACTTACACTGAGAACATCCCCCGGATTCCCTATGCCTTGCACTGCATGCAAGATCAGTGCAGGGGCCCTAGCAGGCAATATGTCTGCCGTGCGATCCAGGAGCAGCCTGCAGGGGCATGCATGAGCGGTCCTGCACTAGTCCCGCACAGACTAAGCCCCTGTATGCAAATCACCCCATTTGCAGGAGAAATCTATGCAAATGAGGTGAATTTGCGATCCAGGAAGCTTGCAACTGGCCGTGCAGGACTAGTGCAATCTGCAGAAATGTACACGATTAGTAACCGAGTACATTTCTCCAAAATGACAGCTCCAAATAAAGGCTGCATATCATCTAGGAAGCATGCCCAATGGCCAAGTATAAGGTCATTGGCATTGCAAACAGCCAAAAAAAAAATCTACTTTTATTTTTTTTTAGCCGATCTCGGCTGTTTAAGCATAGGGCAGTGGTGCGCAAATGGGATCAGGGAGAATATAACAAAATAAACCTAAATTAAGCATTCTAACTAAAATCACTATTCTGCCATGCAAGTCAATGGCAGGCAGAAGACAACATGGCCAGTGAGTAGTGGTTGCTAAGGGGGGAGGCTCAGTGTGAGACATGTAACTATGCATTAGCAGGCAATCCCATGCAAATGAGGGAAATGATAGTGAATCCCAGTTTTCCTCAGCATGCTAGTCAGGTCCCAACAGTGTAAGAGTAGGAATAGCTTGGTGCAAGCCTAGGAGTTAGGTGACATCATGGGGGGGGTGTCAGGCATACTGTAAGCAGATTGAAACCCTGTGGCTCAGGTTTGCTCCTAGCTTAGCACCACTAAGCTAGGGGGTGTGTCTGAATCTGCCTAGCACTCTTTACATTGCCTAAGCAGGTGTGCGTGCCGCGCACTGGGTTTTAAAGGAAGAATAAAAAAGTTAAACCAGGAAATAGCAGCACTCTGCACATTTGAGCACTCTGTTTGCACAGCTCACCCCCGGGCTTAAACAGGAAGGCAATGGGAAGGGAAAACAACAGTAAGAAGGTAATCAAGGAGAACTAGCATAGCTGACAGATGAAATGTATCAGAATCAGCCAATTACACAGAAAGCAGACCATCCCAGCCCCAGAACACTACTATAAACTATGCAAACACCTTCCCCTCTGGATTTTCACACACTCTACACCACCAGTGTATACAAGCAGGAAACAGTTAACAAACAAACCTACAAAATGAGAGGGGCTGCAGCAGGCAACATAGAACAACATATGCAAGAGGCTGAGGATGGTGAAAATGTGAATGCTGCCTATCAACTCACAGTGAGGAGACAGAGAAGAGTGTACAGACCCAGGGTAACCCACCAGGGGCTACATGAGCTGGAGATAGTGGAGCACTATAGGGTGGACAAGGACCTCCTACAGCAAATTGTTGAGCTGTGGCGGCTACGCCTGACACACCAAACTGACCGAGGGGAACCCATCCCAGTCGATACCAAGGTATGTGTAGGCCTAGGAATACTAGCTACAGGTACCTCCCAAAGCTCAACTGGGGATATCATGGAGATCTCACAGGCATCAGCATCCAGAATATTCCATCAGTTCCTGGATGCCATGTCAGCACATGCCAGTGAACACATATATTTCCTCAACACCCGTGAGGTGTTGGCCAGCAATATGCATCTCTTCCACCAAATAGCAGAATACCCTGAGGTAGTGGGTGCTAAAGACTTCACACACATGTGCATCAAAGCACCACCCGGTGATCAGGGTGTGGCCTACATCAACCCCAGGGGCATCCCCTCCATCAACTGCCAGGTCGTCTCTGATGCTCAGGGAATTATAATGAATGTTTGTGCTGGCTGCCCTGGAAGCTCTCATGATTCCCACATTTGGCATCTGATGCAGTTGTACCAGAGATTTGCCAATGGGGACATCCCCCATGGTCACCTAATGGTGGATGCTGGTTAGACACTAGAGCCGTGGCTGATGACACCCATCAGAAATGCACACACACCTGAACAAGAATGCCATAATGAGGCACACACACAGACCAGACTTATAATAGAGCGTGTGTTTGGGATGCTCAAGTCATAGTTCCGGTGTCTGGACACATCTGGTGGAGCCTTGCAGTACTAACCAGCTACATGTACCCAAATTGTTATGGTATGTGCCATGCTACACAATATGATCCTGTGGAAACAGCTGCAGCAGGAATAGCATGGGGCAGGGCCACACAGCCCCACTCCAATGTCAAAGCCTGCACAGGCACAGAGTGACTCAGAGGAGGAACAACCTGAGCCTGCCCCAGTAGGCAGATGGAGGCGTGCCCAGTATGCTGAGGCCACAGCAAAGAGACAATACATAGCATGTACACTGACACAGTAGGGACCCAGGGAATGACACCTCTCTCTGACTCGCACATACAGTAAAAGGGATGCCAAACATGACACTACCTGTTCTCAACCATGTATAGGGAGTGTACTATGTGCATCCAACATAGGCAGCCCTCCAGCACCATCCGCAATTCTGGCACACCCAAAAGGTAAGTCAATCAACCTACCCATTGCCAAATGGAGTAGAATGTGTCATTACTTGTATCTATGGTATGGATGCGAGCATGCAAGGGAATTGGGTGGCTGAATGTTATGGCAGCAGAAAGTAGACATCCATAGTGGCACCGTGACATCTGTAACACATACTGGAGTTACCATAGTAGCCAGTACTACACAGGCTGACAAAACCCACTGCAGGAAATGTGCTGGGTGACATGTGTGTCCATATGACTCACACATGCCAGTCAGGGTGGTTCACATACCCAACAACAGTCTCAGCCAACAGGACAGGTGTAGACAAACCCAAACAGAGTCTGTGCTATGGCCTCTGAATGATGGCTATGGGTAACCATCCCCCCCAGGCCTACACAGCAGGTCAGGCAGTGGGATTTTAGTTCTGAAGGGTAGGAAGTCAGACACTAATATGTAGGGCAACCAAAGCTAAGATCTGTAGTACACTGGTATGCCTCTAGTCAGCATGATAGGTAAGAATACAGAATGAAATGGAGTACCTGACATACCAGTACAGTCATAGAAAATGTGTACAAGTGTCAGGTGTGCCCCCCCATCCTACGTAGTAATGTAATAACAGTCAGGTGTGCCCCCGCAATCCTGTGTAGAAATGTAGAAATAGTCAGGTGTGCCCCCATCCTACATAGTAATGTAATAACAGTCAGGTGTGTCCCCCAATCCTGTGTAGAAATGTAGAAATAGACAGGTGTGCCCCCCATCCTACATAGTAATGTTATAACAGCAGGTTTGTCCCCCCCAATCCTGTGTAGAAATGTAGAAATTGTCAGGTGTGCTGGCCCTTCCTACATAGTAATATAATAACAGTCAGGTGTGCCCCCAATCCTGTTAACAGTCAGGTGTGCCCCCCAATTCTGTGTAGAAATGTAAAAGTAGTCAGGTGTGCCCCCCACCCTACATAGAAATGTAGTAACAGTCAGGTGTGCCCTCCACTAATCCTTTGTAGAAATGTAGAAATAGTCAGGTTTGTCACCCCATCCTATGCAGCAATGTAGTAACATTTAATGCCAAATGGTCAACAGATACCCTGCAGAAACAGCATGCTACCTGTAGGTGTAAAACACAAAGGTCAGTACTACAGTACAAACTACCTGGACTCAATCCACACAGACGTGCATACTGGGCATGCTCACACACTTAGATAAATGCAGGCAAAGTCAGTCAACAACATACTGAAAGTTCATACTGGGCGGGCATGCTCACACACTTAAACACATGAAGGCCATGTCTGCAAACACCAGTGGACCAGACATATCTGGCAGTCGCAGATGTTATTGCAGACACTCCTCAGTATGAACAACTCATGCCTTGCACACACAGTGGATAGGAATACAGACATATATGTAAGGACAACACACTATAATAAGCCAAAGGTAGACGTACATAGATGTGTGGAAGAGGGCGACTGTGACAAGGAGCCATCCAGGCCTGTCCCACCCAGCACACAGTCAAAGGGCCCCAATGACGTGAGGGTTAGATGTCACTCACTGCAGATACTAGCCTCCAGTATCTGTCAGCATTACAGACTATGTGGTGCATGTGCTAGCTTTGCAACATGACTGTACAAGGAAGTAGTCATCTAGCAGCTGTATACACATACCTGTGAAATATGACCCTGTGTGTGCCCGCATGTGGCGTGTCAACCTCTAGATGAATGGGTTATGGCCCATGCACACACAATGCACTCCCCATAGCCCTATTATGACAAGCCTGCTGAGGTCTTCCACTGTGAAATACACATTTGGGAGAGTTGTAGCCCAGTAATCTCCATGGCGTGTCCCATAACTGTGTACTGCTGTCATGTGATAAACTAGTTAGGTAGGAGTTCCAATCCCAGACATGGCAACTGTGTGTGTGTGTGTGTGTGTGTGTGTGTGTGTGTGTGTGTGTGTGTGTGTGTGTGTGTGTGTGTCTGTGTAGAGCGCAATGCTTTTAGGGTAGTCGCACTCCCTACAATTGAAATGCTCTACTTGGGTAAGGCTGCTGATGTCATCCACCTAGAAATACATCTCTGGGAAGGTTGTAGCCCAGTAATCTCCGTAGCACATGCCATAACTGCATACTGCTGTAGTGTGATAAATTAGTTAGGTAGGAGTTGTAATCCCAGACTTGGCAAGTGTGTGTGTCTGTGTTTGTGTGTGTGTCTGACTCTGTGTAGAGAATGAAGCTTTTTAGGATAGTCACACTCCATACAATTCAAATGCTCTACTTTGGCAAGGCTGCTGATGTCATCCACCTAGAAATACACCTCTGGGAAGGTAGTAGCTCAGTAATCTCCGTAAAACATCCTATAACTGTGTACTGCTGTAGTATAATAAATTTGTTTGGTAGGAGTTCTAATCCCAGACATGGCAAGAGTGTGTGTGTCTGTCTGACTCTGTCTATGTAGAGAGCGATGCTTTTTAGGGTAGTCACACTGCATACAATTTGAATGCTCTACTTTGGTAAGGCTGCCAATGTTATCTACCAAGAAATACACCTCTGGTAAGGATGTAACCCAGTAATTTCTGTAGTATGTGCTATAACTGCATACTACTGTAGTATGATATAGAACTCTGGTAGGGTTCTATTCCCACCCATGGCAATTCTGGATGTTATGAGTGTGTTTCAATGTCTGTGTAGGGAGCAATGCATTTTAGGCTAGTCACACTCAGTACATTTCAAATGCCCTACTTTGGCAATCCTGCTGATGTCATTCACTGTGAAATACACCTTTGGGGAAGGAGTTCTCCAGTAAGCCCCGTGGTGCATCCTATAACAGCGTCATGCTGTAGTGTGATATAGACCTCTGTTAGGGGTTCTATACCCACACATGTCAGTTGTGGATGTTTTGTGTGTTTCAATGTCTGTGTAGGGAGCAATGCATTTTAGCCTAGCCACACTCACTACAATTCGAATGCCCTACTTTGGCAGTCCTGCTGATGTCACCCAATGTGAAATACACCTTTGGGGAAGGAGTTCTCCAGTAATTCCCGTGGTGCATACTCTAACCACTTCATGCTGTATTGTGATAAAGACCTCAGTTAGGGGTTCTATACCCAAACATGTCAGTTGTGGATGTTTTGTGTGTGTTTCAATGTCTGTGTAGGGAGCAGTGTATTTTAGCCTAGCCACCCTCACTACAATTCGAATGCCCTACTTTGACAATCCTGCTGATATCATCCAATGCGAAATACACCTTTGGTGAAGGAGTTCTCCAGTAATCCCCTTGGTGCATCCTATAACAGCTTCATGCTGAAATGTGACATAGACCTCTGTTAGGGGTTCTAGACCCACACATGCCGATTGTGGATGTTTTGTGTGTGTTTCAATGGCTGTGTAGGGAGCAATGCATTTTAGCCTAGCCACACTCACTACAATTCAAATGCCCTACTTTGGCAATCCTGCTGATGTCATCCAATGTGATATACACCTTTGGGGAAGGAGTACTCCAGTAATCTATGTGCCATGTACTATAACTGCGTACTGCTGTAGTGTAATAAACTAGTTAGATAGGAATTCTAATCCCAGACATGACAGGTGTGTGTGTGTGTGTGTGTGTGTGTGTATGTGTATGTGTGTGTGTGTATGTGTATGTGTATGTGTATGTGTATGTGTATGTGTATGTGTATGTGTGTTTGTGTTTGTAACTCATATCCTGTGTGGCGGTGGTTGTGAGTGTGTAACAACTGGGCCCAATGTGGAGTGGGTTTTGCAAATGTCTTATATGGTGGCCCTAGTATGTATCACAAAGTCAACCGTACAGGGATAACAGATGTGAAATAGCTGTGAGGCAGGGGTGCAAATCCATACCCATACATGTGACATCAAGACCAGGCAAACAAAGTTAGCAACCCTAGTATTAGCCAGAATACACTCTCAACCCTTGTCTCATACACACACACACTTGCCTAGGCAACAGCTGCTATGTTGGTAGTACACTGCATATTGCCCACTGATAGTAACTATGGAGTGATTGCAGTGGCCTACAGAGGGCATGGCACCCTGTCCATCTGTCCAATAGGCATGTAGATACAGACAGTGCACCTTTCCCATGGTCCCCACTGGACAACTGCAACACCTGTGGTACCATCAAATGTGACCCACAAAGGACATACCATGCCTGAAAACATGCCCCCTATTGACAGATGCCACTGACACCAGGGAGTGCCATTAGCATGCTATCAGTGTAGGTGCAGGGTAAACCTGCTGTCTATTGCCAGTTCCCACCAAATGAGGTCAGGACTGGCACATCTGATGATAATCTGTGTACACAACATGGGCCAGACACCCCAGGTACAGTTCTACATGTCACTGTACATGCATGTGGGAGGTGTGCACATCACAGACACCATCCGTGTCATGGACTAAGGAACACATATGTGGCAAGCAATGCATAGCATTGGCCACATGCAATAGTCACTCAGGTGATTGGATGGTGAATACAATGCCCACCTGTGTGGGCAAATCCAGAAACTACAGTCCTGAGCCACAATGCAGACCATTGTCATGTGGCCTGATGCCAAGGTATACCCATCACCTAGCCTTGTATAGCTGTCTGGCACAGCTGACCACTACACACCCATGAATCAATACACCATGCATGTCAGTACCGGCACTGTGTGTGTGTGTGTGTGTGTGTGTGTGTGTGTGTGTGTGTGTGTGTGTGTGTGTGTTGTATGATGCATATGTTCACATTCACACTCACTACAACCCCCATTGGCATACTGAAACATGCTGTCTGATGTCAGACACCTCCCCATACCATTTGCCAATATAACCTCTGTATAACCCCTGTGGTGCATGTGATACCTGCACAGTAATGTGTTGTGGCAATCTCACTAGTAATTAGTTGTATTCCTGGCCATGCCAATTGTGTCAATGTGTGTACGTCCCTGTGAGAATGTGGCTGTGTTGATGCTGGAACCTGTTCATGCGGACAAGCGGGTCTATATTACACTGATGAACGCTTAAATGTTCGAATCTCTAAAGGTCTACCTTTAGAGATCGAACATTTAGGTGTTCCAAAATGTAATAAAATAAATAAATAAATAAAAAGGTAAACTGAAAGGGTTCCCCTGCATCCCCCATGTGAAGGGCTGCACCCCCCCTACTTAAATATACCAACTCTGAGATTGCACTTCAGTGCACGGCAGAGCGGAAATGGGAAATTTCCCATTCCTTACACTATAGTGCGATCTTGGAGTTGGTATATTTAAGTAGCGGGGGGTGTGGGGGTGCAGAGGGGCTTGCACCCCTTTTTACACCCTTTGTTTTTTTTTGTTTAGTTTTAGTTTTTTTTTAGTTTTTAAAGATATTCGAACACTTAACTGTTCGATCTCTAAAGGTCGACCTTTAGAGATTCGAACATTTAAGCGTTCGTTTATCTAATATAGACCCGGACAGGCACGTGTACTACACCTACCGAATAGCTACCATATCCCTGTTGCAGATGTCACTCACCATCACATATATGTTCTGAGGGCTACACAACATGTAACCTTTGTGGCACATCCAGTAACTGCATAGAAATGTGATAGCACTACATAGTCGTCAGGGGGTTGATACCCTGTGCTGGTAGGTGTGTGACACAAACATGTTTAAGTTTTACTCTCCCACCCTTCCCTGACTTGTCTTTGCCTCTGTCTGCCTCTCTCACTCTCTCGCTGGTGGATGTGGAGACCTACACCTGCTTTGCTTAGGCAGCAGCATGTGTATTTTTAGTGATGCTCATGATCAGCTGATGGCCTCTGCACGAATTGCAGCCCTCCCCTAGCTGATTGCATGTGGAACAGCTGTGGTAACATTCCTATAGCCAATTGCATGGAAACACACTCCAATGTCTAGGAACATCATGTTGGTGCTGGGTCTTTTCATTCACTGTGAGCAGGAACTCGATCTGTTGTTTGGCAAACAGCATCTCAGATGGATTGGGGATTTACCTCTAACAACATACACTGTGGAAATAGGGCAATACACAGAAGAGGGATGTGCCTGACCTGACTACAGACTGTAAGTGCTGCTGTACTGCATTTGGAGTAATGTTGGTTTAACAGGGTGTGTGTGGATATGGCTGTCCTACATGTTTTAATACTTGCCATGTCAGGTCTACATTTATGAGGAATCTCCTTCTATAGGGTCATCTGCAGACTGGGCAGTATGTGGTGCATTTGGTTTCATGTGTTACCCACAGAGCATCTATCTGTGAATTGCAGAAGGTAGTGTGAGAATTGCAGTCTGTAGATGGTGAAAGCCGTGACAGTTACTGACTTCATATCCCTCATAGGACATATGTTGCAACAAACCCTGTTACAACAATAAATGTATGAGGTTATCACAGCAACATGTCAATATTGGCCCTGTGTATGTGCTTCCAGCCTCAACTCTGTCAACCTTTGTACATATGTCATGCATTAAGAGGTGCATATGTGCTGTACACCATAATTAGTGTCATCATATCTATTAACAAGCCAGTGAGATATCAGACTGCTACACATGTTATGTACAGTAGGGGTTTTATTTGATGACATAACCTGGACATTCTGTGGTTGTTTGTACAGTATTGAGGTATGTGTATTTATGGTGAATGTCAACAGTGTGTGTATTGTTAATATGTACTTTGGCCTGTGTACAGACTGTGGTAGAAGTAATTGTTCTATGTTACTGTATTGGCTTACATATTTGTAGGGCCATACACACACATGTCCCATACCACAGACAGGCATCAGACCACACTGTGTAGTGGCCCAGTATACATAGGGTTAGCATGTGAGTGGCACATATGAGGATGGTGTTGAACAGATAGTCCATATACTGTAATATTAAGATAGCTTACTATATGTGGCTGTGGCTTTGTTCACATTGGTTGTAGTTACGCACTTTCACACAGGTGTATCTTACCCTGTGACATGCCTGTAGAGCCTGCTATATATGCAGGTACATGTGCATTCCCCCATAGGAGATGTAGGTCAGTGTTGAGCCAGTCTGCCTGTAGCTTGCACAGTGCTTTATTACATGCCTAGCAGCTTAGTTTACTTACCCAGTGAGATGTCATGCCCAGATACTTGCCAGATGTACTGCTGCCGGGCCTCCCTTAGCAGTCTTGTATGTCAGACAGGGCAGTGGGATGCTGTACAGATGTATATCAATATCTAGTGGGTAGTATGTGGCCATGGCACCTCTGTACCAGCAGTTATTATGTGTCAGGACAGACAGGGGTATGTGAATGCATAACCTAGGGGGGGCAAATGTATACCAGTCATTATGTGTTATACCCATCTACATGGCTGTTAATATCCATATTGTCAGGCTTGGTCCACATGTTTTGCACTAAGGGGTTCTATGTATACCTCTGGACTGTACAGAGTGTGTCAGATTGTCCACATATATTGGCCAATATCTCTGCTGTAGTCCACAGGAGCATTATTTGCTAGCAGCGGTACTGTACTATGATGTCCTTAGGATGTCTGTCAGTAGTCAGTGGCGCACATGTGAAAAGCAGATGTGACCTCCCACACAACCATGTCTGTGAAGACAATCCCTACTACAGTAGCAATAGTCTATGAATATACCTACTATACATACCTGATATCCCCTTGCACTATGATGTTGAGACTATGGGGGCTGAGGTAGAGTTACACTCCATGTTCAGGACATATGGTGAAAATATATATACATATAATTATCCAGATATCTATATAGATAATTACACATATACATATCAACAGATATAGATGAGTATGTATATGTACATAGATATACATATACATATTCATATTCTGCTGGAGCCATGTCAGACTGCAAACCAGTTACAAGTGGCGTCCCACAAGGCTCAGTCCTGGGACCTCTCTCGTTCGGTATATATTTCTTGGAGGTACAGGCAAACATGGAAGGACTGTGGCTGACCAAGTTCGCAGATGACTGCAAACTGGGCGCCATAATCGACTCTCCAGCCGACACAAGCATCCTCCAAAAGGGCCTCATAGAAACAGACAACTGGTGCCAGAGCCATGGCCTCAAGCTAAACGCCAAAAGTGTATAGTCATCCCTTTGGCAAAAACAAAGTGCCACAAATTACCACATAGGTGGTAATACATTAAGTACAGAAGTAGTAATTAGGGACCTGGGGACCCAAGTTGATAGCAATCTCTAATTTGACAACCATGTGGCCAAAGTGGTTAGAAAAACATTTTATATAGCCCACCTAATCATGAAGGGATTCACATCTAGATCAGGGAGGTCATCGGCTCTTTACTCATCCCTCATCAGGCCCATAATTGAGTACAATGCCCTTTGGGTTGTACCTTACCAGACACCTGCAGCAACTGGAAAGACCCCAAAAGTACCTCACCAAGAGGATCAAAGGGCTCAAACAGATGCCATATGCTGCCTGGTTAAAGAAACTCCAGCTCTACTCAGTGGCATACCACCTGCTCAAAGGCGATCTGTGCCTGACGTGTAAAGCCATGTCCAACCCGGAATTAATGGACATGCTGCACCTCAGAAAATCCAAATCCCATCGAGCCACGCTACCGAGAGACTTGAACCTCAGCACTGAAATAAATAGGACATGCTGGAGGGACAGATTCATAACCCAGAGGCTCCCTTCACTCTGGAATAAAATCCCAGTCCAGGTTAGGCAGAGTCCCTCATTCACTCTCTTCAAGAGGAATCTTGATGAGTGGCTGGGCTATCGTAGGTTTACCCCGGGTATCACTTCTGTGTCACTGTTAGACAGAGGCACAGTATACTAACCTCGAAAAAGGGCATAGCAAAATTAATTTAAAATGGGTGGCGAAAGCCAAACACACTCTGGCTAGGCTTGTAAATGCCCTAGGGCAGATAGCCTAGTATGAACCTATGAACCTATATGTAAATGTAAATAGATATACATATACACACCCAGATATATACATATACAGAGCAATATATGTCTACACATATACAGATAGTGATACATATGCACATATACATATGGATATCTACATATATATTGACAGTAGTAGGTATATCAGAATAGATATGTATGCACATATAGTTACAGATATCTACATATATACCAACAGAACTAGGCATATCTGTACACATGGGGTGTGCATACATATATATATATATATATATATATATATATATATATATATATATATATATATATATATATATATATATACATTTGCGTATATCTATATATACACATATGTATATATACACGTATGTATGTGTGTATATATATATATATATATATATATATATATATATATATATATATATATATATATATATATATATATATATATATATATATATATATATATCCATACAAAGAGATGTACACATGGCCATATATATGTAGCACTATGTAGCACTATACAGATGTGTATGCAGACATATGTATGAGTATACATGTGTATGTACATGTAGACATATATAGACCTATTATATGTATACAACCATATTCCTGTCATGAGTAAACGTCACAGTTGTGTAAACCCTCCCACATGTATCTCACCGTATGTATCTGCTATGTACAGATAATGGTAAAACAACATATGTGATGCAACAGTCATATTAATAACAAGGACTACACAATTTAGGAACTATAGGCAAATGTTCAATACTACTCAATATGTGTATTGACAGCTATATTGGTAAAACAACAGCAGTCTTCACAGTGGTTATGGTGTAGTGGTTAAGTGTTGTGACTTCAGTGTAAAGGGTCCTGGGTTCATGACCTGCATGGGCTGTTCATTTTGTTGCTGGGCAGGACAAGGGCTATCAGATACAGAGTGGTTTTAAGGCAGTTTTGAGCAGATTTAAGTGGGTTTGCGCAGGTTTGTGCGAATCTAAGCGGTGCTAAGCTATGACTAAATGTACAAGCCCTTACACAGTATAGGCAGCACTTACCACTGCGCAAATCACCTTAGCTGTTATATTGCAGCAATGTTGCTACTTGCTAAGCATAGCTTAGCCCTGGTAATCAGGACACACAACCCAGTCTGATAACCTGTAATAAGTGTATGTAATGCCATGTACAGTACATGCACCTATGTGCTGTCATTACAGTAGCAAGGGGTGTGAGTGTCATGTGTGAGACACAGACATATATGAAGCCTGTACAGCACTGTTATCCATGTGAATATGTTACATACAGGTGTAGTAGCCCAGGGTAAGTTATGTCACACTGGCATGTAGTGTATCAGGGCAGTACTACCACTGACAATGCTAACCCAGGCAAGAGCAGAGTGCTTAACATAGTCCTGACAACAGGCACACCTGTGAGCATGCTTTATAGATTCACAGGTTGGTACTAGGCTATTGGTCCTAGGACCTATACAAGCCTAGCCATAACAATTCCCTGGCTATTTCTTCCCACATTATTTACTTCCCTGGACCCCTGTCTCGCAAGGCAACTGACGTGATCCACGGGGTGAATTTCCTATCTCCCATCCAATCATCAAGGTTCCTTTTGAAGAGGGCCAAAGAGGCACTCTGCTTGACATGTATGGGCAGTCTATTCCAGAGACTGGGGAGTCTCTGGGTCAGGAACCTATCCCTCCAGCATGTTTTGTTCATTGTGATGACCAGGTTTAGATCCCTGGAGCATGTGTCTCTGAGGGATTGGGATTTCTTTAAGTGTTGCATGTCCAACAGCTCTGGGTTTGACATGGCCTTGTATGTTAAGCAGAGATCATCTCTGAGTAGACGATATGTGACAGAGTATAGGTGGAGTTTTTTTAGATGGTCAGCATAGGGCATCTGCTTTAGGCCTGTGATTCTTTTAGTGAGATATTTGTATGGCCTTTCCAGTTGTTGCAGTTGTCTTGAGAAGTACATACCAAATGGGGCGTTGTATTCTATAATGGGTCTAATGAGGGATGAGTACAGTAGGACAATGACCTCCTTTTTTCTGGATGAAAAGCCCTTAGTGGTGAGATGTGCCACATAGAAGGATTTCCTGACTGTTGTGGTGATGTGGTTATCGAAGGTGAGACCACTGTCCACCTGTGTCCCTAAGTCTCTTATCACACTTTTGTTTAGTGTACTGCCACCTATGTGGTAATTCATGGGTACATGTTTTTTCCCAAAGGGGATAACTATACATTTCTTCGCATTCAGCTTGAGCCCATGGCTCTGGCACCAAGCATCTCTTTCTGTAAAGCTCTTTTATAGAATATCCACATCATTCGGGGATTCAATAATGGTTCCCAGTTTGCTGTCATCTGCAAACTTTGTTAGCCAGAGTCCCTTAGTGGTGGCCTGTACTTCAGAGAAGTAGATGCCAAACTAGAGCGGTCCCAGGACTGAACCCTGAGGTGCTCCACTTGTCACTTGTTTGGAGCTGGATTTGAAGTCGGCTACTTTTACAGTGTGGGTTCTGTCAGTAAGTCAGTTGGCAACCCATCGAGTGACATAGGGATTAATGCCCAGCTTAGTAAGTTTATCTATGATTCAAAAGTGGGGGATGGTGTTGAAGGCCTTGGCATGGTCCAGATAGGCTGTGTGGACCACCTTAGTCTTGTGCACAGCTTTGGAGACTGATTCAAAGAAGTCAATTAGGTTCAGGAGACAAGATCGGCCCTTCACGAACCCAAACTGCATGGGGTCCAGTGTTTGAAGGTTTCCAATGTCTTTGTTTATAAGTTCCATGATAATACATTCCATGGCCTTGCAGATCAGGCTCGTCAGACTGATGGCGCAGTAGTTCCCGGGATCCAAGCTGGATCCCCCTTGTGGAGTGGGATAACTGTAGCTGTGCGCCAGTCAGTGGGCATGAAGCCTGAGGTGAGGCTATGATTAAACATGACACTTAGGTGAGGTGCCAGTTCATTTTGTAGTTCATGTAGTACACAGGCTGAGATGTCTTCTGGTCCTATGGATGCTGTATTCTTAGCTTTGGAGAGTGCATTTTTTTTACCTGTGTGGCCGTTATTACCGGAATTTGGCAAACTTTCGGTATTGAGATGGGCCCTTTAGGGGGTGAGAGGGGGGTGAAGTTTGCACTGAATTGATCTACCAGGATATTGGCAATATCCTTGGGATCAGTATATTTGATGCCATTCTGTTGTAGCTCAGAGCAGATCTGAGCATTGCCATTTAGATTCTTCATATAGCTATAGAATGCCTTGTGGTTGTCTTTGGAATTTTTGGCAATTTTATTTTTGTAACTAGCTTTGGAAGATTTTATGAGGGATCTCAGCTTCTTACTGAGGCTGGTAAGGGTGTTTTTTTGCATCCTGGGAATTTCCTCTTTTCTGCAACAGTTTCTTTCTTTTGTTATAAAGTTTGTTTATGGCAAAGGACCACCAGATTGACTTCCTTTTTTTGGGGGAGAGCGTCTTGGTTCTGTTGGGGATGACACGATTCATGCACGAGTGGATGTGCTCGTACAGTGCCTTAGTGCAGAATTCAGCAGTTGAACTTTCAGTTCTCATCTGCATGGGTATCATAAAGTTTGTCACTTCTGACTTGAGTAGCATGAAGTTGGCTTTGGAAAAGTTTTTTATGGAGGTTTCCTTACTTGGGGGGTGGGGATGGGATGTGGACGTCAAGGGTGATTAGCTTATGGTCAGACCTGACCAACCAGGGGGTGACCATAGGTGTGAAGCATTGATTTCCCATGTTGGTAATGACCAGGTCTAGAATATTGGAGCCCCTGGTAGGACTAGTTGATCCAGGGTGTTGGAATTTATGAATTCCAAGAACCGTTTGGCAAAGGTGTTGGTATATGAGTAGTTTTCCCAGTTAATGGCAGGGTAGTTGAAATCACCCAGTATTAGGGTGTTTGGTTGTATCTTAATATTTTCCAGTATGTTTAGAAAGGTGTAGTGAGAATCCTGGAGCATGGTGGGGATCTGTAGCAAGCTACAATTTGGATTGCAGTCTTCCCTAGTGTTAGTTGCACCTGGAGAATTTCAGACGCATTGTGTTGGGCAGCTAGCCTGGTGTTGTAAATATCCTTGGTGAAAATGGACACTCCTCCACCTTTAGTGTTTCGGTCCTGGTTTTGTGGCCAAAAAGTGTGGTAAGAGTTGTAGCCTGGTATTGCAGGGGTGCTCTCTGGAGCCTTGAACCAGGTCTCAGTTACTGCACAGTTATCGATGTTCTCCATTTTAGGAGTGCCTCAAGAGAGTGCATTCTGAGGTTTAGACTTTTAGCATTGAGTAGCATTACCTTCAGATTTTGCATGCTTGTACCTGTTACGGTGGTGGTTTTGTCCTTTGAACTTTGCCTAGAATATGGCTGGACACCGAGGCCTCCCTGTTGTCTCCCTGGTGTGTGAGCTGTGTCACAGTATATAACCCTTACTGGTCTGTCAATGCACTCATGCTACTGCATAGCTACCTGCCAAGCTGATGACTATTAGTCCCTGTACAGATGTGCAGATGGCAGGTATCCAGCTGGGATATGTACAGGCAACCTACGCTTGATTGACACCCTAGTATGTGTGTGGAATGTGCATGAGATGCATATCCCTGTAGTACCAATGTTGGGGTATACTATGGGTTGTATCGCAGTCATGGCCAACTTGTGATGGTTGGTATGGCAGAGTGTCATCATGGGTTTCAGGGAGTACAATCTCCAGTGGGGGATGTGGATGCTGTGTACACTGTTATTACACCAAGGTACACCAGGTATATTTCCCATGTACCACGTTATGGTTACCACTGTCACCATCAATCATACAGATAACTGTTACCACAATCCAAGCCAGTTATGCATGTGATGTGTGCAGTCTACCTGTAACACACTAGAGACATGGTCATGTTAGTTAGCAGCGATAGACCCTGGTATCTCAGATGTGTGTCTGGCTATTGTGTGTCTGTAAATGTGTATATGACAGTATGTCAAACTACGTATCGTCCAAATACATCCATTGCATCTCCATTAGCATACTGTACATGTTGGGGGATGTTCTGCATGTACCATGTAACCTGGGACACACCTCACCCTAAACACTGTGCAGTGTGTGCAATGTAAGCCACACACATCAGTATCATGACATAGCTAGGTAGTGGTCTAGTCCCAGTGTTCCCAAGTAACAATGTGCATGTATGTGGATGGGTCTACATCAGGTTGCAGGGTATACATGCCTCAGCGGGCCACCTGCCCATGTGGTACAGGCAATAACCGGTTTAGTTACCTGTGAAATGTGTTTGACTGTACCCCAGATATGTCACAGCACAGTGACATGCCCGTTGTGGAATATGACTGCAGACCATCCTCGTGCTGACACATGTACACCTACAACACAAATGGATAAAATTATAGGGACTGCAATCAACCAGTGTTACTAACAGCTATAATGCATCATTGCTGGATGGCTACACTACCTGCCAAATATGCCTCACACTCTACTCCCTACAACATCTTACACTGCAGTACTATGGTACACTGTTGTACAGTCACTGTGTGTATCAGAACCATACCATATCAGCCTGTCCCTGCATTAATGGTATGGATGATAGGGATGGGGCACAGGTATCATCATATGCACAGGGTGGTTTGCCAGAGGCAAATGGTGGGCCATACATTTGACATCATGTGTGTGGGTGAAGGGTGTACTGGGTGAGGTGATGTGGTGTGTGTAGGTATGGGGGTTGCCCTAGGTCTGTTTGCATAGTGTGTGGGTATGCATGCACACAGTTCTGCCTTGTTGCTGCCCTACATAGGTGTTAATTGCCAGCTGCAGATCATACCTGGCAGGGTGTGCAGTTCACTGCCTATGGCCATGGACATGTGGACTGTGCCTGCCAGGGGTACCGCAGGCACGTCCAGGTACAGGCCTCGATGTGCTACTCTCACCTGCTGATGACATTTGTCCACTGGTACCAGGTCCCTCCTGGGACTGGCCAGGACCACGTGCATGTGGCCTGCTGTGGTGTGGTGTGGACAGCACACCTCCCTCACTGCTGGGGCTGCTACTTCCACTATGGGAGCCCCTTGGTGTCCTGGCACATCCACGTTGACTACCAGCTGTTGGCATTGCTGGCCTATCTCTATGCGGCCGTTGTCGCACTCCCACCATACGTTCAAGCATGGATAGATCATGGTCAATAAGGGCCATCATCTCACCAGACCATCTATCCATGAACTCAGTCAATCCATGGATGGCACCAGCCAGTTCGTGGGCATTGTCATTTGAAGATATGAGAGCAGCCCTCTGCAGCCTCAGGCCCTGTCTGTGGTAATGTTCTATATGTGCCTGCGATGCCATGTCAGTCTGAAACATGCTTCTGCTGGTACCAGCTATGTCGCCTCTGCCAGGGGCATGATGTCCAGTTGCCCTACCACGAGCACCCTGGGACATCTGCCTAAGAGGTGGCCTGCCGGACATCCAGCTATGGCTGCTGTGACCAGCCACAGTAGGCATGGTTACCACACTTTACTATGCACTGCCACCGAACGCCAGCTGTCCCTCCGCTATGGCCACTGGTGATGGGGTGCATATAGGCACTGAAACTGTGTGTGGGGGTAGGGTGGCTAAAAGGGGGATGTCAAATGTTGGCGCAGTGTCAGCCCCTGACAACCTCACCTGTGCCTCAACATTATTATCATCATCTTCGGTGTCTGACTGGACACCAACATCAAATTGCATGCAGGAGGGACCCTGACCCACCTCGCCACCTGTGGGGGAAAACAATAAACACACTTTAAAACCTGTACAGCATAGCCTAACAGTACACACACACACACACACACACACACACACACACACACACACACACACACACACACACACATGCACACATGCACACACACACACACACACACACACACACACACACACACACACACACACACCACCGTAATACCTACCTGTCCATGGCTTTACAGACAGTCCCACGTATATGTCCATCTGTTACCACATCCTGCATCACACTTGTTAACATACACACATTAACAACACAGTCCTCTAAATGCCCAGACAAGCGGCCACAACACAAGGCCTGTTGCTACTTTACCTGCCTGACATGTGTGTAGTTTATTTACATTGCCTCACTGCTGTCATTCGGTATGCACCCTCTGTATGCCCTGAATTGATGTGCATGGCCCCTATATGTGTGGGCTACTATGTTGTATCCATAATATCTCACAATGGTGTGTCATGTGTATGTAATGCTCAGTACATGCCAGATATGCTGCTCCTTCAGCCTATCATGTGACAACTGTAATATTTGGATACACTCCCTGGTGTTGACTAGTACTTCTCCAATGCATCTGTAGAGCTGCATACATGGGTTGTAGGTGACCTCTCCGCTGGCTGTGATATTAAGTGTGTACCTGGTGTCTACCTTCCCTCTGGATGCCTGTTCCATGCTACAGACCATATTATACTATTTGCTGTCCTGTGATTACACACATGACAGGTATTCCTGGTGTGTAATGTGGCATTCCATGTCCATGTACTGCATGGTCCCAAAGGGAGGTACAGCTTTATGAACACCCCAAAATCACACATGTGCATACATGGCCACACACACAAACACACACATGCACACACGCATCCTACATGGATCTACCTCCCTCCACTTTACCAGAGTGACCCTGCAGGCAAACTAACTAACCACCAGGATGCACACACACACATATAGGTGAGGTTGCACAATGATAGTACACACAGTCCTCCTATTACCCATCTGCCAACATGCAGAACATATGGTACAGAACAGCATGCAGTTCAGCTACAGTCAATCCATGTTAGCAACAGTATACATGTGTGTGATGCATGTGCTGTGTCACTAGGTGATATCCCTTCCCCTGGATACCACTGCACCCATGTACACAGTATTGCTATGCACCTGTTCTGTACCCTGCCATGTACTTTGCATCACAACTCACAGGTGCACAACCCAATGTGGAATGTGTAGTAATGTGTCAGTTATGTCAGCTTTAATTCTCACAGTCCCTATGTTTTTCAGCAACACATACCTGGGATGATATGTGGGCAGCTGTCATTGGTGAATGCCTGATGCCTGATTTACAGCTGTCAACATCAACAGACCATGTATGACTACTGCAATACTCTTACATTGACAACCATCAGAGCATACTGTGGCTATGGGGAGTGTGCACACCTTTATTGATTTTACACACACATCCTTGATCTGCCATGGGACCACATCACTGCATATCTTAGCAGTAAACAAGCCCAGTATGTGACATATGTCCTGTACTTTCACATGCAGTGTCTACAGATTGTGTTAGGTGTGCAGCTGCTGACCGCAATGCATACACACCATGTGGGCATATGTGTGCACACTCTTATCATGATGGTTTATTGCACCTCTTGTTGTGTGTACTACAGCAGTCACTACTCCTGGCAGGGGTATACCAGCGTGGGCCATCTGCATTTGCCAGTGTATGTTCAGTCTGCCCTACACATGTCCCCCTATTCTACATGATTGCAAGGTCTACTCATGTGCACATCCCATGGTGTTCACACACTGCCATCATTATTGCTGTGTGGGTAGGGTTACAGCTGCCACAGGTCCTGAACCTGACTATGTGCAGATAGAGCCATTCCTACCATCCTTAGGATCCTTGCTGCAGTGCACTGGTGTATCATGCTGAGATCCCCTTCCTTCAGCTTTTATGCAGAAGTATGACAAGTAAGCCCTACACATGTGTGTCCCCTTGCAGTGTCCCATACACTGAACACCACATGTTGCAGCCTAGTCCCAGCTGATAATGTGGACTACTGTAATGCCTTATGCCATAGTGTATCTCTGCAGCAGTTACCAGTGTCCTACAGGTATATACACTGGTGTTGCACTGTATATGGGTGTTGTTCCGAACATGTCACTACTGTAGGCCATGTCTACCACCAGTATGCTACTCCCTGTGGACACATTCTGCAATGACAGGATGTTAGTTATCATGCAGGTGTCTGACATACCCTTCCAATACCCCATCTTGGTCACCCCTGTGAGACCGTGCATTTCACAGCAACAATACATGCACATGTACAACATGCATTCAGGGTAGGTGTGTTAGATGTGTGCATGAAATATACCATCACCATTACATGCCCGGTGTGTTGGCAAGCATCTACATAAAATATACTCACCAGCTACAGGCTGCTGCCTTGTTGGTATCCCGGATGGACCTAAATAAGAGGGTGAGAGATGCAATGTCAGTGGCCACACCTGTGTCAGTGCTACAGGGTGGATGCAGTATTACCATACATCAAGGGTAGATTCCTATGATACTACCACATCTGGACACCTGTTTATCACTACAATACAGCAACACAATATATCTATGACATGTCAGGTATGCATGATCTACCTGTACCAATGCGGATGTTTACACAACAGTGGTCTAGTGATGTGCCCTGTGTTCTTACCTGCACGCTCTTCGGCCAGTGTGTGGGTGGCACCCACCTCCACGAAGGAGTCCAGTGGTTGATGGCTGTCCGGACGGGCAGGTGCCACGAGGCTGGTCAGGAGCTCTTCCACATGTGACAGGGAGGATCGATGGCATGGCCCTCCCCTGTTGTGAGGTGATCCCCCTGGACTGCAGCAGCATGCTGACGGGCATTGCAAAGCAGGTCAGTACAATGATGCTGGACCTGCTCATAAATGTGGTTGTGCAGTCTGAAATCATTGACCCTGTGGACTAGGTAGTTCCACAGGGCAGTCCGCTCCTGCTGCTCATGTGCATGCCTACCAAACAGCACTGGATAGTGTTGGATCATGTGTGCTATCAACACTTCATTCTCCGCATGGGAATAGGTGAGCAACCATGCATGTGCCATCTTGGCTGAAAGACATAAAGATGGAAACAGGTCTGAGCAACTCATACAGCAAGGTTACCACAGTTTGTAATACACACCTCTGTCACCCCCTATGATATCAGCCTCAACAAACTGTACACACAACTCATTAGGTATGGCTACAGCTTAACTACTGTTTGGACAGATATTGTATTGTACCACACCTTCTGCTATGTGATTGTAGCCATGTCCCCTGTGTGGATACTATCATTGCTGGCCTGTTACAGACTATTCACCTGCATGCTATTGTCAGGACCACTATGGTTACATATATGCCAGTGGTATGGCTGCACTGATATTGCTGCACATCTGACAGTTTGTGTTATTGGGGATATCTATGCATGCTGTTGGACATGTACTGGGATTGTGTAGACTATTACTACCAGCATATGTTCTATAGCAGCGACACAATAACATGTATATGTTCTATTGGCAAGCAGATCTACCTCTCCAAACCTATCTGCCGATGATACCTGGTCACATCACATGTGTGTCCCAACTTTGGGCCTCCTCATGTACTGTTCCAGCAATACCATCAGGTGGAACCAGCCAGGGGATATTGTCCCCCCAGGGCACACACAGACATGTTCCTGTTCCCTGAGCGCAGGTCTAGGGTCTGTTCCATACCGAGCTCCACAGACACATGAGAGATGTGCTACATCAGTCTGAGGCACCCAGTACACATTCACAGGGCCAACATGCTCCTCCTGCTCAGCCTCCAGACCAGGCACCTTCAGGATGTGGACTGCTGTGATTGGCAGTGGGTGGGAGGCTTGTTCCCATTGTACCCATATTGGGGCCCATGGGGCGTCCACATCACAGACCACACACGCCATCTACAGTGTTTACCCACCACATGTGTCACATACCACATCTGTAAACTGTCCTCTATATCTACAAATCCTGACCACCTCCATATGTGTACCTGCCATACTTCCTCATATTCCCATTGCATACTTTACAGATGGGGCAATGTGGTCTCAGCAAGGGACCAACGTGATATACCTGTCCATGTTGCACACACTACCAGCTGTAGATGTGTGTATTGCTATGTGTGCACATAGCACGCGCCACTGTGGTAGTAATGTAGGGGACATGTCTTTACATACATATGTGTGTGTTTGTATATATGTAGACGTGCATATAGGTATATATATCTATATATGTGTAGATATATGTGATGTATTTATGTGCACACACACATATATATATATATATATATATATATATATATATATATATATATGTCTACACATGGGTATATGTATATTTCTGGACATACATGCTGATGTACATATATATCTTTATATATTATATATGTGACATATGTACACATATGCATACCTATATGTGGGGTACATTCAGACATCAGCTCCACAATCTCACAACACCTTCCTGCACAGCTACACTGCTCTGCCTTGCTGCAATGGACACGGCCTGACATTAGGGGGGTATATGTAGGACCCAATTGCAGATAACCCTATTACACACCTATGGCATTCCAGCATGCTACATTACAGATTCGCCTGAGTATCCTGCCAGTGGTGGGCCATGGCTCCCACATGTCCATCCTAATGGCATTACTTCCACCATCAGCTATTGGCTACATAATATACATATTTCCCATTACACAACACACACTATGATGGCTTATATGTTGTCTGTCAGTGCTCACCTGCACAGTTGACCGCTATGGCCCACTACCCACAGGGACCGACTCTATTGTCCATAGCAGTTGTTCAGTTGAACATCATTACAACAACACCTGATGGCACATATAAATCATTCCACATCCTCTATCCCATTATGATGGAGCAGGTACTACATTCTATTACATGTATATATATACTTCACATACCTGTTGTGGGAATGATGTCTTGTTGAATGACAGCTGGCTAAATGCCTTTGACGTAGGCTTTAATTTTGCAGAGATTTGTCTTTCTTTCTCTCTCTCTCTCTCTCTCTCTCTCTCTCTCTCTCTCTCTCTCTCTCCCCAGTACATGGATTGAGCTGCTTTGAATAGATTGCAGCCTGCCTTTAGTAGGTGATGCACATGATCAGATGATGGCCTCTGCACTAATCAGTGTCCTCCACTTGCTAACTGCATGCAGCTTGCTGTGTAGTACTTCCAATTACCACTGTCATGGAAACTGCCTACTATAAATCCCTACATCATGTGGGTGTGGTCCTTACCTTTCCTATGTGATGGACATCCTTCCTGTGTGTGGGCATCAGTGTTACAGACAGCAGGTAGCAATACATCTTACAAGAGAACCGGCACACTCAGGCCAGCTACATATTTGTAGGAGGTTCCAGAACTGCAGACAGAGTGGGAGAAGAGTTGTGTTATGCTTTGTATAGTACTGGTGTTACAGGGTGAGTGTGTACATACTAGTTTACCTTGGAATGCAGTCTGTCTGCATAGCTCTCAACTGTGGGCCTATCCTCTTGGTGGCCAGAGGTGTGCCTATCATGTTTTGGCAGTCCACCACACAGGTCCTGTGTCAGATATTTCACTGGCAGTGTGTGTGTGTTGAGTGCTATCAGCACATGGCTACATCCATTTATGTTTCTAACTTCAGTTCCCTGACTAAGGGTATGTTGCAGACTATCCTGTAACACCAGTGTCTTGCTTAGTGTATGGCAACAGTTTTCCACATATGGGCCTGTGTTCCAGCCTCTGTCCTCCACCTACATACCAAGCTTTGCACATATGACATGCTGTCAGGGGTTGTTCTTTAGTGGGCTGTGATTATATCACACTGCCATTGCTGCCATCAGTCTACTGCTGTTGTATCCCCCACACATACAGTGGGACTGGGGCCATATATGTGTGGGCTTCACCTACAAAATACATGTGTGCCCTTATGCACTCCAGAGACAAGTGTATGTAACAGTGGTATATAGCCCGCTATTATTGAGTCGGGGGGGATGCACCAAAAATAACCTAGGCTGTTACAAAATGTGGGGGTATCAGGGGTGAGCTGCCTTAAGGTATCTGGATGTACAGTACCATATAATTCACCTATATTTACATTACTTACATAAATTGGGTTAATGCAGGCCTACTGCCATGCAGACTGTTCTGTTTGTCAGTGTGCTTGTGATGGTGTCAGTTATGCCTTATTATGTAACAGTTACATCGCATTTGGTCATCTGAGGTCTTTACCACCTAGTGATTTTGTAAAGAGTATAGACAGAGGCTGCTGAACTATACATTTGCATTACTTACTGTTAATTGTTTGGTACCTGTGGCCCAGTCTGTCTTTACTATTGTACAATGTGAAGGGCTTGGCCTGGACAGCAACAGTTGTGAACCTTACCAGACTACTCTCTTAGTATAACTGTTTCACAGTTGCATTACTCTGTTTATATGGATGTCAGTGTCTGAACAACTATATTACATGGCATATTAAACTGTAATAGTACACAAATAAAGGTTTTCCATTTCTGAAAACGTGTGTGGTGTTTTATCCTATGACCTCTCTGTGGGTATATGTTGCAGGCAACGATTGTCATTTGTATGGGTGGCCCATATAGTGTCCAGTTGTTAAGGTGTTAACTGTAGGCATAGTGGCTGTTCCATATTGTGTGCACATTCTACATATATATCTTACTGTACATGTCTCTGCGTGTGTATGTGTAGTCACATGTATATCTATATATATATATATATATATATATATATATATATATATATATATATATATATATACATATATATATATATATATATATATATATATATATATATATATATATATATATATATATATATATATATATATATATATATACATACATACATACATATATATATATATATGTATATATATATATATATATATATATATATATATGTATGCATGTATGTTTTTTATATATATATATATATATATATATATATATATATATATATATATATATATATATATATATATATATTACATTCTGCATATATATATATATATATATATATATATATATATATATATATATATATATATATATATATATATATATATATATATATATATATATATATATATATATATATATATATATATATATATATATATATATATATATATATATATATATATATATATATATATATATATATATATATATATATATATATATATATATATATATATATACAACATGCTCCTCCTGCTCAGCCTCCAGACCAGGCACCTTCAGGATGTGGACTGCTGTGATTGGCAGTGGGTGGGAGGCTTGTTCCCATTGTACCCATATTGGGGCCCATGGGGCATCCACATCACAGACCACACACGCCATCTACAGTGTTTACCCACCGCATGTGTCACATACCACATCTGTAAACTGTCCTCTATATCTACAAATCCTGTCCACCTCCATATGTGTACCTGCCATACTTCCCCATATTCCCATTGCATACTTTACAGACGGGGCAATGTGGTCCCAACAAGGGACTAACATGTGACATACCTGTCCATGTTGCACACACTGCCAGCTGTAGATATCTGTGTGTATTGCTATGTGTGGTGGTGCCTCGCACATAGCATGCATCACTGTGGTAGTAATGTAGGAGACATGTCTTTACATACATATATGTTTGTGTGTGTGTGTGTTTATATATATGTAGACGTGCATATAGGTATATATATCTATATATGTGTAGATATATGTGATGTATTTATGTGCACATATATATATATATATATATATGTCTACACATGGGCATATGTATATTTCTGGACATACATGCTGATGTACATATATATCTTTATATATTATATGTGACGTATGTACACATATGCATACCTATATGTGGGGTACATTCAGACATCAGCTCCACAATCTCACAACACCTTCCTGCACAGCTACACTGCTCTGCCTTGCTGCAATGGACATGGCGTGACATTAGGGGGGTATATGTAGGACCCAATTGCAGATAACCCTATTACACACCTATGGCATTCCAGCATGCTACATTATAGATTCACCTGAGTATCCTGCCAGTGGTGGGCCATGGCTCCCACATGTCCATCCTAATGGCATTACTTCCACCGTCAGCTATTGGCTACATAATATACATATTTCCCATTACACAACACACACTATGATGGCTTACATGTTGTCTGTCAGTGCTCACCTGCACAGTTGACCGCTATGGCCCACTACCCACAGGGACCGTCTCTATTGTCCATAGCAGTTGTTCAGTTGAACATCATTACAACAACACCTGATGGCACATATAAATCATTCCACATCATCTATCCCATTATGATGGACCAGGTACTACATTCTATTACATGTATATATATACTTCACATATCTGTTGTGGGAATGATGTCTTGTTGAATGACAGCTGGCTAAATGCCTTTGACGTAGGCTTTAATTTTGCAGAGATTTGTCTTTCTTTCTCTCTCTCTCTCTCTCTCTCTCTCTCCCTCTCTCTCCAGTACATGGATTGAGCTGCTTTGAATAGATTGCAGCCTGCCTTTAGTAGGTGATGCACATGATCAGATGATGGCCTCTGCACTAATCAGTGTCCTCCACTTGCTAACTGCATGCAGCTTGCTGTGTAGTACTTCCAATTACCACTGTCATGGAAACTGCCTACTATAAATCCCTACATCATGTGGGTGTGGTCGCTTTACCTTTCCTGTGTGATGGACATCCTTCCTGTGTGTGGGCATCAGTGTTACAGACAGCAGGTAGCAATACATCTTACAAGAGAACCGGCACACTCAGGCCAGCTACATATTTGTAGGAGGTTCCAGAACTGCAGACAGAGTGGGAGAAGAGTTGTGTTATGCTTTGTATAGTACTGGTGTTACAGGGTGAGTGTGTACATACTAGTTTACCTTGGAATGCAGTCTGTCTGCATAGCTCTCAACTGTGGGCCTATCCTCTTGGTGGCCAGAGGTGTGCCTATCATGTTTTGGCAGTCCACCACACAGGTCCTGTGTCAGATATTTCGCTGGCAGTGTGTGTGTGTTGAGTGCTATCAGCACATGGCTACATCCATTTATGTTTCTAACTTCAGTTCCCGTACTAAGGGTATGTTGCAAACTATCCTGTAACACCAGTGACTTGCTTAGTGTATGGCAACAGTTTTCCACATATGGGCCTGTGTTCCAGCCTCTGTCCTCCACCTACATACCAAGCTTTGCACATATGACATGCTGTCAGGGGTTGTTCTTTAGTGGGCTGTGATTATATCACACTGCCATTGCTGCCATCAGTCTACTGCTGTTGTATCCCCCACACATACAGTGGGGCTGGGGCCGTATATGTGTGGGCTTCACCTACAAAATACATGTGTGCCCTTATGCACTCCAGAGACAAGTGTATGTAACAGTGGTATATAGCCCGCTATTATTGAGTCGGGGGGGATGCACCAAAAATAACCTAGGCTGTTACAAAATGTGGGGGTATCAGGGGTGAGCTGCCTTAAGGTATCTGGATGTACAGTACCATATAATTCACCTATATTTACATTACTTACATAAATTGGGTTAATGCAGGCCTACTGCCTTGCAGACTGTTCTGTTTGTCAGTGTGCTTGTGATGGTGTCAGTTATGCCTTGTTATGTAACAGTTACATCCCATTTGGTCAACTGAGGTCTTTACCACCTAGTGATTTTGTAAAGAGTATAGACAGAGGCTGCTGAACTATACATTTGCATTACTTACTGTTAATTGTTTGGTACCTGTGGCCCAGTCTGTCTTTACTATTGTACAATGTGAAGGGCTTGGCCTGGACAGCAACAGTTGTGAACCTTTCCAGACTACTCTCTTAGTATAACTGTTTCACAGTTGCATTACTCTGTTTATATGGATGTCAGTGTCTGAACAACTATATTACATGGCATATTAAACTGTAATAGTACACAAATAAAGGTTTTCCATTTCTGAAAATGTGTGTGGTGTTTTATCCTATGACCTCTCTGTGGGTATATGTTGCAGGCAACGATTGTCATTTGTATGGGTGGCCCATATAGTGTCCAGTTGTTAAGGTGTTAACTGTAGGCATAGTGGCTGTTCCATATTGTGTGCACATTCTACATATGTATCTTACTGTACATGTCTCTGCGTGTGTATGTGTAGTCACATGTATATCTATATATATATATATATATATATATATATATATATATATATATATATACATATATATATATATATATATCATATATATAGATATACATACGTATATATATATATATATATATATATATATATATATACATATATATATATGTATATTTATGTATGTATATATATATATATATATATATATATATATATATATATATGTATGTATGTTTTATATATATATATATATATATATATATATATATATATATATATATATATATATATATATATATTTATATCTGCTTACATATATGTAACTTGCTGTGTATATGTAGACATATAGATGTAGACATATATATGTGTCGATGCAGGCATTTGCATATATATATATATATATATATATTCATATATAAATATATATATATATACATATATATATATACATATATGTATATGGAGCTAGGACATTTCACCAAATGCACATTTCACCGAATCTCAAATTAGTGTGCACTTTTCACAGAAAGCTCAATTCACCGAAAACACAATTCACCGAAACACATTTCACTGAAAGTTGTATATGGCCTTGTTCCCCACTGTAGTGCAACCCTGGAGTTAGTATATATAGTAGGGGGGTGTGGGGGGGTACCTCCCCCCACATATTTTAAATATTTTGAACTATATACATGCATACTTCCAATTGCAATATATTACTCTTAGCCAAACATGATATATACTTAAAATATGTGGGGGGCTACCCCACCCACACCCCCAATGTGGGGAACAATGACCCTTCACCCCCTACTATATGTACTAACTCCAGGGTTGCACTACAGCAGGGACAAGGCCATATACCACTTTCGGTGAAATGTGTTTCGGTGAATTGTGTTTTTGGTGATTTGTGTTCAGTTATTTGAGTTTCGGTGAAATGTGCATTTGGTGAAATGCCCTAGATCCATGCATATATATATATATATATATATATATATATATATATATATATATATATATATATATATATATATATATATATATATATATAGATCTGTTGTATCTGTTTAGATATTAATATATTTGCACACATGCATACATCTTAATGTTGGAATACATTCTCTGTACTGTTGCATGACTGGGCTGGATGATAAGTTTTTGAAAACATCAGAGTTATGTATATCTGGCATGGCTTAGTGATAATTCACTTTGTCTATGGTGTGCAGGGTCCTGGGTTTGAGCCTTGCAGAGGCTGTTTATTTTGTTGCTGGGCAGAACACAGGCCATTGGATACAGAGTGATTAAGGCACTTTAAAGCAGTTGTAAGTGGGTTTGTGTGGGTTTGCATGGGTTTGCGCGGAGGTAAGTACTGCTAACTTCTGGTTACAGTTACTTTGTTAGCTTCTGAATTGCTTAACCTGTGTAGGCATTGCTTACCCCCATGCAAACAGGCTTAAACCCTCTTACTGCTGCTTAAAAGTGCTTACTCCCACTTACTCCAGTGCTACTTTCTTTAAAAGAAAAGAAAAAGGGGTTGATAGGAAAGTGGTAAAAAAAGGGGCACAAAGAGGGAAAGACAGTAGGGAAAATAGCCAGGGATTTGCAGGAAGGGTGTAGGGAAGGTCCATAGCTGCCCATTTCTTCTACAGCAACAGCTGTGCATATGCACTGAATTTGGAGGTAGATTTGGACACTCAAACCCCTGGGAGGTGAGGACAACAATAAATAAGTTGTGATGCCAATTAGACTGGATTACATATGTCCAGTGGACATGTGTGCAAAATGGACAGCTATGTATGGGGTGAGATTTCTTTGTGGGAACAGATTGCCCTATTTTTTTCAGGTGAGAGTGAGATGTTGGGGAGGGGTAGTAGGTATATTTGGGGAGGTAGGTTGGGTAGGTTAACAGACAAGGCAAACAAGATGCATACAGGGGCAGTATATGACACATGTGGGGGGTAAACACCTTGATGGGGAGGGGTGTTGGGATATCGGAAGCCCACAAGCCCCTAGCAGTAATAGTTGGACTGAGGTCCCCACCCATGAGCAGTCACAACTGCACCTTCACAGCCCCGTAGGTGGCTGTGCTGGGGTTTGTCGCAGAACCAGGCTGACTCTCTAATTGTGACTTGTGGCACTCGAGCTAGAGTAGAAAATCATCAAACTGCTGGTTGATCTCTCTATGCACCACAACCCCAACCTGGTGACGGTTGACAGGTGCCTGTTCACACCCACTCCCGGGGGGGCGAGCCCCATCCCCTGAGGCTGTTCCACCCGAAGGTGGTGCATGACTAATGGACAGGGAGGTCCCACGTTGGGCCTCAGACATGCTGGTACCCAGTGCCATGGCCAGCTGAGGTGGGACAGGTGGGTCCGCTGGGGCCAGCCTTCTCAAGCATGCTATAGTGTTTACATTTCATCATCATTTGTGGGTTAGTAATAGTCAGCACATTCCAGGGTTAGGCATAACAGCATGCATAGATATTCCCATTAACCCAGACACCAGATACGGAACAGTTGCATAGCCAACAGAACACATGCATATATGGGACCACAGTGGTAATAAAAACAGCATGCAGGTACATTGATGGCACCATGCCACCAATGTTGGAATAATTCAATATAGCACATGCATGGGAACCAACAAAATATTTATCAAAGAATTGGACATTATCAGAACATAGGTGTCATTACATACCGGTTGAGGTGGGTACGTTGATTATTGTTGGAGATATGCTGGGGGAGAGAAAGATGTCAATTAGCAACTAGTATATTCCTGTAATCAACATTGCTTTCCTAGTCAGTGCTGTTATCTGTACCTTACACTACAATACCATATAGCCTTAGTTTGGACAGTGATATGGCTGTCGTCATCATTACACATGAACCAGTTTTACCTGCAGTATACACTTCTTACCTGAAATACCTGTGGAGGGAATGTTTGTTAACACTAACTAATTGTTTGCACACATACTCCCGGATTCTGGGTTGTTGTTTTGCACATAGCTATCCAACTCTTTCTGCACAGACTCTGGCCATGTGTTGACCACATGCTGGTGTGCCAGGACATATCTAGAATATTGCCCTCTTCCACCTTTAGTGACCTGACACACACATATACATGCTTTCCTACACAGTTATTATGTAGCACAGTGTGGGTGACAGTGACCAGTGATACTTTATTATTCAGAGAAACTGCAACACTCAGAATTCCCTGCAATACCAGAGTGAACAGTACCAGTGCAGTTTATAATGGTCTGTATTTCTCAGCACAGTGTTCATATCCAACGTACCTGTGGGAGCAATGTTTGTTAGCACTACCTGACTGTTGCCACACAAAGTTCCAGATTACACATTAGTATTATGCACATACCTCTCACTCTGTTACTGTACACACTCTGGTCACAGCTTGACAACATGGGAGTGTAGATAGGACATACTCAAAATATTACTCTCCTAACAGTTTTGGGGGTTGCTACAGTGACAGGTGTGTTCTCATGATGTTTGACGATCACTTGTATTCACTTTTTGCTGGCTAAACATCTGGTATCATCCCACAGACTTACCAGGGAGACAGGGGGACAGGCAGCAGATATGGGCACATATACTAGACATTCTGGCCTCATCTGTACAGTTGTGGGGTGTGAATCTGTATGCAGCCTAATTCCACTCCCAGGACTCCGACCATGGCTGTGTCTGCTACAACGTAAACACTGTCCATCACAGTTGTGTCTGCTATATAGATATTGCTCTATATCCCCTATCTGCTTTCTGTCTTATTAATCCCCTGTGCTTTTGCATTCTGACCTTGTATTACAACACTCATATACAGATTTCCTAGACAGTTATATGTTGTTGGACAGTGTGGGCAACAGTGATGTGTAATACCTCATTATTCAGGGCAACTGCATATCATTCTTGTATTTCTGGGCACAGTGTTGGTATCTGACAGACCTGTGGGAGGAATATTTATTAACACTACCTGAATGTTCCCACACACAGTACCAAATTCCACATTACTGTTCTGCACATGCATCTCACTCTGTTACTGTACACACTCTGACCACAGCTTGACAAGTTGGGGTGTAAATGGGACATACGTGGCTTCTTAGTCACATAAGGTATTGGGGAGTTGCTAATGTGCCAGCTTTGTTCTTATAGCTGTATGTCAATCAGTTGTATTTCCTGTTTGCTGCCTATATGTCTGGGATCATCCCACTAATTTCCCAGGGGGACAGGTTAATAGGCAACAGATATGGGCCACTTTACTAGACATTCTGGACATATCTGTACAGTTGTGGGGTATGATTCTGTATGCAGACTACTACCACTGACAGGATTCGAACCGTGGCTGTGTGTGCTAAAAATCAACAGTTCACATCTCAGTTGCATGTGCTATTTGGTTTTTGTTGTCTGCATTTTCCCTGTTTACTGTCTATGTGTCCATCAGTTGTATTAAATGGCCTCTGGGGATTACACCTGTCATATACAGGCATTCCTACACATTCAATTTATGGTGCACAGTGTGGGTAACAGTGCTTAATGCTACAGTACTATTACATGATTGCATATCTACATTACCATATGATACCAGGATATGTACACACAGTCCAGCAGTTAGACCTGTTTTGTCTGGCTATTACACTTTTATTGACTTACAAACAATATGAGACCCTTCCTGCCATATTCACTAGTGTATGCAGTACTTGCCTTGAATAATACAGGTTTTATAGAAGCAATTAATTTACTACTACTTTTATTTTTATTTCCTATGACAGTAAATGTATGAGCATTATTGACCTGCCTCACTTTGCGACCTCACCAGGTGACTGATTTGAGCCTCCTTGATTGTGGTCCTCTCCATTGCAGCTGTGGGGGACATAAGAGGAATATTTAGCCATACCAATCCATAATATACATGAGATGGCAATTATTACACACATACTGGGGTGATACCTACACACAACTGAAACATCCCCTGCTGCTCTAGCCTCCTGGAGACACTCCTCCAAGAGGTCCTCCTTATGCCGCTTCAGGTCAGCATAGTGGTGCCTGACCTGCTCACCAGTTTGGGGTATGTCAGTGGCACTGGTGAGGTCACGGGCGGGATGGTCCCAGGCCTCTGCCTTATATTGGGAGCCCTGGTACTGGCCCTGCAGCAGTCTCTGAGAATGGTCTTTAACTAGGAGTCCTGCCATGATCTTGGACTCCTGGATGCACCAGCACTGTGCCTGAAAGCGCACACCTTCTCCCCTTACTGCCATAGTGCCTGCAAGGGGAAGCTACAACCAGTAACAAGATGTATTCCCACCTCTTGGGTTTAAGTAGGGCTGATTTCCCACACTTTTCCGTGATTGGCCAGTTTTGAAAAGGCTAAGCTATGGGCAAACCTGCTTAACGAAGGTTGGCATTGTTTAAAATGGTATAACACTGGGCACATTGAGTTAGCTGGCCTACACATTGCTTACACCTCCTAAGCTGGCCTGTGCAATGCTTAGCATTGCTTACATTAGGCTTTGCATTATTTTTTCTTTTTGGCATTGATATCTTATTCATTACATCTTATATATCTGCCTGGTATCCATGATTCATGTGTACGTATACTCTATGGGGCCCTTCTTTTTTATTGAGGACTTCAGCACTCTATTACAATTACACCTCACTTCTGGGCTTACTGCTGTACTCCAAGTCACATATTTATGTTATCTAGTGGGTTATGGAACATATGACTGTATACTGATTCCTGTCACAGGTTCAGTTTGGTTTTGCAATGGTGAGGACTTGTTTGCTGATACCTCATTCTGCTGTACTTTTGTGATGGCTTGGTGGTTAACTACTGTGACTATGCTGTATAGGGTCCTGGGTTCGAGACTTGCATAGTTGTTTATTTTGTTGATGGCCAGAACAAGGGACATTGGATACAGACTGATTAAGGCACTTTTGGGCAGTTGTATGCAGGTTTGCGTGATGGTAAGCACTGCTAACCTGCTGTTACATCTGCTTACAGAGAGTTAGCTTTAAAATTGCTTAACCAGTGTAGGCATTACTTACGGCTGCGCAAAGAGGCTTAAGCCCACTTACTAGTGCTTAAATATCCTTACTACTGCTTATTTGTGCTTAATCTTGCTTACTAGTGCCTTATTCATTATGATATTGACATCTTACATGTGCATTTACTGCAGTACACCAGTTCATGAAAATATGTTATTTAGTGGGTTATGCAACATAAATATTACTCATAATGTGCTTTGCCATGGAAAATGGAATGTGTTGCAGTGGGACTCAAACCAGGAATGCCTTCTCATAAGGCGAATGCTCTGCCCACTACACTATTGCTATGCTGTGTCATTTGCATATATCTTCCTTGTTATCCTCTTCAGTCATTTAACCTGTATTAACTGTAGCTAAGTGATGGGCACACTTGTGCACCTATGGTTAGCTTTAATCGGATTAAAAAAAAAAAAGGGTTTCTTAATTTTATTTATGTATACTGTTGCTGTTGTACACAAGTGGAATTGTTGGTGGAGATATGCGATCACCTGTGAGTGGCCTTGCTCATTTCATACCCCTTTCTGCTGTTCTCAGACATGCCCCCTGCACTTTTACATGCTCCGTGTAAGCTTAGGAGCTCAGGCAGCATGCCTCATTATTATACATGGTGCTCTGCTGTCCTGCTCCTAAATGGCCACCTCCTTGCAGGACTAAGCTAGTCCTGCATGGAGGAATAGTAAATCCAGGTCTTTTCGAATCAGGGCAGACTTACACTGAGAGCAACTCTTTTGGAATCTGGCCCACAATGTTGGATATGTGTAAAAGCTGGGACAAGATTGTTTTGTTACAAGAAATATACCTATGGAATGAAGAGAACAGTAAGGTAGACAGTTAAGACTGTTTTTTTTTTTTAAATTTTCTCTGTATACCAGTCAGATTAAAGGGATAATAGGCAATTTTGGCAAGAGATATGCTCAGTATAAAAGTATGCATTCTTTTATAGGCAAGCTTGGGTTGCTTGCTGAAATAATATAAAATTTAAGGGGCACCTGTTTGAGAAATGTTTTTTTTTCTGGATTTTTTAGATAACCACTTTTAATGGTATTAGGCCACTTTTGTAAAACATAATTCTATCCTTGAAGATGATGACACCATAATTTCAAGATCAGAAAGAGCTTCATCTTTTATATGACTTCCGTTTCTTCCTTTTTTTATTCCTGACAGGAGTGTTTCTTCCCATCTCCTGGAAACAGAGGTGATTCTGAGCTACATCCCCAGTGATTCATATGGATTTGTTTTTATTCATCTGTCATGCCTCCCACTTAGCCATTTGGCTGTGTGAAAGTGATCTTAATTAAACTATAATGATTACTTCTTCACAGATTGTGTGATACATATAGGTTAATTTCACTACAGACATAATAACATTATCTGTCTCTCCAGGCCAAACAATCTAATATTTTCAGGCAGTGGATTTGGCTGAAGGCATTATTTCCAACCATTTCGAAGAAGAATGGACTACAGATAAATAATAGAATGTTCTGAGATCTCCCACAATCTTACTGACTCTTTTACCTTAATTCTGGTAGCTGGCTACAGGTAACTCATTTGTGGTCATTTGCTACCAAGGATTTGCTGCAATGTTGCTCCTTCAGAATAAACTGATTCAGGAAAGATGCGGTACATTTCCCTTTGTACCATTTACTGCAATGCAAGTAATTTTGGAACTCAATATACCTGTAACTGCTTTGACTCTTGTATAATATACATTCCCAAAATTATCCTATTACTGGGGCAAGTCTTGGCAGAAGTGCTCATTCTACTTCCTTAACTACAACTTTATATCATGAGTGAGTGAAATTTTCCAGACCTCTTTTGCACCTAATGATGTTCATTGTTATGACAACTGCTGCAGTAGTCTTAGCCATATGCACTGTGCAACAGCCAGCCAGCTTCCAAAGCATCAAGGTCACCTTACTCCCCAACCTACATCCATCATCTGGACACAGAGATAGGGGGTACTATAACTATTCAGGATTTTCCAAAAAATGTAAAAACAGCCTTAAATGCCTTCTTCTGCCATGTATATGGGTCTTTCAGATCCCACAAAGTGTCTCAGTGGTTGATTTGGGTTGCGTATTGCAGAAGTTTCTAAAGATCCAGATCAAAATGGGTATCATTGCTACTCCATCAGCTCCAAAGCTAGTTAGATCCATATATTTTACTCCTATCCAGGCCCCATCACTGGTGCAACCTTCAGCACTGTTTCCCTCAGATCCATACAGTCATTCAGATCACATGGCCCAGGAAATCCATGGTTCATCAGCTCCAGGAGAGTTGGATCCAACTCTCTCAATTTTGACCTTCTCTGACCCAATGTTGGAGTCTTGAAGCTAAGCAGTAGGGTGGATGGCTCTGTTGCTGCAGTCACAGATGTTGGCCTATGATAATTCAGCACCAGTCCCCTCCTCAGTACTGATCACTCAGCTAGATTTGAAAATTACACCTGGGTCCTTTTAAAATTCTTCTGTTGGTGAGTTGGATCCAACTATGAATACAGTTTTTTTTAGATCCACTCGAGATGGGGACAGCTTTATGAGTGTTCAGAATGATCATTTCTTCCCCATGCAAAGCAGATTCACAGGTTTCACTGACTATGGGCCCATCACATGATGCCCAGTCCACTGGTTTCATTTTAGCAGATGTAGATACAGGGCAGACTCATTCCATTCACCCCAAATTGTCTGCTTTGATGCAGAAATAGCCCTCTGAGGACTCAGGAGACTCATCACTTGAACAATCAAAAAAGAGGTCATGCAAGAGGAAGCACCTGGACTCATGAAATGATTCACTCATATCAGATACCAGTTGAGGTGATGGAGAGGGTTTCCCATAATTCCCTCCTGAAGATGCTTATTTTGGTGAGATCCCAGAACTCATAAGACAGTGGGGATCTTGGCCAACCAACCTTCCCTCTCAAAATGAAGTGGAGTTGTTTGAGGTATACTGAATGACTCCTTCTGTATCCTGGGAGTTTCCTCCATGACATCCTGGTGGAATTAGCAGTGAGGAAGTCTTGGCAGGAACCTGACACCCGCGAGTCAGTCCCAAGGAAGCCTGACAAAATTATACACCCCATCAAAGATAAGCCCTTTTGTACTAAGACTCCCCTGGTAGACCCCATAATTGAGGCAGCGATCAAAAAGGAGTTGTCTGAAGACTATTGGCTATTCATCTACCCAAGAAGGAGCCCCAGGCAATGGAGAGACTGGGGAAGTAGGCATATGCTTCAGTTTCTAATGCCATATGGTGCATTAACTACGCCTCACATATGAAAATATTCCAGCAAGTGTTACGTACTCTGAAGAATCCCATTACACCAGAGTCACAGAAACAGCTCCAAGCCACTCTGTCAGTGATGGCCAACATTACCAATCTCTCTCCATGCACCTGTTACATAACATGGTAGCTGGGGAAGCTAAACCAGCTGGAATGGGCATAGCCATGCTGTGCCAAGCCTGGCTGTAATTCTGTGACTTTGCACACAACTTTAAAGTGTCCATCACAGATGCTTCCTTTGAAGGAACCACCTTGTTTGGATCCAGTATGAAAGAAATGATGTAGAAGAGCAAGCAGGATGGCAAGACTCACTCTCTCTACAGTAGAAGTAAAGTTCTAGACTCCTCAATGCACTTTCAACAAGAACCCAAAAGGATCTTGCTCATTCTGATTTTGCAAGTCAAGGCACCGGTATGACTACTGTTCTGAAAGAGGTGGCCACATCAATGACTACAGATCCAGAGGTTGAGGTGTTCTGCAGAACCATGGTTTCCATGGGTCTTTCTCTAACATGTGCCCTCAGAACCCCTGAAGTTTACCTGACTGCTCTTCTCTGGAGGCACTTATGGGACACACATCTCTTTACCCTCACTTATGGTTCACCATCATATGAAACAAATGGGTAAGAAGGATCATATCCAAATGTCATTGAATTCCCAAGAATTTAAGTGACTCTGGGAAAATCCAACTTGTCTCCCACTCAGCATCTAATCTTTCTGGTCTGCCATTTGGATACAACTGTAACTCTGATCTCTCTTCTGGAGAGGACAGAATTGCTTCTTTGAGAAACTCAGTATAAAATCTTTTAGACCCCAGCTGACCTTCAGAGTGGTTAATCTTAAGAACTTTGGGTCTCGTGTCATCATCGTTTCTGATGGTACAAATTGCACTTTATAATAGAATAATGCTACAATGGTTACTCCAGTCTCAATTGTCTCAGAAGTATGATTCCCTGTCTCAACTCATCAGGCTAACCCAGTTGTGCATAACTCATTTAAACTGGTGGTTTCTATCACCTATGAACTTTGTAGCCAGGCCCTTTCAGACTCCCTCTCCAGTAGCAAGAGTAACAATGGACTCATCCTCACTGGAGTTGGGGGGCATTACAAAGGGAGAATGATCCAAGGTTTTGGTCAGATTCAGAAGCTTATCTTGCCTTAAATATCCTAGAGATGAGGGCTGTCTTTCTTATGTTACAGGAACTGCATGACAGTTTTTCCATATGAATGATAAACATACAGACTGACAATATGAATTTAGTATAATGCATAAACAAGCAAAATGGAACCAAATCCTTTCAACTTTGTCACAAGGCCATGAGAGTGTGGCAATGGGGGATGACGTCTCACAGACTTCTGACTACAACACACATTCCCAGTAGGTTTAACGATATAGCAAACAGGCTTAACAGGAATCTCCTCCTGCCTCATGAGTGGTCCCTGAATCCAGCAATTGTAGACAAAATTTTCAATTGCTGGAGCAAACCTGCTGTGATCTGTTTGCAACAAAACAGAACACCAAGTGCAGCAGTTACTTTGCCATTCACCCTCATCAGAGACAGGACCCCAGGGAAATGTTGTCACATTGTTGGCCTCAGGGATTACTTATATTTACCCCATATTCCTATCATGAACAAATTCATACAGAAGGCCATTCAGTGGAAGGCCAAAGTCAATTCTCATTGCCCATATTGGCCCCGATTAATGTGGTTTTCTCTACCCAAGCCTTATTTGCAGGAGTTTCCCTGATTCTTAGCTCCACTACAGGATCTCATCCCTCACCTGTCCAGGAGACCTGATCCAGACTTACCCAACCTGAAACTAACCACATGACTTCTCCAGTTTCATTGATGGCATGGGCACATCCCTTCCTACTAATGTGGTTCATATTATTTCAGTTTATCAGAAATCATCTGTGTGTATGGTGTATATAGCAGCAATTGGAAAAGGGTGTCCATATGGGCAGAATCTCAGAGCATAGAACCCTCTTCACCTTCAGTGGCAGATGTTCTATGCTTTTTGTCATTCTGTTTTCTTCAGGATCCAGTTTTTTCCACAATTAAAGTTCAATTGTCAGCCATCTCCTCCTTCCATGTTGATTTTTCAAGACTCCTTTCCAGCTTTCCATAGACTTTGCAAACCCTTTCTTAAAGTTACCTTTCATCTGAGACCTCCCATAAATGATCCAGCTCCTCTGGGAGATTTGAACCTTGTATTAGAACCACTGTCTAAAGCTCCATTTAAACCAGCCACCTCTGCAGAATTAAAATTTATTTTCTGGAAAGCTATTCTGTTACCTCTCACTCCAGCCAAAAGAATTTCGGAACTGCATGCTTTATCTTCTTTTTCTTATTGCATTGTTTTTCATGAGGCTAGAGTTACCTTCAGGACCAACACTTCCCTTGTTCCAAAGGTGGCTTCTGAGATCAGCATCTCTCAACCCATACATCTTCCTGTCTTCTTTACAAATTACCAAAGCAAAGGAAGACACATTTTGCATATAGTTGATGCTCCACTTTTAACTTCATAAAACAACCCCCTTTAGAAAAGATGAGCAACTCTTTGTATTCTTTGCTCAAAACAAGTTGGTTAAGAAGGTACCCAAAATGTCATTGTCTAGGTGGTTATCAGACTGTATTGCATTAATCAAGAAATCTCAAAATAAAATGATACCCTGAAAACCTAGAGATCATGCTCCCAGAGAAGTGGCAATGTTTGGAGATTGTTTTGGTCCTTATCTTTGAATGACATCTGTCAAGCTGCTACATGGTCTAAAATTCAGATATTTGCCAAGCATTACAAGTTGAACTGTATATCCATAGCCAGAGCTTCCTCTGAGGCTCCCATCCTAAGTGGTCTCCTGTCTTGAGGCCACCCAGGAATCATTTTGCTGGGGATTCTGACCCATACGTTGGAATGAATGGACTGGATGAATAGGATATGAAAGTTATGTACTTAACATAATGATAGATCCTTTCATCTCAGTCCATCTGATATGACAGCCTTCCCTCTTCCAGTATGTAGGATATGAAAAACTTATTTTCTCGGACCAAGTGAAGTTCGAGTACATGTATTAGGCACCAAACTCGATCTGAGTTAGTCAGTGAGAAGCAAAGCATGATGGGGTTGTAAAATCTTGGAAGAGCTCAAGGCTGAAGCATTAAATCAGCTAGATCGATTCTGAGTGGTGATCTCAGGGACTCCTATGCTGTATTGGACAAATTGAGATGAAAGGAGTTATGGTAAGTACATCACTTTCATTTTTTGGATCCTGTGCTGCAGACAACTTTAAAAAAAGTGTGATGAGGGAAGTAAACTCATTCAAAAACTCTCAGAGTTTTCAGCCTTCCTTTTCCAGGTTTGCCAACAAGTTTAATTCTACCTCTGGAACCTTTTACAAAAAAGTAAAATAAACAAACACAGCAAGCTCTGGTAAGAACAAAACATTTAAAAAGCAATGGCAGGTGGCTCCAAAAAGGAAGGACAGTTTAAGTCTGAACCACTATCAACAAGACTTCTATCCCCTTTCCTAGCCTGGCAAATCCTTAATCCTTTTAGAAAGTCTGAACCTTCATTTCTCACTTTGGGAACAGATAGTTTCAGGCAGATGGGTTCTGAAAGTAATCCTTCAATGTTACAGATGGCAATGGTAGTCTCTCCCTCCTTTTATACAAATTCCTCCTCATCCACCATATCAAACACATCTTTTCCCACCTGTCATTTAGCATTTGCTGTCTTAGTGTGGGATAGAAGCTGACGTTACTCCTCAGTTAGTAGAAGGGTTTTATTTAATAATGTTTCTGGTGCCAAAGAACAAACATTCATGGACACCATTTGTGGATCTTTCCTTTCTAAACTTATTTGTGATAGCAGCCAAGTTCACAAAGTTATCCCCTGACAACTTGTTACCCCTTATTCCCCATTTGAGTTTCCTGGTGAATTTAGATCTAAAAGATACATATTATCACATTTTTATAGATGCAGATTTCTGATGTTTTTTAATGATTCTGTGTGGATCACATTATCAGTTCTGTGCATTGCCTTTTGGTCTATCCACTGCTCCAATGACATTCACAAAGTGTATGGCTCCTATGACACCCTACTACAGACAGCAAATTATTCACATTTCCTTATTTAGACAACTTGCTTATATTTCCAGAATATTTTTCAAAGTGATAGGAATCTCTCCCTTGGATAAAGTGTTTCCTACACAGATTGGGGGTACAGGCAAATATACAAAACTTTTGTTTACCACCTCCTTACAGGGTTGTTCTCCCGGAGTGTCTCCTAGATACCTCAGTTCAAAGAACTTTTCTTCCACAGGAAAAAGTAGATCTGTATCTAGATCTATTCCTGAGTTTTTTCACTCAGACTACTCCCTCAGACAGAGAGTTTTTTTTGGGATTCTGGTCTCATGGCTTATGTTATTCTCCTAATTCCTCTAATAGGACTCCACATGAGAAAAATCCAATGGTACCTGAAATCATCTGACATTCCATATTCCAGTTATGGGTTTTTTGAAGAGGGGGATTTTTTTGGCAGAGGGACCAAATTTATCAAAATCCAGGTCACCCATTTTCCTTTCTAGCTACAGTACAGTCAGTGACAGACACCTCAGGCTTTGCCTGGGGAATAGTGTCTATAGGGATAAAAGCATAGGGTGTTGGCACATAAAATGCTCTCAGCTCTTTCAGTTATATATGGTCCCCAGAACCTGTAGAAGTGTATACAAGTAACACATTAATATGGCACATAAACAAACAGTGGAGTACCAGATTTTACTTCTGTGCAGACGAGCTGTGGTACTAGCCTGGAATATAGCTTTTCAGCACAGTCTCACTCTACAGGCATCTTACATACCATCATACAAAACTGTGTGGCACAAGAGGAGCAGGACCAGGAGGCTCTCATGAATGGATATTGAATCATGGGGAACTGGTCCAGCTGTGAGAAACACCAGAAATAAATCTTTTCCCCTCCACAACAATAATCATTTTGCAAAATCCTGCTTGAAGACTCCATGCAAGAAGACCTGAAAAACAGATGCTATTTCTTTTCCTTGCTCAAGAATATTCCTGCATGCTTTTCCAACCTTTCCACTTTTAATTTCTCCAAATCTTTCGGGTTTCTAATACCACAACAGGAATGATCCCTATTCCTAAGTCAAAGTATGATTAAAATTCATGAAATTAGTATTGTTTCAATCTTTGATGTCAGCTAGAAGTGCTCTTCACAGCACCTACAATGTGCCCAGTAATGACTACTTCTGCAATTCGTACAGGGTTACATGTATTGGTAAAATATCTAAATACAATTGTAGATAATTTTTTATAAGACCCATTGCTCCTACTACTATTGAAAATGTCTGCGTATCTTTCTTCCACATTGCTTTTGTTTCTGCCTACATATCCTGATATATTATGACTTTGTGTCAGTCTGTACACAAGACACTGTAGTCACTGGGTGTGGCAATTTCAATGATCAATACTACTTTTGTCTTCTTTTCATGGATCACTCTATCCAGTTTTCTAGCATCTATCTTTTGAACTGTTGGTAATGGATGATCCCATGTAATGTAGACGTCATCATTTTCTATGATGGTTTGTGGCTTATGTTTCCAGTGTTTTTCAGCCACTTCAGTACCATAATGTTTGGACAATCTCCAGTGCAACAGTCTTGCCACATTATTATGCCTTTCAGTATACAGTCTTTCTGCCATTAGTATGTCACAACCAGCAACAAGGTGTTTTTTCCAGTTCTGTTTTACAAAACCTACATTTGTCTGTTTCTCCCACATGTTCAATCGACTTTATAAACCAACGTATACAAAGCCCACTGTCTTGGGCCACCAGTATTCACCTTTCATCTCTTGGTTTGAATTTGCTTCTCATTAACCATTCCTCTGTTCGCTCTTGAGCAACATGAGGTTCTTCCAAAAGTTTTCTATACTTGCAACTATATTATGCTTTTTCCACATTTCTTGCCTTTTCATCTGATTCTTCACCTTATATTTTTTCTTTTGTTTTTTGGCACATTCAGTTGCTACCTGATTTTTATCTACTTCTGGTTTAATTTCTAGTCCTGCTTGATGTCGATAAGCTTCTGCTAGATTAAGCAGAGAACTCATCTTAGATTTATTCTCCTTATGTTTCAAAGCTTTCACTACATTTGGGTCTTCTGAGGTCAGCAGATATATGGGGAGTCCCATAACTGCAGACTTATACAGATAATCAATTTCAAGGAGGCCCATCCCTCCTTCGGAATGTATAATCTTGGTATGCACTGATTTTTATAAATCATTTGGTGAGCATGAAACATCCTTCTTGTTTTCCTATCTAATCTATACAACACATTTTGGGGGCAGTGATTCACTCCAAAACTGTAAGTTAGGATAGGAAGAGCAAACTGGTTTATAGCCTGGGTTTTGTTCCTAGATGTCAGTGCTGTTTTCAGGATTAATTTAAGTTTTCCTTACTAAGTTTTGTTCACATTTGTTTATGTTGTATTGTCAATCCTTCATCAATTCCCAAATATTTATATACTCCTTCTTGCTCAAATTCTTTTATATCACATTTTTGTCACAAACTGGTGTTTTCTTGGCGTTGCAGTTTTTTTGCTTTAAAAGTTGCTTTGCACATTTATCAAGACTAAATGACATTCTTATATCAGCTGAAAAAGTTTTGACAACTTGCAGTTGTGCTTTCAGCTCCGCATCTGATGAGCTATACAGTTTTAAATAATTGACAAAGAGAAGGTGAGAAGTCTTTACACTTTGTTGTTTTCTAGGAGCCAGATTATAGCCATGGCCTAAGCTGTTGAGTAAACAGCTTAATGGATTAAGGGTAAGGCAGAATAGTAACGGTGACAGAGAGTCACCCTGGAATATCCCCCTTTGAATTTTTATCCCTGGGATAACAATTTTTCCTTTATCATGGCTTAATTGCAAAGTGGTCTGCCACTGTTTCATGGTCACTGTAATGTAATCAATCAGTGTGGGGTGTATCTTATACATTTTTAAGCACTCTTTTATCCATGAATGAGGGATACTATCAAATGCTTTTTTGTAGCCAATCCATGCCATACTTAGATTCTTCCCCTTTTTACATTTCTCCACTATGACTTTATTTAACAACAAATGATCCTTTGTCCATATGACTTTCTTTAACTGACATTTTGTTCTACTGCCATAATTGATTTTTCTTCTAAATGACTATAAACTCTCTCAGCATCAATTCCCATGTATAGTTTTTATGTCGTCGGAAGGTAAGTTATTGGTCTATCCTTTTTAGACTAGCTTGCAGGTTCACTTTTAAGTAGGAGCATTGTTTTTCCTGTTGTTAGCCAGGTTGTGTCTATTCTGGGTACGCATATAAATAGTTCTTACTCATGGCTAAATCTTCGTGCAAAGATGTTAATACTTTTAACCAGAAGTTAGGTACTGCATCTGGGCCTGGGGTTTTCCGGTTTGAGGCTTTTCTTAACTATGTTTCAATCTTGCTAGCTGTTACTTCATCCCATTTCATATCCTGTACCTTTAAGCATTTTGTTACATTCCACAGGATCTTCATAGATACTTCTCCAAAGTGTATCTATTTTTTTTTGCAGTCTTTCAATTCCTTTTATCTTATTTCCCATTTCTCTATAAAACCTTTTTGGCTCCTCAATAAATTGCTTATTTTGCACTTTTCCTTTATATTTATCTTCGTATCTTCTAAGCTTTTCCACCTGTAGTGAAATTTTTAGTTTGCTGTTTGTAATAGTGCATGATAGTTCCTGATCTGTTCTAATATTGCGCATTGCTTTTATCACATCTATCTTTCTTAGTATTTTTGTTGAACTGTTCCCTCTTCTATAGTCTTCTAACAGTGACACTTCTTGTCTTAACTACTTTATAGTTTCTCTTTTTGATACTTCCATGATGGTATTCGATTTCTCCTCTTCCTTTCCCTCACTACCCAGTGTTCTTGTGGTAGAACTATATCAGTTATTAATTTAGCTGCACAGTAATATATCCTGTTTACTTCTGTTATATCACATGGATCTCTATGAACAGTCCTAATTATTGTGTTCATTTGTTTTATCAGAGTTCTGCCATTTTGGGTTTTATTAACCTTTTGCAGTCTATTTCATTCATTGATTTTGATATCTGTCCATGTCTATTCAATCAAGCAATTCTTCCTTTAGCTCATTTTCTTCCAGACTGAGGGCACATCCCTTGTTTTCCAATTCCTTATCCTCAATAGTCCACTGTATTGTCTTTGTGGCTCTTCTTTGGTCTATCAGTTTTTGGAATTTTTGTGGACTGCTACTTCCTTCTACAACAGGGGGGACATCCTCCCCCTGGGCCTGGCCTGGTCTCATTGTAGGAATGTTTCCATATTTTGAGGATTCTACACTGTCATCTTTTCCAGTCCTGGCACCAGTGCACCTACCAGGATTGGATACTTTTTATCCTGTGTCTTGTGCACCCAGCTATCTTTTTTAGTTTGTGACTATTTCTGTCTGTGATATATGCTATATAAATACAGTCTGTATATCATTGTCACCTTGGTGAGATTTTGTGAAAACAGGGTCCACCTTATGAAGGTACTCACCAAGACTTGAGGATGAATTCAATTTTAGCACTACTACTCTCCTTTGCTTGATGAATTTTCATTCTCTCCGTTCAGATCTCACTAATATGGGCATTCTGATGATTCACAAGGACTATCCAAAATTATTCTTGTGACTCCCTTCTGGCCCAGGCAATTCTTTTGGAAATAGGCAAAGGAAATTACAAGTTTCCTTACTGACTGGACCTACTAACACAAGGCAGGATGTGTTTGATACATCCTGATCCCCAAACAACTGCAGCTGTCTGGATGATGGAATATTCCTTTTAGGCACCTTTTTTATTAAGACATGCAGCAGGTATTAAAGGCGTGCAGCAGGTATTAAAGATACAAGAAAAAAGCTACTAGAAAATCATATAATAGTAAATGGAAAAGTGTTTTTAGCTGGTGCCAAGACAGGAATCAGCATCCCCTCAGGGCTAGAGTTTCTCTTGTTCTATATTATTTATTTGAGTTACTATCCTCTGGTCTGTCTTAATCTTCAATCAAGATTCATTTGTTAGCAATTTCAGCATATCTACCAATGAATCCCTCCTTCAATGAAATATCATGTGAATATGTATTTGAAAGGAGATTTGCATACAATGCATCCTGGAAAACAAGTAGCTCCTCCTTGGGATCTTATTTTGTGTTATAAAGACAAACGTAGTCCATTTGAACTAGTTCATCAGTCTGACTTGAGATTCTTAATGTGGGAAACAGTCTTATTCATTGCTCTAACTTCTTCAGGAAGATCATCTGAGTTGCAAGTTTTTATGGTGGGTCAATTTAATCTTACTTTCCACAAAGAAATAGTTTTCCTGAGAACTAATCCTTCACTTATACCTAAAGTGATATCCTAGTTTACTTTGAGACAAGATATCCATCTCCCTGTCTTCTTTCCAGAACCCAGAAATGAGAGAGAAAGGACACTCCATACCTTGAATGTCCACAGACAATTGAGAACATCCAAAATCTGTCAGGACAACCTATTTCAAAGCAGGCTATTTCCAAGTCTTTGTCTCATGCTATTATATTTTGTTATACCCACTATAATAAGGCAATTCCAAGCAGGGTTAAGGTTCATTTTACCAGGGCCATGGCTTCATCTATAGATTTTGGAACAGGTTGGATTCTAGAAGCAGGAAATTGGTTCTTAATGCATACTTTTACAAAGCACTATAAACTAGATTTCTTCTCCTGGTGTAGGACTGGCTTTGCTAAAACCATTCCTCAGAGATTCCTGGACCCAGGAGCGGCCTTAGGTCAACTGGTGCCTTAGGCAAAAGGGCTCCAAGGTGCCCCCATCCTAGTCTACCTGTACCAAATAAATACTGGAAAAGCACCCCTAATAGAGCGGCGCCCTAGGCGGCCACCTAGTTGGCCTATGCCTAAGGCCGGCTATGCCTGGACCCTCATCCTTCCTCCTCCCAGTCAGTCTAAGCTATGCTATCCTACCCATATAACTAAGGCTACCACACCAGTAATCATAATAATGAACACAGTGCACTTGTGTAAATAAACTGACTATAACAGTAGATGTTTGAATGATCCCTGCTATAGTAGCCACTCCTTCCTTCCACCCCACCTTATTTATGTTTTTGCTATCATCAAAATATCTAAACACGCTGATCAAACACAGCTGGTGTAAACACAATTCAACTAACCCAGCATTAAAAAAATATATATATATATAAATATATATATATATTTTTTTTTTTTTGGGGGGGGGGCTGGAAGTAAGCCACCCTGCACTCCCACACCTCCTTAACTTATGTAACAGCTCCACTGTCACACTACCAGCATTTTTACCCTTTCTTCCACTGAAGTGCACAACCATCTCACACAATCCAGAAGACTGTCAAAAAGCAAACTTCAATGTTGCTTATAAATCCTTATGTCAACTCATACCAGTGATCAAAAAGTCATAAACCAAATAAATGATGCCAGATTTTTGTCGTTACTTTGTTTTGCTAAGCACCCACTCAGTGTCATGACATGCATATAAGAATTACTCTCCATGTCCTTTGGAGGCAGATGCTACTAGTCACCTCTGCAACAGTTTTATGAGTATCTGTAGTTATTTCATGATATCCTGTAGTCTTGATCCAGATGTTATACAGAAGGTAGTGCTTTCTCTGCTTGTGCACTCATGCTGTCATTTCAACTTTCCCATTTAGTAGCTTTTCTCTTCTTGGCCATTGCCTTTTTCCTTGCGTTAAAGCATTAGTGTTTCCCCAAATTTTATACTTTGTCTCTTCTGCCCTTATGTTTTTTTTTTTTAGATCTTATCTACTGACATTGGTGTTGCTTTGATAAATTCTTTCACTCTCATTTTTATTTCTACTTTTTAGCCCAAGGTAAGATCTATTGGTATGTATCCTTCACTGATATCTCCTTATTTAAGTCCAAGATCTGCTATGCTGTTTTCTAAGATTCCTTCAGCATCTAAAGGAAAGTAGAATCATTACTAGCTTAATTTAAGTCACCATGTTTCTTATAGTTGTTCCACTGTTGCTCAGCAATTTCTTAGTATTTCAACTATCATTTGTTTTGCTCCCAAGAAAAATCCCCAGTATCCCTCAAGTTGAACAAATTTGTCCATAGCTCTTTATCAAATTAAGATCTCCAATTAACTGATTTAGCCTCCTCAAAATACAATTTACCTGAGGCAAATATTTCATCTACACTAGTCCAAATGTCTGCTGGAAATGAATGGTTCAGTAAAGCATACACGTTTCCCAAATCAAAATTGTGAATTAATGTAAAATCACCTAATCTTCTTCAGGAATTTGTGTTTTTACATCCTTGCTAAAGAAGAGTATTCTCCCAAAAAGGATTTTATTTCAACATGTGAGGAAGGTTTCAAAACTGTAACTCTGCAGTCTACAGTTTACCTAAAAAAGAGTATACCTTCTGCTCATGCTATGTCTGCAAATTTTTTCAAGCCCCCATAAGACACGTTTTATTTTTATTTTATTTGACTGTATCTGTTACCCAACATATATTTATTAAATATTTAAATTCTATAAAAAGTTTAGATTTTTACAAGCCAGTAAACATATGAAAGATTGGCCAATGTACATCTACACAGAAAAATGCAAAGAACTATGACTCACCACTGAAAAACCAGGGGTTTGTGTTGATTAATCAATGACTCTGTAATCAAGTGCATACAAGCTGATGCCATGTTGTCCATTTTCATCTGATTCAACTTATGGGACTCAGGTCAAACTCTGATCTGGTCTCAGCACCTCCAAACACACAGCTTCAGGGCTCTGACTCCTCTCCTACCCATTATCCCTCTGTTCCTCCCTCTGAATGCCTCAGATCTCATTTGCCAACTGAATGAATGGTCGTGGTTCTTGGGGCTCTGATCTCCATTTTATCACCTGGACAAAAATTTTTTCTGATCATACTTCACTAGTTTTAAAAAATCTTGTATAAAGTTATAGTACATTTTTTCTCACTGTTTAGCTAGTTAAAATTAGTTGCTAGGATTTGTAGGTGTAGGTGTGTTTTTTCTACCATTAAAATACTGTTGCTGTTGTCATTCTTTTTAGTATTCTATAGTATTGCTTCTATGGTCCTCTTAGCTAGTTTTCAGTACAATATCTGAAAAAAAATTAAAGAAATCCTCCAAGTGCAACATAAAATCCCCCCACATGATCCACATACCTTGTGTGTACTGCCTAGGAGTGGCGCACTTTGATAATAGCTGTAAAGCATATGCTTCTTTCGGGTACAGGGTCTTGCAAAGCAGGAAGGATAAACTAATTTTAAAGGGGTCATTGCCAGCTCAGCAGGGGTCATCATCAAGCCCTCCTAAGATTGTGTATAAATCTATCACACAAGAAGAAAAAGAAGTACAAAGGCCTTAGGGAAACAAGACTCCTGAAAAATCTTTAGATAAACCAAGAAAACAGTCTCCTGACCGAATGATTACCTTAAGTCTGGCGATGAAAGTGTCAAAGCAGTTGGATCCAATCTCCTTCACCTCCATTGCAATTTTGTCCAGAACCAGTCAGTTCAAGGTTGCATTCACCTATCCTGCAGGAAAGAAGACATCCTTGTGCTTCTTCACTGGCCTCATCATCTGCCCGTTGTTTGAGGAGTATAAATGAAAATGACATTGATAGGATGATTCAGAGATTTCATTGACAGCAGATTCAGTTAGGGGTCATCTCAGCTTTGTTTCCACAACTCAGTCTGAGAACTTACCCTACGATCACTCCACTTAAGACTTTGATTTCGATCCAACCTAGCGATCTGATACCTATGGATCTAAACATACCCAGAGCACCTGTGTCAGTGCCAATAGATCTCATGTCTTCTACTCTGACCTTACTCCAATTTCTCTCTCAACTTCAACTTTGTTGGATAGGGATGAGAATGGAAGTTGAACCATCAGAGCTGGGGCCCCAGAGGATAAGTCAATTTTGAAGCTTTCAGATCTGTCTCTGCCTCTCAGGGCATCTACTCTTGACAGCTTGGCTCCATTATCACTTTTGGACCCGAGACAAGTTGGTGTTGGTGGAGTTCTCTTGGCTTCTCGAGTAATCCTTGATCCTGATTTCAGGCTGAATTTTCAAAGCTGTAGAGAAAGAGTTCCCTCCTCAAGAGAACAAGTGTTTCCTTCATGCTCAGATCCACCCCGACCTTTTTCTTTTTCTGTTTTGACCTCCACACCTCATCATCCACAGGGTACATCATCTTCTAAAAGTCTTAGGGAAGTGCTTGCCCTGAGCTCCCAGTCTCATTCAGATCCAGCATCTAAGGCTCTGCAACATCAGATTCACAACAAGCAGACTTGTTAAATAGAAACACTTGGATTCTTCACCTGAATCAGTCACACTGATTTGGATGAAGAGAAGGACTCCCCCAGATATGAGACATCACTTTTGGTGAAATTGTAATATTGATGAAACAGAAGGGGGTTGATCCACTGATATACCTTAGCTGGAAGAATCTGTATTTCTGGAAACATTTGGAGCTGACCTTTCTACTGCCTGGGTGGGGTGTACCCCTTATGCCCTCATTGATTTGGTGGCTCAGAGGGCCTGGAAAGAACCTGACACAATGTAACTGATACAAAAGAAACCTGACAGAATATTGAGAGCTCCTAAGTACAGGATGCACGGGTCCCTGGGTGGATGCTGTGGTCATAGTAGTGGTCAACTAGAATGAATTCTCCAAAGAGAGTACATCTGTTCATCCCCCTAATAGGGAATCAAGGGCTCTGGACAGATTTGGAAAACTGACTTGTGCTTCAGTAACCTTTTCGCCAAGAGTGCTGAACTACCTGGCTTGTATCACACAGGTTCAGAGTGAATTGACTAAAGTGTCTACCGATTCTCTCTCTCTGGTAATTTGCCAAGGGATATTCAACAAAAAGTGGAATCCCAGCTATTTACCTTTACATCTCTTTCCAATGTTTCCATGCGTCTGCTGTCTAACACAGTGGATGGTCTGTCCAGAGCAGCAGGAACAGGCATAGCCATATGTCATCATGCTTGGATGCAGTTGTTTGATTTTTGAGGAAGGCTTTAAGACATCATTCATCAGTGGCCCCTATAATGGTTCCACTGTCTTTGGACCCAAGATTAAGTACACACTAAACACAAGTAAGCAGGACAGTAAGACTCTGTCTCCCATGGGAATCCACTTCTCAACTCTTGAGAGAACCTTTTCCAGGAATAAATGATGAGGAAAGAGCATGTGATTCAGAAAATCATGGGGTTTTAGCAGTGATACTTCTTTGGATAAACCTTCCTGTGGCAGAGGGGGACCACACACCCAAGGATTTCAAGGATCTTTTTCAGAGAAATCCTTTCAGTGCTCCTGAATAACTACCCGAATGCTGCACTCTGAAGGCAGTTGGGGGCACTTATTCCTGCACCCTTAAACCTGGCAGGCCATCACATCAGACTCATGGGTACTGAGGATAATTGCCAGAAGATATACCATTTCCTTTCTTCACCCACCCCAACCAAGAAAAAAGATTCCCCAAGTATCATTCTATCAACTGGAATCTGCCACAGCAGAAGTAAAAAAGCTGTTAGAAAAAAAGAACCTTTCAGCGTGTCCCACTAGACCAACTAGGATCTGGTGTCTACTTCAGATTCTTTTAAGTTCCAAAGAAGACAGGGGACCTAAGGCCAATCCTGGACGATAATCATTTAAACCAGTTTTTGAAACAGAGAAAATTCCTGATGGTCATGGTTCAGTCTATTCTCCCTCTAATCAGAAAGGTTCACTGGATGTGCTCAATAGATCTACAGGATGCTTATTATAATGTGAAGGTAAACAGGTTTTCAAGGAGATTTCATTTTTTCAGGCTGGGAGGCAGTCATCAAATGCATAGCAGTAGTCACAGCCTGTCTTAGACTGTAGGGGTTCAAGGTGTCCCTATACTTGGATGGTTGGGTCCTAACTGCTGCAATAAAGAGTTTATGCATTCAAAGAAGGGACACTTTTTACTCCATTTGATTCACTCCTTAGGAATCACAGACAATGTTTACAAGAGTCCGTTAAATCCCATGCAGTCCTTAGAATTCATCAGATGCCACCTAAACAATTTGAAGCAAATACCTCTCCTCCCACATTCCAAGATTCTTTCACTTTAAAGAGTAGTGAGCCAAGTTTTGTTCCACACTTCTCCACCACCAAGACTGATTCTAAAGTTACTGAGCCTCAAAACTTCTATATTCACTAGGATTCCTCTATCCTGTTTCAACAAGAGGATCCTCCAGTGGCCACTATCATTTCACTGGCCTCAACTACATCATCTGCTGACTGTGTCAATCAACCTAAATTCAGTTTAAAGGACCCATGTCATTTGGCAGATACTGTCTCTAGTTCTATTTGAGGGGTGTCATTTTGTTCCCCTTTCCCCATTGCAGTGGTCGCCACAGGTGCTTCCCTTTAGGGTGGGGAGCATTAAGAAGGGAAGATTGTTCAAGGTGCCTGGACACCATTGGAGGCCAGTGTTCACATCAGTGTTCCAGAGATGAGGGCAGTCTTCTTAGCACTGCAGATTTTTCAAGACTCTCTACCAGAGGGTATGATTTCCATCATGTCAGTAGTCTGGTACATATACAAACCAGGGGGAACCAGATCTTATCCTCTGTGTCAGGAAGTCATGAAGGCGTGGCAATGCACTTATAGCAATGCATATCCTAGGGACTTCTAATCTTCTAGCAGACAGGCTGAGCAGAAATATTCTTCTACTTCACAAGTCATCACTCCTGCCGCTGGAGACAACCTTGCTGTGACCTGTTTGCATCCCATCTAAACTGCAATTGCAGCAGTTACTTTGCCCCCATCCCTCCCTAGTGTCAGTCACCAAGAGGCTCTCTGGTCCACAATTGGCCCCTGGGTCTTCTCTACACCTTTTTCTCATTTCCATTGATCATAAAGTTTCCAGAAAACCAGCCAGTGCAAGACAAAAGCAATCTTCATTGGTCCTTATTGGCCCCAACAGATCTGGTCCCCATTTCTACTGCCTCACCTATTAAGTCCTCCCTGGACCTGGATCACAGTCCAGACCTCCTATCACACCCATCAGGGTATCCTCTCCCTGACCTCAACACCTCAAATCTAACCACTTGGTTACTTTAGTTTTAACGATGGCCAGAGATGCCAGGCTCTCAAATGAGGTAGTTCATATGGTTACTACTTCTCAAAACTTGAGCACAAGAAAAAAATAGTAAAGTAAATGGAAAAGGTTTTCATTTCTGGGCAGTAGAAAAAGGTTTAGATCGTTTTTCTGCAACTCTCCTTTTCATATTGGATTTCTTATCAGAATTCTTTCACAAGGATTCCAGTTTCTCCACCATAAAAGTGCAGTTAGCAGTTATTTGAAATTTTCATATTAGTCATAATCAAACTCCTATAGTTGAAATGAGAGTTTCTAAAGCCTTTCTCAGAGGAACTTTTCTTCTTAAACATTCTGTAAGGGATCCATTTCCTCCTTGTGACATTACATAATGCTGTAAACCCTTATACAACCTCCTTTTGAACAAGCAGCTTCAGTAGAAACTTCAGCCATGAAGAATCCAGAATTACAGGCATTTTCACACAAATTGCAATAGTTGATCTTTCATAACAACAGAGTTCTCTTGAGACCAAATCTTTCTTTATCTTCAAGATGGCATCCAAATGTAACATCAACCAGTCTGTAAATCTAACAGTCTTCTTCCAAAAGTACTCAAACAAAGAATGTACTTTGCATTTGCTGGATGTTCACATACAACTCAGATTTTATCTTCATGGAACAAAAGACTTCGGAAAGTCAGATCAGTTTGTGGCCTTCTCTAAAGTCAAGTTAGGGTGTGGTATTTCTAAGGTCACCCTTTCTAGATGATTGTCAGACTGCATTTTATTTGTCTATGGCAAACTATGTTTACCACTACCCAAAAGACCAAGTTCATTCTACTAGATCAGCAGCAACCTCTATAGTTTTTCAACAAAATCTGCCAATTGATGACATTTATACAGCTGCTACATGGTCAACTTTTCACACCTTTGTATCTTATTATAAATTTGATGCATATTCCAGATTTCATGCTTCATTTGGCTCTGCTGTGCTCAGAAATATCCTATCCGATGTTGTTAATCTTCATTCATTCCTTACTGATGGGTATCAGTTCTGTCCTCGGAACCAAGTCAGCCTTGTAACAAGCTTGTGCCAGCCAAAAAACTCTCGAGCTAAGCTTTTACCCACAATGCCATTCCCCTTGTTACCCCAGATGTCATTTGCAGCATTGCCGTAAAGCTATGTCAAGCCAGCTCTCTAAGCTAAGTAATTTAAAAATGTTTCAAATTACCTGTTATTAGTTGGATTTTCTTCTTCAATCTTTATCGTTTTTACCCACTGTCTTATGGTTAGTGTTTGTACTGTTTTTTTTTCTCTATCCCTTACCATTTTTTAGGTAATTTCTTAATGCCATCATTGGAAAAGGCCTTTCCTCTCCCTTACCTTTGAGGTAATTTCTTTCAAAACCATTGTTGGTATTCATAGGTTCATAGGTTCATAGGTAGGTACTAGGCTATCGGCCCTAGGGCCCATACAAGCCTAGCCAAAAAATGTACCCTGGCTTTCGCCACCTAAGAAAATTATTTTCCTGTGCCCCTGTCGAGCAGAGCCACAGAAGTGATCCCTGGGGTGAATTTCCCATTTCCCATCCAATCATCAAGATTTTTCTTGAGTGCTAATGAGGAGCTCTGTTTGACATAGATAGGTAGTCTGTTCCAGAGTATGGGAAGTCTCTGGGACAGGAATCTATCCCTCCAGCATGTTCTGTTTATTGTGGTGACATGGTTAAGGTCCCTAGAGCGTGTAGCTCGGAGGGATTGGGATTTCTTTAAGTGGAGCATGTCCAACAGCTCTGGGTTTGACATAGCTTTGTATGTTAGGCAGAGATCGCCCCTGAGTAGGTGATATGCGATGGAGTAAAGCTGTAGTTTTTTGAGACGGTCTGCATAGGGCATCTGTTTGAGACCAGTAATCCTCTTTGTGAGGTATTTAGGTATTTCGGTGGTCTTTCCAGTTGTTGTAGATGTCTTGTGAGGTACATACTAAAAGGGGCGTTGTACTCTATAATGGGTCTAATGAGTGATGAGTAGAGGGGAACAATGACCTCTTTTTTTCTGGATGAGAATCCTTTTGTGATGAGATGAGCCACGTAGAAGGATTTCCTGACCACTGTGGCGATGTGACTATCAAATGAGAGACTACTGTCCACCTGTGTCCCAAGGTCTCTTATCACATTTTCGGCATTAAGTAGACTACCAGCTATGTGGTAGTTCATGGGTACAGAGTTTTTACCAAAGGGGATGACAATACACTTTTTGGCATTGAGCTTCAGGCCATGGCTTTGACACCAGGTATCTGTCTCAGTGAGGCCCTTTTGTAGTTTGTCCACATTGTTAGGATTTTCGATTATGGCTCCTAGTTTGCAGTCATCTGCAAACTTTGTTAGCCAAAGACTTCTGTGTTGGCCTGCACTTCAGAGAAGTAGATATCAAACAGGAGAGGACCCAGGACTGAACCCTGTGGTACTCCACTTGTCACTGGTCTGATGTTGGATTTGGAATATGCTACTTTCACAGTGTGGGTTTTGCCCATGAGCCAGTTGGCAACCCATCTTGTGACATAGGGATTTATACCTAGTTTAGTGAGCTTATCTATAATTCCAGAGTGGGGGATGGTGTCGAAAGCCTTGGCGAGATCTAGATAAGCTGTGTGAACCATTTTACCCTCATCTATGGCTTTGGTGACTGCTTCAAAGAAGTCAATCAGGTTTAGGAGACATGATCTGCCTTTTACAAATCTAAACTGAGTAGGGTCCAGAGTTTGGAGATTACCAATGTCTTTGTTTATGAGTTCCACGATGATACGTTCCATGGCCTTGCAGACCAGGCTCATCAGGCTATTGGGGTGGTAGTTCCCGGGGTCCATCGTGGCTCCCCCTTTGTGGAGTGGGATAACTGTCACTATGCACCATTCAGTGGGTACAAAGCCTGAGGTGAGGTTATGATTGAACATGGTACTTAGGTAGGGTGCCAGTTCATTCTATAGTTCATGTAGAACGCAGCCTGGGATATTGTCAGGTCCCATGGATGCTGTGTTCTTGGCTTTGGAGAGTATGTTTTTTACCTGTGCAGCCATGATTATAGGAACTTTGCATTCTTCCGGTATAGAGATGGGCCCTCTTGGGGGTGAGAGGTGGGTAAAGTTAGCACTGAACCTATCTGCTAGGATGTTGGCAATATCAGTTGGTTCTGTATATTTAGTGCCATTATGCTGTAACTCAGAGCAGATCTGAGTGCTCCCATTTAGATTCTTGACATAGCTATAGAATGCTTTGTGGTTGTCTTTAGAGTCAGTGGCAATTTTGTTTTCGTAACTAGCTTTGGAGGATTTTATGAGGGATCTCAGCTTCTTACTGAGGTTGACCAAGGAGTTCCTCCAGTCATGGGATTTTACTCTTTTTTGCAGCAGTTTCTTTCTTCTGTGGTAGAGTTTGTTTATGGCAGAGGACCACCAGATTGGCTTCCTTTTTTGGAGGATAACATCTTGGTTCTATTAGGGATAGCATGATCCATGCACTCGTGTAAGTGCTTATAAAGTGCATTTGTGTAGGATTCGGCAGTCATACATCTATTGTCCGTCTGCATGGGTGTCATGAAGTTTGCCACTTCTGTCTTAAGAAGTGTGAAGTTGGCTTTTGAGAAGTTTTTTACGATGGTTTCCCTAATTGGGGCTGGGGGTGGGATGTGGATATCTAGACTGATTAGCTTGTGGTCGGATCTGACCAATGAGGAATTTACCTCTGGTGTGGAACACTGGTTTCCCATGTTGGTAATGACCAGGTCTAGGATATTGCTGCCCATGGTGGGGGTGTGAATAAGTTGATCCAAGGCGTTGGAATTTATGAATTCTAGAAAACGTTGAGCAAAAGAGTTGGTACATGAGTAGCTTTCCCAGTTAATGGTGGGGTAGTTAAAATCGCCCATTATTAGGGTGTTGGGTTGTACCCTAATACTTTCCAGTGTATCAAGAAATGAGGAGTGTGAATCCTGGGGCATGGTGGGGGATCTGTAGCAAGCTGCAATTTGGATTGCGGTCTTGCCCAGAGTTAGTTGCACTTGGATAATCTTGGATGCATTATGCTGTGCAACTAACCTGGAGGTGTGGATATCCTTAATGAATATGGACACGCCTCTGCCTTTAGTGCTTCTTTCTGGGTTAGGTGGCCGGAAGGTGTGGTATGAATTGAAGCCTGGTAATGCAGGGGTGCTGTCTGGAGCTGTGAACCAGGTCTCTGTCACTGCACAGATGTCAATGTTCTCCATTTTAAGGAGTGCCTCGAGTGAGTGCATTTTGAGGTTTAGACTTCTAGCATTGAGTAGCATTACCCTCAGATTTTGCTTGCTTGTACCTGTTACAGTGGTAAATTTGTCATTTGAACCTTGCCTAAAAAAGGCACTATAGGGGTGGCAAGAGCCTTAGCCAGTATCCGGAATCCTAAGGGCGACAGGTGCAGGCCATCTCTGGCAAGGCAACGTGGACTGTCGATCATGTCGTCCCAGGCAGACAAATACTGGATCCCCTTAGAATGACACCAGAAGCTTAGCCAATTGCTGAGGCCAATCATTCTGTCCTTGTACTGTGGTATCATTCTGGGTGATGGCAGGATGCTACTCAGGGTTAGGGTCATACCTGCCTGGGATACAAGATCAGAGAGCTCCTCCATGTCTCTTTTCATGTAGTCCAGGGAGGTACGTCTCAGGTCATTCACACCAACATGGACAATGACAGTGTCATATTTGTACTTATTGTGGAGTGACCTGAGTGCATGCATTATGTGGCGGATCCTGGCACCTGACAGGCAGCTGACAGTAACTTTCTCCTTGTTTAGTCTAGTGAGTGGAACATCAGTGTGCCTGACTATAGAGTCACCTATGACTAGAGTGTTGGGTACGTTGTTATGCCTTATGGGCTGTGGTTGAGTGGCACACTGAGTTTGTGGGCTATGTGTCATTTGGGTTGTGTTGGGGGATGGAGTTTGCTTGCGTTTATGCTTTGGATGTCCCTGATGCTTGGGCAGGTTTTTATTGAGAGCCTCCATGAATGTAGGTGTGTGTTTTGTGTTTCTATGTGTGTGTTTTGGTGGTGTAGGTTTTGAGGGACTATGTGATGAGTGTGGTGTGGTGCAAGTGTTTACCTTCTCCTCTTGACTGAGCCTCCTTCCTTTCCAAAAAAAAAATCTTTTCTATCTCTTTCTTAATTGTGTCTTGTTATAATTTTTGTTTTACACAATTTCAGAAAAAAAAAGGAGCATTTGGTTTCAAACAGTGTGACCAGTGTGGCCGCAAGATGCCCAATTCAGACACACATGACTCTTGTGTTTACTGTTTGGGTGTTCCTCATCTCTCGATCCAACTGCCTTGTTTAATCTGTAAAGTTCTTTTTCTAGGACCCTTAATGAGAGGAAGAATAAATTGATTTTGAAGGGCTTCCTTAAGAGACCCTTCTTGGAGGCTATCTCTGGGTCTGAGGGCTCATCCCCTCCCAACAAACATCATAAAAAGAGATCACATTCAGTTCATTCATCACCTTCTGGTGAGAAAAAACAGGAGCCAAAACCTAAAATACCTAAACTGTCTTAACCAGGATTAAAATTGACTTCCACGGCACCATCTGTTGCGGTTCCGACCATGGTGCTGTGATCGAAATCTGTATCTTTAGTGTCAGTATCTGCACCAAAAACTACATCTTTGGCACTGATCCTACCAAAGACATTAGAATCCACCATGGTGCTGTCTTTGATTCCCTTAACTCTGGCACCATCTTCATCGGCATGGTCCACAGCTACAGTGCTGACCCTGCCTTGAATGTCGACTTTGGAATTTCCCACACCAACAATTGTCCCATGCATATCTCTACCCTCGACACTTTGGTGCCAGTGATTCCAGCAGCCGGGACCCATTATTCACCCTCAGTGGATCCCTTCCTGGAGCAGCTGTACAGCCCCTTCTTAGAAAGACCTAACTCCCCATCGGAGATATTGACATGATCCATCAGGAGCCTTTCAGAATTGGATGTGGTGCACCTTGTGGATCAGCTGCTGATGGCAAGAGGAATTACAACACCATCCAAAACTCCCCTCCCTTTTGGAGTTGGGAGTCCTTCTCCACAGAATCCAGTTTACTCTCCTCCTTCACCTTCTGTGCAGGTATCGAAGCCCCTGGAACTGATGCTCTCATCTGCTCCCATTGCTTCAGTTCCACTGGTGGACCTCACCATGGTGTCAGAGGCATCCCTTTGGCTCCTGGTTCATTCAGAACCGAGCCTTTTTCAGGATTGTGGCTGGTCTATAGGCACTGGGGTTCATGATACAGCACCGATTTTTTCTACGGCACCATCCATTGTTCTGGGAGTTCTTTCAGTATCCAATCCTCTTGAGACTCCTTGCTTGGGAACTGGTTAATTGGAGCAGGGAGTGATCACACTTCCAAGGTTGTCGTTCTTGGTTCCAGGCTCCCATCCCTCTTCAGGCGGGCCAGCTTTCCAGGCAATGGAGAGGGTTCTTGCCTCAGTAGGCAAACCTCCTGCATCAGAACATTCACTGTGTCTTCCCTCTGAGCCGCAGCCGACACAAGCCACTACTTTAGGACAGTGAGCACAAGAGTCTCAGGATACCCTGCCACAGTGTGCCCTTTCTTCAGAGTCCTCTTCAGAAGCTCCCGCTGAAGAGGTCTCGCACAAGAAGATGTGCAAGAGGAATCACGTGGACTCACCTGAGGAGTCCCTTACTGAAGACACAGACGATGAAGGGGAAGGATCCCCGTGGTCTCCCCCTGATGATATATCCTTTGGAGACATCCTGAAAATATTGAAACAGAGGAGTGACTGGAAGCCCTCCAACCCTTCCTCCGAGGAGTGTTCCTGCAGGCTTTTTGTGCTCATCCCTCTACTTCTTAGGTGACCCCATCTGTTGATGAGCTAGTTCAGCTCATCATGCAGCGTGCATGGAAAAGTCCTGATGCTACTGAACCAATCCCATGTAGGCCAGACAAAATCTTATCTCCCCCTGAACAACATCCTCACTAGTTCAAGGGACTTCCTGTAGATGCGATGGGAAATAAGCCGAGAAGAGCCAGACTGTCCAGCCCCCAAACAAGGAGTCTCGGGTGGTAGACAGGCTAGGGAAGTGAGTCTTTGTGTCATCGACCTTTGCTGTTAGGTCTTTGAATTATGTTGCACACTTCACCAGGCTTCAGAGAGACTTAGTGACTGAACTCTCCGAAACATTAGCAGGAGCTATGTCTGACGAGGTCTGCAACAAAGTTGCCTCACAGCTAGTTAGCCTGGAATCTATTTACAACTACTCCATGCATCTAATTTCTCCCACCATGGAAGGAGCTGCTAGAATGTTGGGTTCAGGCGTTGTCATGAGATGCCATGCCTGGATGCACCTTTGTGACTTTGCGAACCCCTTTAAGTCTTCCTTCCTGAATGTTCCAGTGGAAGCCTCTTCCCTCTTCAGCCCAAACATGAAAGACACACCAGCCTGGTGTGAAAAGGATGGCAAGACCCTTTCTGGCATGGGTGTACATTTTTCAACCCCTCAGCATCCATATTCTAGAAACCAGAGGAGTGGAAGGATGTGGCACAAGAAATCACAGGGTCCTTTCCATGACACATGTGGTGAGTATACTCCCCATGGCAGAGGGGGTAACTCAAATGGAAGATGCCCCTATAGGGACAGAGGGGGTCCACATAACCAGGGTTCCAGAGACTGTTTCTCGGGGCAACCCTACCAGCACTCCTGAGGAGCAGCCCGGTTGCTTTCCTTTAGAAGCAGTCGGGGGATGTTTTTCCTTGTACTGTTCTGCCTGGCAAATAATAACAACAGATTTATGGGTGCAACGGATCATATCCAGAGGATACCATGTCCCATTCAATCTTTACCTGACATCACCAACTTGAATTCCTGACATTCCAGTCAAAGGGAAACAGCAGCATTAGAAATTCAAAAGCTGCTTTAAAAAAGAGTCATCCAAGCAGTCCCACCAGACCAAATAGGATCCGGATTTTACTCGAGATTCTTTTTAGTGCCAACAAAAGACTGGGGACTGGAGACCAATCCTGGATCTCAGTATCATAAACAAATTTGTCAAACAAGAAAAATTCTGGATGGTCACAGTTCACTCTATTCTTCTGTTATTGGAGAAAGACCATTGGATGTGCTCAATAGTTCTTTAGGATGCGTATTACCATATAAAAATGGACAAACGCTCCAGAAGATTTCTTCACTTCCAGCTAGGAGCCAATCACTTTCAATTCCGCGTACTACCCTTCAGACTCTCTACAGCTCCCAGAGTGTTCACCAAGTGCATGGCAGTGGTAGCTCACATGAGACTACAAGGATTCCAAGTGTTTCCATATCTAGACGAATGGCTCCTCACCGCCCCCACCAAGCATCTACCGAAGACAGCATTACCGTACACACTCAGACTTGCAGAATATCTGGGAATCTCAATAAATTGGGGAAAATTCAACCTAATCCCTTCTCAAGCCCTAGAATTTATTGGAGCAATATTCAATACAACTGCTCAGCTAGTATCTCTCCCAGATCACAGACTACACAGGATAAGATCGCAAATCTGGATGATACTCAGTCAAAACCTAGTTCCAGCCTGAAGGCTCCTTCTAACTCACTGGTATCCTTTACAACACCCCTTGTCCTTCCAAATTCGAATAAACCAAAGACGCAAGCAAGATTTAATTTGGTGGATGAAATCAGACAGATAACAATGGAGCCGCCCCCTTTGTCCTCAACAGCCCAGGACCACAGGACCACGGACGCTTCCCTGATAGGGTGGGGGGGGGCTTTACCAGGGGAAGACATTCCAAGATACTTGGTCAAATACAGAGGCCCACTTGCATATCAGTATCCTAGAACTGAGGGTGGTGCTTCTAGCGTTGCAAGCATTTCATCCCATCCTTCCATCAGGAACAATTGCAGTTCAATCAGACAACATGTCTGTGGTCTGGTACATCAGCAAACAAGGAGGAACCAAATCTTACCCTTTATGGCGAGAAGCCATGAGAATTTAGCACTGGGTGATTGCTTCCAACCGCTTTCTGATAGCAATGCATATTCCCGGGAGGTCTAACGTGATTGCAGACAAGCTGAGCAGATGCATCCTACTGCCTCACGAGTGGTCCCTCAATCCTACTATTGCGGCGAAGATCTTCAATCACTGGGGCCAGCCATTGCTGAGGCCTATTTGCCTCCCCAGCAAACCACAAATCCAACAGCTACTTTGCCCTAATTCCTCCACAGGCAAAGTCCCCAAGGGGTGCCCTGATCCACAATTGGCCAACAGGACTTCTGTATGCTTTTCCTTCTTTCCCCCTGATTTCCCAATGTCTAAAGAAAACCCTTCATCTGAAAAGCAGAGTAATCCTCATTTCTCCTTATTGGCCATGATAAGTTTGGTTTCCCTTCCTTTGGCCTCACCTACTAGATCACCCATGGATTCTGGATCCCTCTCCAGAACTGATCTCACACACACACAAGGGTTGACTCACTCGAACATCTCCAGTGTCTAGCTGACAGCTTGGTTCCTCCACTTCCAGTAATCGCCAGGCAGGACAACCTCACCTTCCCAGTGCATAATATCCTTCTGGCTTCACATAAACCATCCACCAGAAAAACCTATCTCAGCAAATGGAAGAGGTTTCTCATTTGGTCTTAAAAAGTCAACTAGATTCTTGCTCAGCTCCAGTTGTTGCAGTTTTGGACTATTTAACAAATCTTCTTGATTCAGGAGCAGCAGCCTCAACCATTCAGGTATTTTTAGCTGCTATCTCAAATTTCCATAATGGTTTTCAAGATTTGTCCCTTATATCCCACTGTCTCTGCAAAATATTCTTAAATGGTGTTCTATATATCAGAACCCCTTTCAAGGAACCATTCAAACCTTGGAATTTAACATAAGTATTACAATCTCTAACACAATCTCCTTTTGAACCTGCCTCTACTTGCGATCTAAAATTCCTGTCATGGAAATCATTATTTTTGATAGCTGTCACATCAGCTAGATGCATCTCAGAGCTTCAAGCTTTGTGTATTAGATTACCTTACATGGTATTTCATAAAGACAGAGTATCACTCCGAACTAATCCATCCTTTCTACCCAAAGTTATATCTGAATTGATGATTAATCAAACAATTGACCTGCCAGTATTTTTCCCAACTATTCAAACAAAGAAGAATATTGCCTTCACTTACTGGATGTACATAGACAATTAAGTTTTTACCTGGACAGAACTAAATCAATATGTAAATCAGACCAATTACTTGTGGCCTTCTCAGGACCAAAAAATGGGAAATCCTGTCTAAAAAGTAACTTTGGCCAAATGGTTGAGAAACTGTAAAACCTTGATTTACCAAAAAAATAAGACTCCTCTGCCTTGAAAATTCAGAGCACATCCTACCAGGTCAGTAGCAACTTCTGTTGCTTTCCATGCAAGAGCTTCTTTGAATGACATTTGTGCAGCCACAACCTGGGCTAACCCTCATACCTTTATCACTCATTACAAATTGGATTTGGCCTCCAGAGGAAGAGCATCCTTTGGTTCAATGGTACTCAGGAACATTCTTCCATAAGGACCTCCCAAGACTAAAGGTAGCTAGGGACTCTGTCCAGTCAGTAAGGAATGAATGAAGATTGACAATATCAGATAAAGAAGTTATGTTCTTACCATAACGTTCCATCTGTGTTGTTAATCTTCATTCATTCATTACGTCCCACCCTCCTTCCCCTTCCTAAGGCTCCTGGGGGAATTGTACAGGGTCCTGTGCCTGTTTTTAGGATTTTTCTGCCCAGTGACAGCCTCTGCTTTACTTATTTTAGGCAAACTCAATCTGAGCTAACAAAGGGAAGGGCATTGTGGGTAAAAGCTTAGCTCAAGAGTTTTTTGGCTGGCATGAGCTTGTTACAAGGCCGACTTGGTTCCAAGAATAGAACAGATACCCATCAGTAATGAATGAATGAAGATCAGCAACACAGATGGAATGTTATGGTAAGAACATAACTTCTTTTTCTTGAGGTCATCTGGGGAGACTGTGTATAGGGAATCTGTCCCATCAGTTGAATCAGATGAAAATAGCACAACACAGATCATTATGGTCAGTACATAACTTTTGTTTATGTTCAAAAATAACTTCATACAACACAGTTCAGTAGAGTAGAATGATCTCCTTTATTGTAGCAGCACATATGTATGCGGGAGACTAAGCAATCAAGGTCTCCTCTCCATGAGCAAAGCAACTGTAATCGTTTTTATGCTGTAAAAGCTTCTGAGCAAACATTTTATCTATAGTGAGTGACCAATTAAAACTAAACACCACTATATTGTTTTTCTTAAGAATCTGTATATCGCTTATATGTGCCTTTCCTTATTAGGTATAAAACAAGTTCTGATCTTCAATGTTGACACTTTAGAAAATACGAAGACAGTGGAAGAAAATTCAAAAGAAGCCTGAGTTGTCAAAAGCTGTCTTAAAACAACATGGATTCTACTTCTAAACAAAATACTGTATAAAACACTAAACATTTTTTTTCTTTTTACACTTCTCCCACAAAGAAGACAAAAACAGCTTACAACAAACCTCCAAGGAAAGCTGTTTTTGCAGGAGAGGTGGGGCAAGCCCCATGCACCCCCCCCCCCCTATGTGTGGGGACTCCCAAACAAACTTAAATAAACATGCTCCTAGCTCATACAACAGTGGACAAAAAAGACAAATTCACTGTTGACAAAAAGTTGATGTTCTGTAGTCCTATCTCGCCTTCGTTCTTACATATGGGTTCGGAGCCAATCCTCAGCTCCGACTCGGCCTTTTTGCAAGCTCAAAATCTTCTAGTTGGCTTGTGGCTAGGTAGGTATCCCATGGTGCACCAGTACAATCCCAGATCTCGTCTGCTGTATCGACGAGTTCGGATGTGCTTCTTCTTGGCAGTGGCTACGTTTAACACATTTTGCTAATTTTTTGCTATTTTGTGCTAATTTCAGCTTTATATAGAATTATATAGCTTTTACAAGTGTTGTTTCCTATCATTAGAGTAGTTTAGTCTATTACAGAATATCTTTCCTCTGTTTAGATAATTATTGTTGAGAACTGGTTGGCCATTGGCCTTGTTCTCTTTGGTATCCTGTGTGCCAGTTAGTCTCTTTCCAGGTGTTTTGCCCTTAGTTGTTATTTACTCTAATTAGTTCAGGTATTGGTAGTATAATAGTTAGTGTTCAAGGCGGGTTTGCACTTAATTCAACTTCTGTGTACAGCATTCTTTAGAGCTTAGCTATTTAGTGTTCTTAGTGTGTTATGTTGTTAGCTTAGGCTAGTTTTTTGTGGAGTATTCCGCATAGTTTTTTGATGGATTTACCTTAGCTGACAAGGGTTCCTGATTTGTCAACCCTTATTGCTTCTAAGGCATAGTTATTGTATAGACACTCATTCTGGTGTGTGTGTGTAACTAATTTTGCTATTTCTGACCTTCTATCCTATTTCTAGGTTAATTTTAGTTAGAGGATCTAGGTTTCTTCCCTCTCTTTCTACCCAGGGCTAGGCACATTTGAGTTAGAGGACCTAGTCCTTGTGGTTGTGTGATTACCAGTGCGGTAAGGGCTAGGCCCGTTTAAGTTAGAGGACCTAGTCCTCTCTCTGGGTGTTTGATTGTGTCCTTTTGGCTGAATCTTCATTGATATGTCTAAGGAGGTTAAAGATCATAAACCCTCTGGGTTTAAAAAGTGTGTGAAATGCTTGCAGAAGATGTCCATTACTGACGGCCACAGTAACTGTGTGTACTGCCTCAGGGCCATCCATTTACAAGAAACATGTTTGTTTTGTCACTTGTTCAGTGCCAGGGTATTGCAGGAGAGAAAGAATAAACTGATACTAAAAGGCCTCCTTAAGCCCTCCTTTGAGGAACACCTGGCCAGCTCATCTTCCTCCTCTAAATCACATGGTTCCAAGAAAGAAAAGACAAAACCTTCTAAGAGGAATTCCCCGGCGCCATCTGGTGCATCAGACCTGCCTCCCAAAATTTCCAAACCAGACAAGTCTTCTTCTTTCTCAGCTCCACTGAGTTCAGAACTGATCGAGGACACAGCTACAATGGCTATGGTGTCGGTTCCAGGCATTTCAGAAGTGACCACTGATAGCAGACATCGGAGCCGGTCTAGAGATCCTTTGCCGGTCTCCCCTACACTAAGGTCCCCTATATTACAGAGGTCTAGATCTCCCATTCTGTCTTCCAGATCTTCCAGAAGCCTCTCGGAAGAAGATGTGGAGAGAGTAGTGCTGAGACTCCTGAAGTCACCTGTCTTACCGAAAATGCTGTTGGCTCTGACCCAGTCGGTTCTGGAGCAACTTGAGTCCATTACTCCTTCTGTGATTCCTCCTCTGAGCCATGCTGGGCTTTCAGAGCTGGAGTGCTCGGTACCACTGGTTGTGGAACCCTTGGTTCCAGCTCCCCCTGAGGTTGTCTCAGAGCTGAGTTTCACTCCGACACCTTTGGTGCCGTCCATGGTGTTTAGGAGCTGAAGCTCTCCAGTCGGCCCTGACAGGGATGCCTGGAACCAAACCTCTTTGGTACCGAGTCTTCCTCTTGGTGCATCAGCTAAGGTGAGCTCGGACCCTACATCTATCTCAGAGCCGATGGCATCCTCCGTCTCCTCGGAGCTGGTGAGGTCTTCAAAGCTGGAGAGGTCGGCCTTCGAGATGAAGAGTGTGCTGTCCCAATCATCAGCTCCACCCAGGGGTACTGACACTCTTCCCCCTTGGGCACCTACTTCCATCTCAGCACCTACTCCCTCTCTGGACAGCAGAGACCCGCAGCCTCAGGATGCTCCAGCTGGTGGCCCCCACTCTTCAGAGACCTCTTCGGAATACCCTTCTGAGGAGCCCCCATGGAAGAGGACATGCAAGAGGAAGCATGTAGACTCCCAGGATGAGTCTCTTAACTCTGACACTGACCTTGAGGAGACAGAAGGGTCCCCCAAGTCATCCTCTGATGATGTCACCTTTGTGGACATCTTAGAGATCCTCAAGCAGAGGTGCGGCTGGCCCACTGTTACCCCTTCAGATGAGTCAGTGTACCTGAAGGCTTTCGGGTCTCAACCTTCAGCCTCTTGGGTGTCTCCACCCTTTGATGAACTTTTAAAGCTTTTTAGTCAAAAGGTGTGGGAGACTCCTGATGCCATGTAGCCAGTCCCCAGGAGACCTAATAAATTTCTGTCGGCCCCCAAGGAGAAGGAATATTTATCAAAGGGTGTTCCCCTAGATGCCATGGTGGTGGTGGCAGCCACAAAGAAGGAACTAGAGGAGACTTTTTCTTCTGTCCATCTGCCGAACAAGGAGTCTCAAACGATGGACAGATACAAGAAGCATATCTTTTCATCAGCGGCATTCAGTCTCAGATCGCTGAACTACCTAACACACTTTACAAGGCTTCAGAGAGATCTCCTGAAGGAGCTAGGAGAGTCTCTATAAGATACATCTACTGAAGGAGTCCCTCATAAGGTGTCTGCTCAGTTGTCCACCTTGAATTCCATTGTTAACTCATCCATGAGGCTGATCCCTTATGTAGCCGATGGAGCAAGCAAGGCAGCGGGTTCAGGAGTTTTCTTAAGGAGGCACTCCTGGATGCGCTTGTGTAATTTTGCAGAGCCGTTCGTCTACTTTTACTAATGCCCCCTTTGACGGTTCTTCATTGTTTGGACCTAAGGTAAAAGACACACTCACCTGGTAAGAGCAAGAAGGGCAAACACTCTCTGCTGTGGGAGTATGTTTTACCTTCCCCTGTAGACCATATTCCAAGGGTCAGAGAGGTGGTAAAATGTGGTTTAAGAAGTCCCAGAGGTTTTTCCAGGATGCGCAGGGTAACTCCTCCTTCAGAGGCAGAGGAGGAGGAGCAAATGGTAGACGTCGCCCTAGAGGCAGGGGCGGACCACAAAACCAGGGAAGCCACGATTCTTTTTGGGGCCCTGCCCTATCAGTGCTCCTGATGTGGGGCCCAACTGTGCTTCTCTGGAGCCGGTCAGGGATCGCATTTCTTTGTATCCGGAAGCCTGGCTAAGTATCACTCAAGGCAGATGGGTACAAAAATTATCACCAGAGGTTACTCCGTACCCTTTTCTCTCCCACCTCATGTTTCCAGGAGGATCCCGGATGTTCCACCCAATCTCCGGGATCAAGCAACTGTAGAAATGAACAAGTTGCTTGCAAACAGAGTCATCCAATCCATCCCTGCAGACCAAGTAGGATTCGGGACTTAATCCAAATTCTTTTTAGTGCCAAAACATACAGGGGACTGGAGGTCCAACTTAGACGTCAACAAACTAAATGAATCTGTAAAGAAGGACAAGTTCCAGATGGTGGCACTGCAGTCTATACTCCCTCTGTTAGGAAAAGACACTTGGATGTGCTCAACAGACCTCCAAGATGCGTACTACCATATAAAAATGGACAGAGCATTGAGGAGCCATCTACGCTTCTGGCTGGGAACCAGTCTCTACCACTTTCATGCTCTGCCCTTTGGTCTCACCAGAGCCCCCAGTGTGTACACCAAGTGTATGGCAGTAATGACAGCTCACCTGAGACATCTAGGATTCCAGGTGTTTCTGTATCTGGACGACTGGCTCTTGACTGCCCCAACAAGGCATCTAGTTCTTCAAGCCAGAGATGCCACTATCCAACTTTGTGCCCAGTTGGGGATTACTAAAAATTGGGTAAAATCTGTCTTATCGCCCTCTCAATTTGTGACTTTTATAAGGGCAGAAGTAGACACAGCAGCCATGTTGGCTCGTCTTTCAGTAGAAAGGGCACAGAATCTCGTACAACAAATTTACCATCTTCTTCCTCTCTGAAACGTCAAGGCAAAGACTTTTCTGAAAGTTTTAGAGACCATGGCCTCCACCATATTACTAGTGCCTTTAGCCAGACTACACATGCGGATTCTTCAATGGCTTCTATCGTCCAGTGATCCTTTCAGCAACTGCCGTTATGCCACCACATCCTGTTAACAGAGTCTTGCAAGAAGGACCTCCATTGGTGGATCCAACCCAATCAATTAATGACAGGCACCCCATTCCCCCCTCACCAACTCGTTGCCACTGTGACCACGGATGCCTCACAGAAAGGGTGGGGGGGGCATTGTCTTGGCAGGACTGTCCAACGTACATGGCAGGATCACGAGGCCCACCTGCATATCAATGTTCTAGAGATGAGGGCAGTGCTCCTGGTGTTGCAAGCACTCCACGACCTTCTTCCTCTTGGGACAATTGCAATACAATCAGACAACATGTTGATAGTATGGTATCTCAACAAACAAGGTGGAACCAGATCATACCCACTCTGTCGAGAGGCCATTCGGGTTAGGAAAAGGGTGATATCTTCCCAGTGCTTTCTTGTGGCAACACACATCCCAGGGACATCCAACATGACAGCCGACAAACTCAGCTGGGCAATCTTGATGCCTCACGAGTGGTGTCTGAAGCAGGAAATAGCGGAACAGATTTTCCACAGATGGAGACACCTTGCTGCGATCTTTTTTGCCAGCCCGATCAACTCCAAATGCAGCAGCTATTTCTCCCTAATTTCCCCTCTGGGGGAGTCACTGAGAGACTCACTTGTTCACGATTGGCCCCTGGGTCTCCTTTATACTTTCCTGCCATTTCCTCTCATATCCAAGGTTATTCAGAAAGCGAAACTGTTGGGAAGCAAATTGATCCTCATCACTCATTACTGGCCTCGTCAGGTTTGGTTCCTCTTCCTCGGGCCTCACCTATTAGATGACCCATGGACTCTGGACCCAGTGCCAGATCTATTGATGCACATGTCAGGATCTCTTCATTCCAGCTGCCACACCCTCAGTTTGACAGCTTGGCTGCTCCAATTCCATCCCTAGTCAGGCTTCATGATTTCTCACCCTCTGTGACTCATATTCTTACATGTTCTCATAAACCCTCCGCTAGAAAGTTATACACCAGCAAATGGAGAAGGTTTTCTGTCTGGGCTGAGGAAAGGAATGTTGACCCTTATACTGCATCTATTCCAGTGGTATTGGAATTCTTGTCTGAACTTTTTCACCAGGGTTCCGCTACTGCCACAATTAGGGTTCAGTTGGCAGCAATTTCAAATTTCCATTTTTGTCAACAGGAGTCCAATCTGATGTCACATAGGCTGTGTAAGACCTTCCTTAAAGGGACCACTTTGTTGAGACCTCCCTTGCAGGAACCAGTTGCTTCATGGGATTTGAACTTTGTTCTATCCAAATTAACGTCTCCACCCTTTGAGCCACCTCATTCATCTCCTTTGAAATTTCTGTCTTGGAAGACTTTGATGTTAAGTTGTCAATCTCGCCTTCATTCTTGCTGGATGGGTTCGGAGCCGATCCTCGGCTCCGACTCGGCACTAGCTTTAGCTCGAGAACTCCTTTTACCAGCTCGAGGCAACCCTATATCCCATGATGCAAGGCGGAACTACCTCAGATCTCGTTTGCCGCTTAGCGAAAGAGGTCTCCTTTGCCAGCTGAGGTAAGTTTTTCTTGTTAAATAAGAAAATAGTTAGTTAGGGGTTTAATTTCCCTTCAGTGTCAGGTTAGCCTGTATTTAGTACAGCCCACCCTATTCCCTTCCTTTTTTAAACTTTTAATATAGTTTTTCAGTGAAAGTTTTAGTCAGGCCTAGTTCCCCAAGTTATTCCCTTCCTGTGTGTCTGTGTAGGGATTAAGTTGTGTGTTTGTGGGGACTGTGTGTGTATATCCTGTTAGGATGTCTAAGGAAGGCAAGGTCTCAGGCTTCAAGAAGTGTGACCAGTGCTGTCAGAAAATGTCCCTGACAGGCGGTCACACTTCTTGTGTGTATTGCCTGGGGCCTTTGCACCTGCAGGACTCCTGTGCGTTGTGTCATGCCTTTAGCCAGCGAGTCCTGCAGGAAAGGAGGAACAAACTGATCCTCCGAGGTTTGTTGAAACCTGAAGGTTCTCCTCTAAGCAAGGGCAGGAAAACCTCTTAAGCCACCGAAGGCTCAGGCTACAGTGTCTAAGCCTCCCCGGTGGCTCCGCTCGGAGCCGATATCGCTCGGCTGGAACCGATGCTTCTTCTGCCAGAGTAGTGGGTTCGGTGCCGGCCGGCTCCGATACCCTGACTACTGTTGCCTTGTCGGCTCCGGCTGGAGCCGACACTTTATCCAGCATCGGAGCCGAGATCCTCGGCTCCATCTGGGGTTCAAGGGACTTCGGCTCCGATGGCTCCGGCCGCAAGAGATCCCGGTCCCTTCGATACTAAGTTTCCACGCGGATCGGGGTCTCCTCTTTTGTCGGAGCGGAGCCATCGGAGCCGATCTTCGAGATCTTCCAGGCTGTCTGACCACGATTTGGAGAGGGTGGTAAGCAGGCTGTTGAAGTCTCAGGCACTGGCCCAAATGCTCCATAGCCCGTCTCAACAGACTTCGGCTACAGCCCCAATTCTTGAGATTCCTCCTCCGACTCCACACCAGAGTTCGGAGCCGGAGCTTCTTGGGACAGCGACTGTTTCGATGCCGAGCCGATACATCCTTCGGCTCCGTCATCCTCGGCTCCGATCTCCTCCTTGAGACTTTCCTTGGAGGGATCCGGTCGTCGGGTTTCCACTGTCGGCTCCGAGGGGGCTAGTGGCATCGGACCCTTGTCCGACCCCGCTCTCCCTCTCGGAGCTTCGGCTTTGGTAAGCTCGGCACCGACATCTGCCTCGGAGCCTTCTCTCTCCTTGGAGCCGACCATTCCTGTTTCTTCGGAGCGGGTGTGTTCAGGTCTCCCGGGGAGAGGAGCCTTTGAGGTGATGAGGAGTGTCCTGGCCTCTGAGCCTGGTCAACGGTCTATCCCTCTAGCTCCTCCCTCATCAGTGCCTGCAGAAGCCTCTTGCCAGCCTCTTGCTCTCAGGCCCAGGGATCCATCGCCCCAGGTTTCCCACTGGGAATTTCCTCCTCTTCCGAGGTTTCTCCTGACCCTGCAGGTGAACCCCTCGGAAGAGGACGTGTAAGAGGAAACACACAGACTCCCTGAATCTACTACATCTGATACCGACTTAGATGAGTCGGAGGGTTCCCACGGTCCCCTCTGAGGATGTCTCATTTTCAGACATCCTTGAGCTCCTCAAACAGAGGGGAATTGGCCCTCCATTGACCCCTCCGAGGATGAGTCGGTATACCTGGAGGCTTTGGATCCCGACCCTCCACCTCCTGGGTGTCTCGCCTTCGACCCACTCATGCAGGTAGTGGCTCGGAAGGCGTGGCTCCAGATTCTGTGGAACCTGTCCCCAGGAGACCATCAAAATTCATCACGGCCCCTTCGGACAAACAGTTCCTGTCCAAAGGTGTCTCTGTGGATGCTATGGTGGTGGCGGCCACTAAGAAGGAACTGGCGGATCCTTCAGTACCTGTCCATCCTCCTAATAAGGATTCTAGGACCATGGACAGGTATGGAAAGCGGATGTTTTCTTCAGTGACCTTTGCAATGCGTTCGCTGAATTACCTTTGTCACTTCACCAGGCTTCAACGAGATATTCTCAAGGAACTGGGGGAAGTAGTCCAGGATCCTTCAGCTGCTGGGGCTCAGGAAAAGATTGCCTCTCAGCTAGCTATCCTGAATTCGATATCTAACTCCTCCATGCGGCTCATATCTTATGCAGCCGATGGAACGAGCAGGGCCGCAGGCACAGGTGTTGCTCTTAGACGCCAAGCCTGGATGCGGCTGTGTAATTTTGGACCCCTTTAAGGCGTCCTTCACCAACACCCCTTTGACGGTTCGGCTTTGTTCGGACCTCAGGTGAAGGATACTTTGACCAGATGTGAACAAGACGGTAAAACTCTTTCTGCCGTTGGAGTCCAGTTTTCCACTCCTTCTAGACCATATCCCAAGGGTCAGAAGGGGAGAAGATGTGGTTCCGTAAAGCCCAAGGAGCTACACGGACACACGTGGTCAGTTTACCCCTAGAGGCAGAGGGGTAACAATAATAGACGCCCTAGAGGCAGGGGGGTCCTCAGAACCAGGGCAACAGGGAGCCTCTTCCTGAGAAGCCCTTTCAGCATCCCTGAGGTGTTGCCCGACTGTCCACCCTTGGAGGCAGTCGGGGGAAGGATTTCGCTGTACCCAGTAGCCTGGCAATCCCTATCACAAGAGAAGTGGGTACAGTCGATTATATCCGAGGGTTACAAAAGCTCTTCGAAAGGTTTCCCGTACCTCTACAATCCCTTCCAGACATCTCACCCGGTCAAAGGGATTTGGCAAAACAGGAAGTTTTAAAACTCCTGGGAAAAAGAGCCATCCAAACAGTGCCGGCAGACCAAGTAGGATCCGGCTTCTACTCAAGATTCTTTTTGGTCCCCAAAAGGACGGGAGATTGGAGACCAATACTAGACCTAAGCAGACTAAACAAGTCTGTCAAAAAGGCAAGATTCCGGATGGTCACGCTGCAATCCATTCTGCCCTTTCTGGGCAAGGACAACTGGATGTGCTCGATAGACCTTCAGGATGCGTACTATCACATAAAGATTCACAGACGCTCCAGAAGGTTTCTCCGCTGGCTGGGAGCCAGTCATTACCAATTCAGAGCACTGCCCTTTGGCCTCACTTCAGCCCCAGAGTGTTCACCAAATGCATGGCGGTGGTCACAGCTCACCTGAGACGTCGAGGATTCCAAGTGTTTCCTTATTTGGACGACTGGCTCCTCTCCGCCACCTCCAGGGATCAGCTTCTTCGGTCCAGAGATTACACCTTACAGCTTTGCAAGAGTCTAGGAGTTTCGGTGAATTTCGAAAAATCCTCTCTGCTGCCTTGCCAATCTATCACCTTTATAGGCGCAGAGTTAAATACCGTCAAAATGTTAGCCTCACTAACAAATCAAAGGATTCTGGACATCCAGAAATTTGTTCAGCTTCTGTTACAAAGCAACAAGGTCAAAGCCAGGTTTGTCTTGAAGGTTCTAGGCCTAATGGCTGCAGCCATTGTTCTTCTTCCACTAGCTCGCTTCCACATGCGTCTCCTGCAGTGGATGTTGTTCACGCAGTGGTCGTACCACGATCTGCCCATGAGACACGAGATCTTAGTGACACAGTCTTGCAGGGCTCATCTACGATGGTGGGTATCTTTCCCTCTTCTTCAGCAGGGCCGACCATTTGTTCCCCCTCCTCCAGTTGCCACAGTCACCACGGATGCCTCTCTGATCGGGTGGGGGGGCATTATCAGGGCAGGATGGTCCACGGACGTGGCAACCCATAGAATACCACCTGCACATAAATGTCCTGGAGATGAGAGCAGTGCTTTTAACGTTGCAAGCCCTCGACGACTTTCTTCCCACAGGGACTATTGCAGTACAGACGGACAACATGTCCGTGGTCTGGTACATCAACAAACAGGGCGGAACCAGGTCCTATCCCTTATGTCGAGAAGCTCTCAGACTTTGGCAATGGGCGATCTCTTCTCAGCGGTTTCTGATAGCAACGCACATCCCGGCAGGTCCAACCTATTGGCGGACAGGCTAAGCAGATCTATTCTGATGCCTCACGAGTGGTCTCTCAATCAGTCTGTAGTGGATCAGATTTTTCTGAAGTGGGGCACCCTTGTTGCGATCTTTCGCTACCCTCAAAACAGCAAGTGCCCAGACTACTTCACACTATTTCCTCTTCCAGGCCAACCCTTGAGAGACTCTCTAACCCAGGATTGGCCTCGGGGACTTCTTTATGCTTTTCCTCCCTTTCCATTGATTCCACAAGTCATTCAGAAAGCCACCGTTTTGAGAGCCAAATTGATCCTCATTGCTCCATATTGGCCTCGACAAATTTGGTTTCCGTCTCTACATCGTCACCTTCTGGTGCAGCCCTGGCATCTGGACCCAGTTCCGGATCTTTTGATCCACCACTGGGTCAGCAGCACCGAGCCATTCATTCTCTCAACCTCACTGCTTGGTTGCTCCACTTCCTTCCCTAGCCAGGCTACCAATGATTTCTGACTCAGTCAGAGACATTTTAGTGTCTTCTTTAAAGTCGTCCACTAGAACGGTTTATGCTAGCAAGTGGCGACGTTTTCTATTTGGGCAAACGCCAGAAATATTGATCCCTTCACCGCTCCTATACATTCTGTTTTGGATTTCCTGGCGGAGGTTTTTCATTCAGGATCGTCATCATCTACAGTCAAAGTACAAATGGCTGCTATTTCCAAATTTCATGTTGGCTTGCAGGACAATAACATCATGTCTCATAGGTTATGCAAAGCCTTTTTGAGAGGAGTTTTCTCCTAAAACCGCCTGTGAAACATCCTCCTCCGCAATGGGATCTGAACTTAATGTTGGCATCCCTAATTCTACCTCCTTCGAACCGTCTGCTACGTGTTCTTTAAAGTTGTTGACATGGAAAACTATATTTTTGCTGGCTGTTACTTCTGCAAGAAGAGTTTCTGAGATTCAGGCCCTCTGTATTCGTTCACCTTATATGGTGTTTCATAAGGATAGGGTTTCGCTCAGGACTAACCCTTCCTTTCTTCCCAAGGTTGTATCTCAAGCCAATATTAACCAATCTATTGATCTACCAGTTTTCTTTCCTAACTATTCTGACAGAGCTGAACAGAAGCTGCATTTTTGGATGTTCATCGTCAGCTCAGGTACTACTTACATAGGACTAAACAACTTAGAAAATCAGACCAATTGTTTGTCTCCTATGCAGGAAGCAGGTTGGGTCTTCCAGTATCTAAAGTGACCTTATCTAGATGGTTGACTTCCACCATTTCCTATGTGTACTCTCTAAGGGGCAAACAACTATCTTCTAAGCCAAAGCTCATTCGACCAGGAGTCTATCCACTTCTGTAGCCTTTCAGGATAGACTTCCCATTGACACTATTTGTGCAGCAGCTACTTGGGCCACGCCTCATACTTTTGTGTCTCATTACAAGTTGGATTTGGCCTCCAGAGATAGGGCCAGTTTTGGTTCCACTGTTCTCAAGAGTCTGTTCCATTGAGCCACCCGGGATACAGGTGCTAGGGACGGTCCCATCCAGCAAGAATGAAGGCGAGATTGACAACTTAACATTTAGAAGTTATGTACCTACCATAGCGTTCCATGTTAGTTGTCTTCATCTCGCCTTCTTCTTGCGTCCCACCCTCCTTCGCCCTGGCCTGGACAGATCTTGGAGAGTTCCTATTAGATTGCTTCCTCTGGAGCATTGTTATGAGGACTTCTTTTAGGAACCATGGTTCCTAATTATATTAGGATAAGTCTTTAGCAGGGTTAGTTAGCTGCCAAACGAGATCTGAGGTAGTTCCGCCTTGCATCATGGGATATAGGGTTGCCTCGAGCTGGTAAAAGGAGTTCTCGAGCTAAAGCTAGTGCCGAGTCGGAGCCGAGGATCGGCTCCGAACCCATCCAGCAAGAAGAAGGCGAGATGAAGACAACTAACATGGAACGTTATGGTAGGTACATAACTTCTAATTTCTGGTGGCAATCACATCTGCTAGATGAGTTTCAGAGTTACAAGCACTGTCTGTAAAAACCCCTTATTTGATTTTTCACAAAGACAGACCCCGGGATTCATGAAGCTTGGCGCAAGGATGGCATTAGGCTTGTGCCGACCGTGCAGTGTAGAGATGGCGCAGTAGCGCCATATGCATATTAATGAAGGCACGCTGCTGCCACATCCACGTGCATAGGAAATGTGTGCGAGTACATGGGGCGTGTCCAAGCGCCGCACAGAGGCGTGGACATGTCAGCTGTTTATGTGCAACCTGAAATGCTGAATAGTACAGCCTGCCTCCAATAGTAATCACACCTGTCAGTGTCTGTGGATACTGAAACGTATGCAAAGCATGCAAGACAGTTTTGTGAACACAAAAATAAGAAGCAAACACAAATGCATGTAGCTGAATATTGAGTCCCCATCCCTTGAACAAAGACATTTAAAACCCTGTGCCTGTATTCTATTGTAGTGTTGATAGTTATACCAAGTGTTAGCATGCTGCCGATAGCTAAGTCTAGCCCAATGGTCAGGGTTACCACCTGTCCCACATTGTGAGGGACAGTCGCCCTCTGGGCAGTTGTGTCCATACCAAAATCATTATAAATGTAAAATATCCTGCGATCGAAGGACATAATTATGTCCCACATCTTATGTAATAGTCACATACAATAGTTATTTCCATATGTAACATACCTACATGTTACAAGAAACAGAATAAGCAAGTAAACAAAACAGAAGAAGCAGCTAAACTGCTACAAAAATAAGCTTACATTTAAGCATAAAACAAAAGTACTATCCATTGTACTGACCATGGGTATGTGTTGGCCTGTAAAATCTGATGTGTGTCCCGAATATATCCCATCCTGGCCATATGAAAAGGTGGCAACCCTACCAATTGTCAGAGTATTTGCCCAAAATCTGCCCATTTGTGATCCAAGGCGTCCTTGTCAGGATGGGCCAAAGATGAACGGGTATTACCCGGGTCTACCTACAATATCATGAAAGATAAGTATTTGCGTGTACCTATGTGTGTGATGTACAGCATGTGGAAGATGAAAAATGCTAGGGTAGTCCTCACAAACATACAGGTACCAGAGATATGTAGTGTATGCAATGTGTTCCCTTGACCGTGCCATGTGCCATCAACCAGAGAAGGGATGGATGGAGTGTGTGGAATATGGGTGTGGGGGGGATGGGTAATGTAATAATTCACCAAGGGAAGACTGTGTTGGATGCACAATAGGTGAACTGGAGGTGTATGAGGGAGCAGTGGGTGAATCAGAAAGAAACACAAAGAACAAACATACACATCCGCAATGCAACCTGACAGGCCATACTGTAGAACACAATCCCACAAACATATGAATATTAAAATGTGCAATACACATGTACAGAAATGTCACCGGCACATACCCACATAATGGTCTGGCCTGAAATGAGCCATTCAACCACAACACACCTGGATGCATAATTGAATACCCATCATCCCCTCTACAGCACACAACCCCCCCATTCTTGAACGTCCACCAAATCCAGCCATACTCTGGCTGCCAGCTTGATGCAGCCATATCTGCACATAGTGACAACTACTCATATCTAGTAGGCATTCTCACCCTAGGCAGTCTCAGGATTGCAGACTATGTATCCCTTGCATGTATAACCCTATGACATTTTTGTAAATCCAAAAATATCGAAGGTTATTAGTCTGTTCAATTTTTGGATATCCCTCATGGGATAAGTATCCTGTGTAAACATCAGACTCGGTGTCACGACACGATGTCCAGTCCTGTAGACATCGGGACACAAGTTGTATGTGCAGTAATGGTTCATGAGCCTGCTCAGCCTCCAGCCGGTCATGCAGAACCTACTATCCGGGATTAAACACCTGACCGTGATGCACGGCTCCCAACATGCATTATCGAGAATATATACTTTACACATTCGCATAGTGGCAGTTGAATATAGGGTGATTAATGTACCGACGTAAGCAGGGTACCTCCTGTCCCACTTTGTGAGGGACAGTCCCTGTTTGGGTAGGTGTGTCCTGACCAAAAATAATACAATGGCAAATGTCCTGTGATTGTAGGAAATAATTATGTACCATATTTCATGTAACAGTTGCATAAAACAGTTATTTCTGTATGTAAAATACGTAAATCTTACAAGAAACAGAATAAGCAACTAAACTGCTACAAGAATAAACTCTCATCTAGGAAAATAAGTAAAGTTCTAAACTCTGTACTGACCGTGGGTATGTGTTGGCCTGAAAAATCTGGTGTGTCCCAAATATATCCCATCCTGGCCACATGAAAAGGTGGCAACCCTACCAATGGTCAGAGCATTCACACAATAACTGGCCAGCCTCTTAATCCCCCCTAAAACCAATGACATTTGGAGAAAAGGTGGTGAATTACACTGAATGAATAATGACAATAATTAAGAGTAATAGACGTCTTTACTTCAGAAAATAAGTATTAATACATATGCTCTGATTCTGTCAACATTTCAAGTTAATAGTACTAATATTTTAAAAGTGTCCGTGATTGTCCCTGTTACTGTTGAAATTAGTCACTGAGTGGTTGAGAGGTCAGTACACATATGTACACCAACCAACTGTCACATTTGTTGCCAGTACTGTATAATACCTGTAGTGAAGTCATATATCCTAGCTACCATCCATGCGGAATGTACCACGGATGGTGTAGTGGTCAAACCAGTGACCAAGGTGTGTCTGTTTCTAGGTCCAAGCCATGCAACGGCCACTAATTGTATGTGATGGCAAGAATAATGTCCATCGGATATAGGGAGGTAAAACCAGTTGGGATGCGTGACGGACATTCAACAGTATGGGAAATGTAAATAGGTATGTAGGTGTATGTGTATGTACAGACAGATATATATATATATATATATATATATATATATATATATATATATATATATATATATATATATATTTATATATATATATATATATATATATATATATATATATATATATATATATATATATATAAATGAACATGGTCAAAATAAAGCAGTCATAATGAATTTGAAGGGAAACACCAGCGGAACACCCCCACCCCGTATTATGTAGTGCCAACATATCAAGCCGGTCAGAGGTGGGCAAACCCCTGTGTCTGTATACACCGGTGGAATGGTAACATTGGGACTAACTCTGTCCACGTGCTAATTCTGACTTTCAAACGGGTACAGGGCTGTTCTGGTCTCAAGTCGGACAAGCCTAAACCCAGATGACCACGTGAACACCCTGACAATCAAACACATGTATATGCCAGGGCTATAAGCTTGGGAGTTCTGAATATCCTCGGAGTGAGTAAACATGCAGCACGGATCCAGAGCAATAGGGAATAGGGAATGACGCATGTGTAGTACTGCGGTTTTCCCAGCAGGAGAATGGATGCCTGCTGTGTAAGTGAAGTGTTAAGGCGTGTGTTCGGGTAACTATAAACCATGGGTATACATATAAATGAAGCAGAACACCAATAGTGTAGTGGTTAGAGCATCCGCCTAACGTAAAGGCATTCCCGGTTCAAGTTCGACTATAGCACATATCATTTTCCTTGTGGAATGAATGTCGATGTGCTGTAAAGCCAACATTTAAACATGTAAAGGTGACTGTGTGTTTCGCTTGGGGCCATTAACTGGATTCCTTAAATCAAAGTGGTACTGTCATAATGAATAAGGCACACGTAAGCACAAATAAGCGGCAGTAAACATATGTAACTCACAGTAAGCATATGCGAAAAGCCTGCAGTGTAAGCAGCTGCCAGCATAGCAAATGTATGTTTTTATGTACAGATATAATTTTTATATATATATATATATATATATATATATATATATATATATATATATATATATACACACATATATATATATATATATATATATATATATATATATATATATATATATATATATATAGACACAGACACACACACACAGACACACACACACACACACACACACACACACACATATATATATATATATATATGTATATATATATATGTGTGTGTGTGTGTGTAGAGCTATATATCCACAGACATGAACTATATATATATATATATATATATATATATATATATATATATATATATATATATATATAGATATATATATATATATATATATATATATATATATATATGAAGAATGAACACCGTTAGAATAAACCATACACAAGGGCTGTGAAGGGAATCGAGACCAACTAAGGTATAATATAGTGCTTGCAGTGTATGTCAGATAAAGCTGCCCAAGAGTGAGCAGAGCACCGCTATTCACACCACAGGCAGGGTTCTATCAGTGGGCATAACATCGTTGAACTGCTATGTCGACATTACACACAGACGGAATGTAGTCCAGGTTGGGACCACCCACACTTGTAAACCACAAATGGCCATAATCCATAACACCAGGAAAGGCACGTATGTGCAAATATAAATGGCGGGAGACCCTGTGAATACAGGAGGTGGGACAAAATGTGTGTAGGGCCCCAAACATTCTGGAGAGGGCAATGTGTAAAGGTGTGTCATGGCTGCGATATCAAGTGGATAATGGCTGATAGACGTAGAAACTCAATACGGGTGGGGTGGAGGAACTATGGGTATGCGATTATGAATCCAGGAGTGCCAGGGTTGGTTGGGCCGGGTCCAATGGACCACCCCATGTAGGTCAGCTAGTATGTAATAGTATGTAAAATGCATACGCACATGCAGACAACAATATGTTGAAATACATTCTCTGTAACACATGCACTTCATTTATTGACAGAAATAATATGAATGTGCACAGACAAACAAAGACAGTAGCTGGAATAATAGGCTGTGCAGACGAGGAACAGGTTAAATGACACTGTATCACATCCCAATTACCAGTGGTAATCTGTACATAATATATTGCGACATCTGTCCGCTGTATATACCGATTACAAGATAACCGGAGTGAAGTGTCGGTGTCACAATGACTAAGGCAATAGTATGCTGGTGAAGTATATATAAAACCCAATACGCATGTTTAAGTACGTATGACGGGGAAATGTATTGGTCAATGGACACACAGATATGTATATATATATATATATATATATATATATATATATATATATATATATAGATAGATATATATGTATATATATATATATATATATATATGGTTCTACCTGACATAGTCGAAACCACACAACACCGACAACCACATCACCGACACCACATATTCGACAGTCCATAAACACGAAACCACACATAACCGACAAATCTAAATAACCGACGTACACAAACATAAACCCCATACACTGTACACACCACAATAACAATTAAAACAAAACACATCCCCATTCCACAAACCACACACACAACACAAGCACACCAAAATCCTTACAAGCCCACACTAAACCTTACCCTAACCCTAAGGTCCGTCACTATGACACTTACCTACCCGCCCCTAACCCTAACTCACTTAACCCGCCTTATCGCCCCCCTAACCCTAACTCACTTAACCCACCCCTATCGCTCCCTAACCCTAACTCACTTAACCCACCCCTATCGCCTCCCTAACCCTAACTCACTTAACCCACCCCTATCGCTCCTAACCCTAACTCACTTAACTCCACCCTATCCCCACAGACCACAATCCACACTTACCTGCTCAAGACTCCTAACGTCCATCACGCGATACTCACACAGCCTTTTCCCCATGTCGGCATCCTCGGCGTTGGTGTTGTCATCCACGTGTCGGTCTTCTGCATTGTCGATGTTCTGCCACTCGATTCAAGGCCGGTCTTCGATTCGATCTTCTGGAGCTCATTCCGATGTCGGTCTTCTGCTGTCGACGAAGTCAGGTAGAACTATATATATATATATATATATATATATATATATATATATAGATATACATATTTATATATATATATATATATATATATATATATATATATATATACACACACACACAAATTTATATATGTAATATATATATATATATATATGTTACTGTAGATATACACATGTGCATACCTAGGTTACGTTACAGCAATCACGGGTAACATATGTTCAGACCGGCCATATGTTAGTGGGAGGTCCAATAAACAAACGTCTACCTGCCACACCCCCCAACTAGGCCGGTGAGACATACAGACATGCAATAAAGGTAAATACATCGCTGATTTCAGACCACCAGCAGGAAACTACCAGTGGGAGAGATCTGAAAGGTATACACTTTAAACATGGATCACGGGATCCTTTGTGGGACACCAAAAATTTCCCTTTTAGGCAACACTATGATGACCGATGCAACCAGGATGTAGCTGTATATGGAACAGTAGGTTGTGCAAGTCTGATAACACATGGGTTGACAAAACGTATGACATGTGTCCCGACACGGGGAGAGTGGACAGTGTGTAGGGGTGTGTTCATACCCCAGGTGCGCTCACAGTAAGGATGAATGCTGTAGAGTGGTGTCCGGTAGAGGAATCATGGGTATGCAGTAATGGGCCTAAGTGTGCAGGTGTTGGTTGGCAGAGATGTATTAGGCTTGCCCTGTGGAAGTAATTAATCATGGGTATGAGCTTAATGGATAGCGGGTATGCCCCCCCCCTTTTTACCTTAGGGCCTGCAACCCGGACATCCAATCATTTTATCTGCATAAACCCCCTGGGGAAAAAGGGATTCACTATTTTCCACCTTTTTGCATAGTATTGTCTTCTAATGCATAGTTACATGACCCATACTGAGCCTCCCCAAAAAACCACTGCTTACTGTCCCCACCCCCCAACACAACTGGTTAAAAGCCCCTTCCTATCACCAGATGTCCCTTGTTCTTCCCAGCAAAAAAACACCCGTCCTCTGCAGGGTTTAAACTGGGACCCTCCCCCCCACAGATGATGTGTTTACCACTAAGCCATGGCAGATATGCATACATCTGAGGTTATCATGATAAACCCAGCACAGGCATTCAACAGTATAGGACATGTATTCCATCATGTAGATTTATGTGTGATGCCCAAATATATATATATATATATATATATATATATATATATATATATATATATATATATATTATATATATAAAAACATACACATATACATAACACACACAACATAAAATATAGAATATTTTCTCAACAGAACCACATGACACCAAAGCATTAGACAAGAAGGGGAAAACCACATGCCCTGCATTCTTAGGTGTTACTATCAAGGCAAGTGTTTTTCTGTCCACATAGGTTCAGACTGTAAAAAAATTAGGGCTGCTGACATTACTCACCGGGCCCATTGCAAATAGTGTATGTCTTGCCAACCCAGTCTTTTGGGCCCAATTGTGACTTTTTGGCCATATGGAAAAAACAAAAACGCCCACAACACATCCAGTAGCTAGCCACGACACCAACACATGGATATGACTCCCAAACACACACACCTGTTGTGCCTTGGAATAAAACACCTACCTGTATTCTATCACACTACAGCATTATGCAGTTACAGAAGGGCTAAAAACTGGGACACAGCACTCCCAGAGGTGTACTTCAATTGAGTGACATCATCAGCAAGGGAAAATTTTATGGGGATTGTATATGTGAGCAGTCAAAAACATTATTCTGTCCCCAGGTAGACAGAGACACACACACACACAACACACACAAAAAAAAAAAAAAATTTGGCATGGCAATTAGAACACAGCACAACTATCTTATCACCCCACAGCTTTTGCAGTTACAGAACACTACTGAGATTACTGGGACATGACACTCCCAGTGGGGGTTACTTTAGGTGGGTGACATAAAGCAAGGGGTTGGGATAGGGATTGTATGGAGTGTAGACGGTCTAAGCAGTATTATTCTGTCCCCAGGCAGACGGAGACACACACACAGTTGGCATGGCTGGGATTAGAACACAGACCTAACTACCTTATCATATGACAGCATTATGCAGTAGTTGGAACATGCTACTGAGATTACTGGTGTCCGGGACATCCATGCATTTGTGAGACAGTGATGGAATTGTTGGAGGTGTGGAGCAGTCTAAAAGCATTATTCTGTACCCAGGCAGACAGAGACACACACACTTGGCATGGCTGGGATTAGAACAGAGACCTCATTACCTTATCACACTACACAGTTACAGAACACGCTACCGAGATTACTGAGATACAGCATTCCCAGAGGTGTACTTCTAGGTGGGTGACATCATCAGCGATATTGGCAAAGATGGTGATAGGGATTGTATGGAGTGAAGCGGTCTAAGCATTATTCTGTTCCCAGGCAGATGGAACCTGCCACACTTGTGGCGGTTGAACTATGGAACTAACTACCTTATACATTATGCAGTTACAGAATGTGCACTACTGGTCGGACACGAAATTATACTCCCAGAGATAGCAGGTGGTTAATATCCCATCAACTAGCATTGGCAAAGATGGCGATAGGATTTGTATGGAGTGTGAGCAGTCTAAAGCATTGTTCTGTTCCCCGGAAGGCGAGGACACACACACACCAATTTGCATGGCTGGGATTACAACACAGACAAATTACCTTATCACACCACAGCATTAAGCAGTTACCAGAACCTGCACAGGATTAATGAGGATACAGCACTCCCCAGAGGTGTACTTCTAGGTGCGGGTATCATGGTAGAATGGTGATACGGATTGCATGGAGTGTGAGCAGTCTAAAAGCATTATTCTGTCCCCGGGCAGCCCAAACACACACAGTTGGCAGGCTGGGATTAGAAAAAAATAACTACCTTATCACACTACAGCATTATGCAGTTACAGAATGCGCTCCCAAAGATTACGGGGACACAGCACTCCCAGGGGGTTACTTCTGGGGGGTGACATCATCAGAAAAGGCAAAGACGGGATAGGGATTGTATGGAGTGTGAGCAGTCTAAAAGCATATTTCTGTCCCCAGGCAGACGGAGACAAACACACCAGTGGTGGATCAGGACAACTGCCTATCTAGGAACCCACTATTACAATACTACATAGATAAGGCCAGCCACAGACACTACACCTTTCAAGACGTCAATATGACCTTCTAGGAAGGACATCGACATGGATGCTGGAGTTATTATGTACATACCTGTGAACCAGTGTTTTTCAATGTAGGAATCCATCCTGAAGTGGGTATGGCCATCTGTTGACGGGAAACCCCCATTGCTATACGGGGAAAATGGTCATGCCCATACAAAAGAGGCACATAAAACACAAGGTGTCACTGGGCATGCTCACACACTTAGTAGCACCCTTTGGAATGCACTATGTGTCCATCTACACAACGTTATACTGGGCATGCTCACACACTTAGTAGCAAGGGCTTTTTTGTATGCACTCTGATTCTAAACAGGAAGGGCACAGGGGTGCTATTATAGTTCACAACACATTGTAATGGGTGTTGATAGTTGTCATTGTTAGAAACGCTGCACAATATATCTGACACTGGTCTTCTACAAGTCTGCTGCTGCCGCCCACCTTAGATGTACCAATCTAAACCTGGCACACTACCCCCCCGTGGTGATGTCCTGCCAGGAGTGGCTATTTTCATATAGTGCCATTCATAGAGAATGTCCTGAGACCAGGTTAACACCCTGACACCTAGAGGACAACTGCATTGTATTTTTGCTAAACAGTGCTAGATGGGGCGTTTAATCACAGCTGCCCAATGTAGATCCAACAATGGGGAATACTGACATCTGTGCAGTGAGGAACACCGGGGAAGGCTCATTTGGGCACAATAGCACTACCACCGTATACCTCGGATACAGACATGTGGGCCATAACAGGAAATGGACCCTCCAGGTTGGTGTCCCCACGTACATGAAGGCCACTCACATGTACTGACCAGTACCCCTAAAAAGGGCCATCACAGATGTGTCAGGTGCAGATCACAGTGTAAAAATTGCATTCTAGGATGTAGCCCTCAGACATCACCATGTCCTTGGACCAGCAACACACATCCATACATGTGGTAGAACATAAAATTAGTAAAACCCATTTTCCCCATGACCAGTGGACTGTACCTAGTTCTACACAACTGTGCAGACTACCCATGTACTGAAAAGTTGCATCATGTGTTATGCAATGAATAACCACTGTTCATAACCGGGTTTGGTTACACATAACAGGGGCCCTGGGTCATATACAGCGTAACAGATGACTGTTGCTGTACACCAAAACACCCTCATGTTTGGATATGACATACATGTACCTGCCTGGATATGTACATCCACACACAAAACACAAACACATATGTACATAGCATAGCTGTTGCTGTCCTTGTGCAGACAGGTGGCTACAGCAATTACACACATGCACATGGAAGGTAGGTCCATGGCTGTTGAATGCTAACAGTACATAAGGTGTGATATCAATGTTGACTGAGTTAACTTTCCCCTCTGTACTGGTTACCCATGACAACTATCATATCATACAACAGTCCATGTGCCCATGTATGTCATCACACATGTCCACCAATTGCAATGCCTACAAACATGGCTAAATGACAGGAATGTAGGACCTACAAAATGTACATGTAGTGGTGTGCATTCAGCTACCAGGGTGTGCAGTAGCTGATGTTTGCAGTTTTGTGTCTTACTACAACATGCAGTTGCAATGCAGCCCCATCATTGAACTGTATATGGTGAAATACTGACAGTATGGTAAGATGTACATCAGGTATGGATGGATGTGGACAAAAATTGGTGGGCCATCTTTGCAGATGGATGTTTGCTGAAGACAGCTCACAGGTGTGTCACAAGCCCCTACCATAACATGTGCAAACACTAAGCTATGTTTCTGTTAATTGAAGGGGAAACATACAACCTACACAGGGGTCGGGGTGTCACTGACTGTAAATCACTTGACACCTGTAACACTTAAGCCCCTCCATGTGATAATCAGCAAAATTTGAAAATCCGGTACACATTGTAATGCGGGCAATACTGCTGCATGTCTGTCAGATCATAAGATAGCAGGTGTTTGATTCACAGTACTGCCATGTGTGTTTGCTTGTGTGTCCATATATGCCACTTTGGGGGGGAATACATCCCAATTTTTCCCCCCTTACACTGTTGTAGAGATCTGTACATACTGCAGTGTAGAAAGCAAGACATAGGCAGGGGTGGGGGGGTGTATCACAAAATTTTAGCTATCTGTATGTGCATGACATAGGTGCATTCAATTGTGGACTACAGTGTGTGTGTTTTATGTATGTATGGCTGTCTGGTCCATGGAGTGAGGATGTATGTTACCATAGTGAACAGATGGGGACCCCTAACCCCTCCAGGTGATGCAATCTACTACCCTGTTGATGCCTCGGTCTTAGGCATTACTGACTACCTGTACATGTTCATTCTCTGTCACATCATGTGGGTGCACAGTACTGTAATGGTGATTACCACATAGGCAGGGGTCCTCACCTCAACACTATCAAGTGTGTGTTACAGGGGGACCCTGTGAGTGGGGGTTTACTGTGTGTCTGAATTGTGCAAAGGGTTGTGTGTGTGTGTGTGTGTGTGTGTGTGTGTGTGTGTGTGTGTGTGTGTGTGTGTGTGTTTTTAGTTGTGTGTTCTCATCCTGTAATGTGAATGTGTATTACTGCTACACAGTGAGGCCTCAAGCTATCAACTGGCCTCTACCCTTTCATCAGCTAGATTGCTATGTAAACTCCCCAACCCATGTAACTGTACCTGATATGTCACCCCATATGGATGTCACGTCTCTAGCCACTGTAGCTTAGTACACAGCTCCCATGCTCCTGGATCAGTAGATGTGTAGACATCTTTGGAATGTCAGCCTTTCTAACAGTGAGGTTGAAGCTACAAATAGCATGCTGGTATTGCCATACATACCTATGAGTAGTCCACATTTACATATGGGAAACTAACTGCAAACACTGACACTCAATGGCACATGCAATTAGACCTGAAGGAGGGAAGCAGGACATCATGACCAACATGCTGTTAGTGTTGCTACCAAGGCACATACTATGAATATAAAACAATGCATTCTAAACTTGTACTACATGGTATGTCTGCTGCATGTCAACAGTACAAAGCAATTGTAATATACACTTACCTCCCTATTCTGTTCACCCTGTGCATCAGACCATATGAGCATGTCCCTGCACCGATGGTATGGATGACAGGGATGCGGCACAGGCATCATCATATGCACAGGGTGGTAATGTTTGCCGCCAGGAGCCTTGGCTGCACCAGTGGATGACATCATGTGTGTGGGTTAGGGCCTGTGATCTAATTGGCCATGTGTGGTTGTTATGCATGTGAGTGTTGGGTGCCCTACAGATGTTTCTGATGTGTGCATATATGTGTGCACACAGTTCTGCCATGTGTCTGGCCTACACAGGGGTACTATTTACAACTCCAGACTGTACAGACCAGGTTTTACAGCTCACAGTGTCCGGCCATGACCACATGACCTGCGCCTGCCAGGGGTTGCATGGGCACTACCAGGCAGAGGTGCAGATTGGGTACTGCCCAATGACACATATCTACTGGAACCGTGTCCCTGTTGGGACCATCCAGGGCCACGTGCATGTGGCCTGCTGTGTCCTGGTGGGACAGTGCACCCAGCTGCACTGCTGCTGTTTACCCCCACTATGGGAGGGGGGCATGTGAGGTAGCTCATTCAGTAGACCTGCACCAGGTGGGTAGCTGGCCTACTCCAGGGCCATGCCTCACCCCTTTACCAGATGTTCCAGCACAGACAGCTCACCCCGGGGATTGTCATGCCAGGTCAAGGATTCCAACCATGTCACCCAATCGTTTTCCAAAACCTCAGCAATCTGCTGTTGAGCATTTGCCAATGCCTGGATGTTGTTTTTAAAAAGAATGGATAGCAGCCCTCTGAAGCCTCTGCCCTTCTCTGTTCTGCCATTCAGCACATGCCTGTGCCACCATTACAGCCTGAAACATGCATCTGGTGACACCAGCTGCTTTTTGTCCTGCAGGGGCCCCAGAGGTCCTCCTACGAGCAGCACTGGCCACATGCCTGTGTGGCCCATCTCCAGTCATTTTGCCTGACACCATGGTGTGAATACACCCCTTTCCCAAACCACCCCTGTTCCAAGCTACCACATGCCAACTGTCCTTCCTCTATGGCCACTGGTGATGGGGTAGGGGGCATGAAAATCTGGGGGAGGATGAGGGGATATAGGTAATGGCAACCAATGGCACAGATTCACCCCCTGACAACCCTGCCTGTGCCTCAAGCATATGTTCATCATCACTGCTAGAGTCTGTGGGGACACTAACATCAGATGGAGGGAGGGAAACCCACCTACATCACCTGTGAGGCAGACAAAGACTCTACATTACAATACAGACACACAAAAGACACACACACACCCCAAAAAAATGCATGTGATTTGACAGAAGGCATGCAACATGCATGTGATAAAACCAGCGGCATCAGCTCGGGAAAATTAATAGTGGTAGTTATCATACATCCCTGGGTTGCACACAACAGCATGCATGTGTCATAGCAGAAGCCATGCATTTCACACAATCATGGTAGTAAGCATGCATCCCTGTTTACACCATGTGGACCAGCACAGGTTAACAGTACACATGGCTGATGTGGGCATATGACCTTGACATTAACATGTAGTATGACATGTAATCTGGAGTGTGCATTGACATGCATACATTTTTAAACACAATGGTGTCCTGTCACATATACAGTGGTGTAATGGTGTCACATTGCAGTGTTGTCTGTCCACCTAAAAAAATGCATTTAGCAGATGTGCATGACCATTTTTTTGAGGCATCTATATTGCTATACAGTGTGAAGTACAGACACAGTGCCATTGCATGGAATCATGAGGTGTCTCTATTGCTATACAGTGTGAATTAAAACACAGTGCATAGCCATGACTGTGTGCATACACAATATAAAAACTGTGGATTGTGACCCATGTCGCTGAGGTGTATACACACTAAACCATGATGTGGAATTTGTGACACAGGTCCCCGGGCCATATGGATGACCCCCCTGCACATCTGCAAACATATTTTAGCTGCCGGGCCCCTGTCCAAAATGGCAGACTTGTCAATACACCATGTCCCCATGACAAATTTTTGTACCCACACACAGGTGCAGGCTGACAGTGATGTCCAACAGCAGCAAGGGAAATGTTTTATCTGTGGCCTGATGTTGTCTTTTTGTATGTGATGCTGTACAGGTGACTACTGTCATGCTGTGACACAGTCATGATGTTCAACACATCTTATGTGATCAAATGATGTTACGCCTCCATAAGCTGTGCACAGGCCTGTAGGATGTCCAGTGTTCCACATCTGCAATATAACCATTCAACAAAGGCTATAGTTGGACCATGTGGAGCCAATGTACAACAGGGTGTACACACAAAACATCACATCTACTGTGTGTTGCTACATGTCTCTGACCATCCTCCATGGCCATGTGTGAACATGTGTTGGCCAAATGGTTGTGATAGCCATTTGTCTCACATGTCTGTGTTGTCCCATATGACATACACCCATAGATGTCATATACTCCACTGTCCACAGGGTTATGCAGACAAAGGGTTGTATGTTTGGTATGTGGGGTATGTTTTACGGGATAGTGAGACAATGTTGCACCGCCCCCACATGTCATGGACATGTCAGATGGCACATCACAATTTTGCACTCATGCAGGGCATTAAATGGTTTAATCCTGTGGGCTGCCCATACTCCAGCTCACTGTGTAGTACTGTTTGGAACCCACATGTGTAGTTCTGATGTAAGTACATGTTCCTACATTGAACAACACCTCCACCGGGATGCACAGCTGTCCACACATCTAGCAATGACAGTTTCTGGGTTTCATTGGGGTTTCATTAGTTTGTAAGTATTGCACATGGGTAGCCAGTAAAGGATTGCAGATGTGACCTGTATATTGTGAATGGACCATACATTATGTGTACATGTGTTAACTGGCCACATGGCGAATAGATCTGTGCATTAACATGCCTGATACTTATATCTGTCTCACCTGCAATGGGCTGTCTTGGGGAAAGCCAGAGGTTTTATAGGGTGACACAGCAGTATGATCATTATCCATGCCCGTATGACAGCTACAGGGTGCAATGTGCATGTTAACACATTCGCCAGTACAATAGGATATACTATGGAGTTTCACATGTGTGCATACACAGAGTAACATACTATAGTATGCGTGTATATACATGCCTTGCATATGATGTTACATTACATATTATACAGTGACACATGCAACTATATGGGATATAATAGTTATATGTGCAATAGTGATTTACCAGGCAACTCCAGGCTCGGTGGTTGAGAGACACCCCCCTCCACGATGGCAGCTAGGTTTTTGGATGCTGTTCTGGGTGTCCCCAGGTTGGCCAGTAGCTCCTGGTGGGGTGAGTGGGGCTGGGGGTGGCCCACCACCTGTTGCACCTTGTTCCCTGGATTGCATTTGCATGCTGTTTCACATGTCTGATTAGGTCCGGGAGTGTCTGGCACCTGCTGGTAGGGTTATGGCCACCCACATCATTAACCCTCCTGCAAAGTTCCTGCCACAGGTCATCACTGCTGTGCATCCTTGGTGGCTAAACAGGACATCATAGTTGTCTTGGGGAAAGGGATAAAGGGGCCCCATCCTCCAAGCTTTTATAGGCTGGTAGCCTTGCTTCAGGCATATCTGGAAGACATAATGATGGAGACAGGTCACAGTATCTCAGAGATGCACAGAGATACAGCTGCACATACATGTGTATCACATTTTTTCATATAAAAGTTGTCTTTGCAAATCTTCATGACACTGAAACCCCTGACATGTTTGTGTCACACACATGTAACCCAATGGGGGTTGGATATTATCACCATATATGTGTGTCACCTGATTACATTGCTCATACTCCATGTGGAAAGCTGTCTTGATGTGGGCATGTCTGTTTGCCTGTACTGGTGTTCTTACCTATCAGCACATGCCTGGATGTGTCCCAAACATTGATGCTTTTTTTTCCCAAAATTTAAAAAACCTTTAAAAAGGCTGTAAATTTACATGCATGTGTTTTCCAAACATCTACACGGGCCACCAGTTAAAATCCTGCCCTTTGGGGTTGCACATGTGATACACATGGGACAATGGCTAGCCTGATGGGTGGTATTTGCAGGGATGGTTATCAACTATAGCATGTACGGGCCCAAAGGGCATTAGTAGTTGTATGCCCTGGGCCATGTATGAGCCTAGGATGTGGGTTTTTTTAGCTGTAGCCGACAGCCATGTTTCCAGCACCAGGTGAACAGTGCCACATAACTGATCCAACGGGTTTAAAGATACATCTACCATGCGGTCATCACACCATGTCTGACAGAGGTGAATGTGCAGCTTTGCTGGACAGGGTTCCCTAGTATGGCAGGAGTATGTATTTTATGGCACAAGGATCTGTCCAGCATGTGGCAATCCTTGTACTAGGAAGGTGGATGTCCATGACATATGTATTTAGATCAGGATATTAGTAGCATGTCCAACATCACAGTGTTGGACATGTCTTTATGCAGGGTAGGCATCATGCTGCATAGTGGAGATGAGGATTGTGAAGGCTGGTGTCGGCCATCCAAACATGGCCAATCCCCTTAATGGTGATATGTGATCCAATATTGGTCACTTGATGATGAGTATGGCTGAACAATGATCTCCATTTCATGGATGGCACCCTGTCATGACTAGGGTTGCCCTTATGACTACCTAATAGGCCTTTGGGGAGTCACTAGCTCAGGGAGGTAAACTGCACAGCACATCCCTTACACACAGTGTCCATTATGTTGACCGCTGCCTTTGGGGGGGTAGTTCATGGGTCAGGGTTATTAACCTAGCGGTGACAATGCAATATGCAGCTGTCAGATTGTGCACATATGTCACACACCTCACCCACAAACCCCTTCTGTATGTTGCCCACAACACTGAGTCAGCTATTGCTCCTAGGTCATAGCCATTCACATGCTTACATAGGTAGATGCCTCCCATTTGTCTTGTGGTATGGGCTACAATGAGGGGGGGTACAAAAATTAACCCTGTTTTACTGTAGCTGGCCCCTGGTGTGATATGCACATATTAATCAGACACCTTTTGTAGTGTTGGTTCTGTCAACAGTCCACTGGCAGAACACTCCTGTGACATACAAGGGACATCTAGTATACTGAGTGTAGGTGGAACACAGTATGGGTGATGATGTCCTATGACCTGTCACAGGTATGATATGCAGTGTGAAATCATCCGTACTGTCATCTACATCTGTACTCAACCAACGTTGATTAAGGTTCAAATTTCAGACCAGACTCAGCAGGGTTTGTAATGCCTCCCATTTATGGTGTCTCCACTTTGTGAGTTGTGATAACTGTTGGTGTGCACCATTCAGTGTTTTCACAGACTGACATGAAGCTATGTTTTACATGATGTGTATGTGTAGAGCAAACTGTTTTGCCATATGTGTATGATACAACCAGGGATGTGGACAGGTCCCATGCAGCCTGAGTGCACCTTGTACCATCATAGTTATGGTTACAGGGCTCTGTAGTGTTATGGATATTTATTTTGTTGGGGGAGTGTGTTTATGTTATCCAACACCCTATCTGTATTGCTTATTCATGCTCAGCACTTGTTCAGAACATGTAAGCACTTCCCTGAGCTACTAATTACTATACCCCTCAATCCTCCTCATTTCCTACAGGTAAACACTGTTTGTACTTACATTTCCGCTTGCTTAGAGTAAAACAGCTTTGTACACACTTTCCCCACAAACTAGTGAGAAATAGTTTGTATTCAGGCATGTCCAAGTGTCAATTCCCAGTGTTCTTGCCTGTCTATATGATGAATATGGGAAACATGAGGCAATATAGAATTGTCTCTGTACAACAATACTCCCCCAACATACAACACTACAACCTGTGGGAGATGCACATATCTAAGCTGGAGGTAAAGCCCCTCCAACCCAGACTGAACCTGACAATCATGTGGGGATGTTTTTTCACCACACCACACTCATCACATAGTTCACTAGATCTCCACCACCACAGGCCACACATAGTAAGACAAAAACATTTGCAGAGCCTCTCAAAACTACTCTGTCTAGGCACAGAGAACTCCAAAGCAGAAACGCAGCCCCCCTCCCCCAAAAACAACACAATTACTTATAGCCCACAGACTCAGTGTGCCCATCAATACAGCCAATAGGGTGAAAAAAATTTCCCAACACACTAGTCATAGGTGACTCTTAAAGGGGGTCACACTGTTTTCCCACTCAGCAGGCTACACAAGGAGATAGTTACTGCTGGCCCGTCGGGTAACAGGATCCCCAAAATAACCTATGCACTCAGGTCACCCCCAACAGGTACAATATGACTGTGTCATTCTCCATGTTAGTGTGAATGCCCTGAGATGTAAACCCTTTCCCGGACTACATGTAAAGAGACATGGAATAGCTCTCCCATCTTGTAGCCCCAGGTATCGCCCCAGCCCTGAGTAGCATTCTGCCCTCATCCAGACTGATAATGCAGTACAAGGACAAAATTATTTACTTCAACAATTGGCTATGCTTCTGGGTCATTCCAAAGGGGATCCAGTATCTGTCTGCTTTGAATGACATGGTCGACAGAACAATGCTTTGGCACAGATGGCCTGCACCTGTTCCCCCGGGATTGGATAATGGCTAATCTTGCTGCTCCTATAGTGCCTGTTTTAGGGAAGGGTTTAAATAACATATTCACCACCATAAAAAAGGAACAGGCAAGCAAAACCTGAGGGTAATGTTTCTCAATGCTTGAATTTTTCATCTCAAAACACACTCACCTGAGGCACTCCTTGTAATGGACCACTTTGATATCTTGCAGTGACTGGGACCTGCTTCTAGGCTCCTGAGAGCACCCCCGCACTACCCGGCTATTACTCATACCACACCTTTCAGTCATGTAACCAGGACCGGAACAAGTGGAGGTGTGTCCATATTTCCAAGGATTCCCCACCTCCAGGCTGGGTTTCTTAGCACAATGCATCAGAGGTAATCCAAGTGCAACTAAGGGCCATAACTGCTATACAAATTGTAGCTTGCTACAGATTCCCCCCCATACCCCAGGTTAGGCCCCCACTTCTTGGTGTACTGGAAAGTAGGGTTCAAACAGGAAACTACTGATTTTGACTGACACTACCCCACCATTAACTGGGATACCTACTCATGTACTGACACATTAGGCCAAACTTTCTGGGATTCATAACCCCCAATCCTGGATCAACCTATCCACACCACCACCAGGGCCAACAATATCCTAGACCTGGGCATTACCAACATGTGTGACTGGTGTTCCACACCTGGGGGTTTTCTCCTCGGTCAGATCTGAAGTATGCTAATCACCCTTGTTATCCACATCCCCGCACCACACCCTTTATGGAAAACACAGTACAATATTTCTACAAAGCCAACTTCAAGGGTTCTTATGACAGCAGTAGTAAAGTCATGACACCCCTGCAGATGGACAATAAGTTACAACCCCTTTAATCATACACAACTGCACTTAAATTTGCACTTAAAGACTGCGTGGATCATGCTATCCCAAACAGAACCATGACGGTACCCACCAAAAAACAGAGGCCACTCTGGTGGTCCACTGCCATAAACATAATGTACAACAGAAGGAGGAGACTGTTGCAAAGTAGAGTACAATCCCATGAGTGGGGAGCTCCTGGTCAGCCTCAGTAAGAATCTGAGATCCCTTATCACATCCTCCAAAGCTAGTAAAAATTAACCTTTACTAATTCCAAGGACTACCACAAAGCTTTAGAGGTATGTCACTACTTGATGGCGATACCCACATCTGCTCTGACATACAGCAGATGGGCACAAACATTACAGAACCGACTGATATTGGGAACATCCTAGCAGATAGGTTCAGTGCTAACTTTACACCCCCCCCCACCCTAAAGGGCCCAAACTATACAGGAAAATGCAGAGTCCCTGCGATCACAACTACCCGTTCAAAAACAGGAACACAGCATCCATGTGACCAACCCAAAATCCCAGGCTGGATTTTTACAAAATTTAGAAAACTGGCTCCCCCTTGGGGACCATATTCACTAATAGCCTTGCATTTGTGGCCCCCGAATGGTGCACAGCAACAGTTATCACATTCCACAAAGGTGGCCCCCAAAGGACCAGAGGAACTATTGCCCTATGCCTGACTAGACTGTTCTGCAAGGCTATGGAGCACATCATCATGGATCTCATTCACAGAGACATTGGTGGCCTCCAAACCTTTGATCCCACCCAGTTTGGATTTGTTAGGGCCAGACCATGCCTCCTAAACCTGGTGGAGTCCTTTGAGACAGTTACCGAGGCAGGAGATGAGGGTAAGGAGGTCCACACAGCCTACCTTGACCTCTCAAAGGCTTTCAACACTGTTGCTCCCTTCTGGTATTGTCAACATACACATCCACCTGCACATTAACCCCTACGCCCCGAGATGTTATGCAAAGTGGCTCCGGACAGGAACCCCACAGTGAGTAGCATACCCTAGGTCCTACTGTAAATCAGTTACAATTGGCATCCCCAGGGACGGTCATAGGGCCCCTCATGTTTGGTATATGCCCCTGAGGTACAGGCTAGCACAGGGGGACTTTCCTGAATAGGTTTGCAGACACTGCAAACTAGGGGCCATGATTGATTCCCCAGCTGATACAGACACCCCCCATAAAGGTGTCACTGGGACGGATACCTGGCATCAATAACATGGCCTCAAGCTGCATGCCACAAGGTGCCTAGACATCCCCCTTTTGGGTTAAACCCAAACACCTGGGCTATCACATAGGTTTGGGAGTCCCCTACATACATAAGATGTAATAAGGGATCTTAGAACCCAAGTAGATAGCATTCACTCCTTTGATAACCATATTGGCCCAAAGGGGGTGGATATCCTTCACCCCCCTAATCTCTAATGGGTTTGTAGCCAGAACAAAGGCAGCCATTGTGCCTCTCTACTCATGACTTATGAAATACATTAAAAAGGGGCCCAAAACCCCATTTGGGATTACCTTATGAGACAACAGCAAGGCTTTAAATACCACAACATTCCCCACCAAGAGGAAAACTGACCCCCAAAGGGTGACAAAGCAGCCCAACTAAAAAACCCCAACTGTACTCATTTGCATACCGCATACTCAGAGGCGATCTCTGCTGAACATACAAGGCCCATGTCCAAAATAGTATTGATGGATATGCTTCACATAAGCAAAAGTCCCTGAGAGTCACATGCTCTGGGATATGTACCAAATGGGTGACTAGGACATGCTGGTGGGATACATTTCTGACCAGGGCACTCCCCATGCTTTGGAACATTATTCCTATGTACATCAGGCAGGGACCCTCACTAGCACTCTTCAAGAGATACCTCAATGGGTGGATGGGAGACAGACATGTACACCAGGGATCATTGCAGTGGCCCGTGTACAGAGGTGCAGGAAACAATGGCTCTGCTGTTCACAGGCACAGGACACTAACCTAGGGAGGTGCCCGTAAAAAATTTTAGCTAGGCTTATGAATGGCCTTGGCCAGACAGCATAGTACCTAACTATAAATCTTCATGACACTGAGACCACTGACATGTTTGTGTCACACACATGTGACACCCAATGGGGATTGGATATTATCACCATATATGTGTGTCACCTGATTACATTGCTCATACTCCATGTGGATGCTGTCTTGATGTGGGCATGTCTGTTTGCCTGTACTGGTGTTCTTACCTATCAGCACATGCCTGGATGTGTCCACATTGATGCTGTCGACCTCGATGCTGTGTATATTTCACATATCAACACATACACTGCCTTAACGGACATGACCTGTGACACTGCAGACATGCACATGGAAGGCTTTACATGCATGTGTTTTGCCATATACATCTACACGGCACTGTACAGCAGTTCAACATCCTGCCACCTATCGCCTGTGTTGCACATGTGATACACATGGGACACTGGCTAGCCTGATGGTATTTGCAGGGATGGTTATCAACTATAGCATGTACGGCCAAGGTCATCTAGTAGTCTGCATGCTCTGGGCCATGTATGAGCCTAGGATGTAAGGTTACCTAGCTGTAGCTGACAGCCATGTTTCCAGCACCAGGTGAAGCAGTGCCACATAACTGATCTACACGGTTAATGATACATCTACCATGCGGTCATCACACCATGTCTGACAGAGGTGATATGTACAGCTTTGCTGGACAGGGTTCCATAGTATGGCAGGAGTATGTAATGTGTATGGCACAAGGATCTCTCTAGCATGTGGCAATCCTTGTACTAGGAAGGTGGATGTCCATGACATATGTATTTGAGATAAGGATATGTACGAGTAGCATGTCCAACATCACAGTGTTGGACATGTCTTTATGAAGGGTAGGCATCATGCTACATAGTGGAGATGAGGATTGTGAAGGCTGGTGTCAGCCATCCAAACATGGCCAATACCCCTTAAAGGTGATATGTGATCCAATATAGGTCACTTGAATGATGAGTATGGCTGAACAATGATCTCTATATTCATGGATGGCACCCTGTCATGACTAGGGTTGCCACTTATGACTACCTAATAGGCTTGGTGACGTCACTAGCTCAGGGAGGTAAACTGCACAGCAGCATCCCTTACACACAGTGTCCATTATGTTGACCGCTGCCTTGGTGGTAGTACATGGGTGCAGAGCTATTAACCTAGCGGTGACAATGCAATATGCAGCTGTCAGATTGTGCACATATGTCACACACCTCACCCACAAATCCCCTTCTGTATGTTGTCCACAACACTGAGTCAGCAATTGCTCCTAGGTCATAGCCATTCACATACTTACATAGGCAGATGCCTCCCGTTTGTCTATGTGGTATGGGCTACAATGAGGGGGAGTACAATGAATTAACCCTGTTTTACTGTAGCTGGCACTGGTGTGATATGCACATATTAATCAGACACCTTCTGTAGTGTTGGTTCTGTCAACAGTCCACTGGCAGAACACTCCTGTGACATACGAATGTACATCTAGTATACTGAGTGTAGGTGGAACACAGTATGGGTGATGATGTCCTATGACCTGTCACAGGTATGATATGCAGTGTGAAATCATCCGTACTGTCATCTACATCTTTACTGCTAACGTTGATTAAGGTTCATGGCCTTTCAGACCAGACTCAGCAGGGTAGTAGTGCAATGCCTCCCATTATGAGTGGTGTCTCCACTTTGTGGGTTGTGATAACTGTTGGTGTGCACCATTCAGTGTTTTCACAGACTGACATGAAGCTATGTTTTACATGATGTGTATGTGTAGAGCAAACCGTTTTGCCATATGTGTATGATACAACCAGGGATGTGGACAGGTCCCATGCAGCTTGAGTGCACCTTGTACCATCATAGTTATGGTTACAGGGGCTCTGTAGTGTACATGGATATATGATTGTGTACCTGTTCGGGGGCAGTGTGTTTATGTTATCCAACACCCTATCTGTATTGCTTATTCATGCTCAGTACTTGTTCAGAGCATGTAAGCACTACATGAGCTACTAATTACTATAGCACTCAATCCTCCTCATTACCTACAAGTAAACACTGTTTGTACTTACATTTCCCGCTTGCTTAGAGTAAAACAGCTCTTGTACACACTTTCTTCACTTATCTAGTGAGAAATAGTTATGTATTCAGGCATGTCCAAGTGTAAATTCCCAGTGTTCTTGCCTGTCTATATGATGAATATGGGAATCATGAGGCAATATAGAACTTGTCTCGTGTACACAATCAATACTCACCTCTTAACATACAACACTACAACCTGTGGGAGATGCACATATCTAGCCATGCTGGAGGTAAAGCTCTCTCCAACCCAGACTGAACCTGACAGTCATGTGGGGATGTTAAACGTTTGCACCACACCACACTCATCACATAGTGTCACTAGATCTCCACCACCACAGGCCACACATAGTAAGACAACAACATTTGCAGAGCCTCTCAGTACTACTCTGTCTAGGCACAGAGAACTCCAAAGCAGAAACGCAGGCAGCCCCCATCCCCCAACACAACATCAATTACTTATATCCCACAGACTTAGTGTGCCCATCAATCACAGTCAATAGTGTGAAATAATGTACTCAACACACTAGTCATAGGTGACTCTACAGGCGGTCACACTGTTGTCCCACACACCAGGCTACACAAGGAGATAGTTACTGTCAGATGCCTGTCGGGTAACAGGATCTGCAACATAACCTATGCACTCAGGTCACTCCTCAACAGGTACAATATGACTGTGTCATTGTCCATGTTAGTGTGAATGCCCTGAGATGTACCTTCCTGGACTACATGTAAAGAGACATGGAATAGCTCTCCGATCTTGAAGCCCAGTCAGGTATCGCCCTAGCCCTGAGTAGCATTCTGCCATCATCCAGACTGATAATGCAGTACAAGGACAAAATTATTTACTTCAACAATTGGCTATGCTTCTGGTGTCATTCCAAAGGTATCCAGTATCTGTCTGCTTTGAATAACATGGTCGACAGAACACGATGCTTTGGCACAGATGGCCCGCACCTGTTGGCCCTGGGATTCCGGATAATGGCTAAGGATCTTGCTGCTCCTATAGTGCCTGTTTTAGGCACAGTTCAAATAACATATTCACCACCATAACAGGAACAGGCAAGCAAAATCTGAGGGTAATGCTACTCAATGCTTGATGTCTTCATCTCAAACACACTCGCCTGAGGCACTCCTTGTAATGGACCACTTTGATATCTGTGCAGTGACTAGGACCTGCTTCTAGGCTCCTGAGAGCATCCCTGCACTACCAGGCTATTACTCATACCACACCTTTCAGTCATGTAACCAGGACTGGAACACCCACGGTGGAGGTGTGTCCATATTTCCTAAGGATATCCACACCTCCAGGCTAGTTGCTTAGCACAATGCATCAGAGGTTATCCAAGTGCAACTAGGTCTGGCCATAACTGCTATACAAATTGTAGCTTACTACAGATCCCCTACCATACCCCATGGTTAGCGGTCCTCACTTCTTGGTGTACTGGAAAGTGGAGTTCAAACAGACATACTACTGATGTGTGACTGACACTACCCCACCATTAACTGGGATACCTACTCATGTACTGACACATTAGGCCAACACTTTCTGGGATTCATAACCTCCAATCACCTGGATCAACCTATCCACACCACCACCAGGGGCAACAATATCCTAGACCCGGTCATTACCAACATGTGTGACTGGTGTTCCACACCTGGGGTTATCTCCTCGTTGGCCAGATCTGAACGTACGCTAATCACCCTTGTTATCCACATGCCAGCACCACACCCTTTATGGAAAACACAGTATAATATTTCTACAAAGCCAACTTCAAGCTTCTTATGACAGCAGTAGTAAATGTCATGACACCCATGCAGATGGACAATAGAGTTACAACCGTTGAATCATACACAACTGCACTTAATTAGCACTTACACGACTGCGTGGATCATGCTATCCCAAACAGAACCATGATGGTACCCACCAAAAAACAGAGGCCACTCTGGTGGTCCACTGCCATGAACATAATGTACAACAGAAGGAGGAGACTGTTGCAAAGTAGAGTACAATCCCATGAGTGGAGGAGCTCCCTGGTCAGCCTCAGTAAGAATCTGAGATCCCTTATCACATCCTCCAAAGCTAGCTACGTAAACATAACTGTGACTAATTCCAAGGACTACCACAAAGCGTTCCAGAGGTATGTCACTACTCTTGATGGCGATACCCACATCTGCTCTGACATACAGCAGATGGGCACAAACATTACAGAACCGACTGATATTGGGAACATCCTTGCAGATAGGTTCAGTGCTAACTTTACACCCCTCTCACACCCTAAAGGGCTCATATCTATACAGGAATGATGTAGAGTCCCTGCGATCACAACTACGCAGTTCAAAGCAGGAAAACAGCATCCATGTGACCATACAACATCCCAGGCTGCGATTTTCACGAACTTCAGAACGAACTGGCTCCGCACTTGGCACCATATTCAATAATAGCCTTGCATCAGGCATTGTGACCCCTGAATGGTGCACAGCAACAGTTATCACATTCCACAAAGGTGGCGCCACAACAGACCAGAGGAACTATTGCCCTATACGCCTGACTAGACTGTTCTGCAAGGCTATGGAGCACATCATCATGGATCTCATTCACAGAGTCATTGGTGGCCTCCAAACCTTTGATCCCACCCAGTTTGGATTTGTTAGGGCCAGATCATGCCTCCTAAACCTGGTGGAGTCTTTGAGACAGTTACCAAGGCAGTAGATGAGGGTAAGGAGGTCCACACAGCCTACCTTGACCTTTCAAAGGCTTTCAACACTGTTGCTCATTCTGGTATAGTCAACATACACATCCACCTGCACATTAACCCCTACGACACGAGATGTTATGCAAAGTGGCTCATGGACAGAATCCACAGAGTCAGAGTAGCATACCCTAGGTCCTACTGTAAATCAGTTACAATTGGCATCCCCATGGCACGGTCATAGGGCCCCTCATGTTTGGTATATGCATCTATGAGGTATAGGCTAGCACAGGAGGACTTACCCTGAAAAGGTTTGCAGACGACTGCAAACTAGGGGCCATGATTGATTCCCCAGCTGATACAGACACCGTTCATAAGGGTGTCACTGGGATGGATACCTGGTATCAATAACATGGCCTCAAGCTGCATGCCACAAGGTGCCTAGACATCCCCTTTGGATTCCACCAATCACCTGCAGACTATCACATAGTTGGTAGTCCCCTACATACATAAGATGTAATAAGGGATCTTAGAACCCAAGTAGATAGCATTCACTCCTTTGATAACCATATTGGCAAGGTGGTGTAGATATCCTTCTACGTGGCCCCCTAATCTCTAATGGGTTTGTAGCCAGAACAAAGGAAGCCATTGTGCCTCTCTACTCATGACTTATGAAATACATTAAAGGGTCCAACACCCCATTTGGGATATACCTTATGAGACAACAGCAAAGGCTTGAAATACCACAACATTACCACACCAAGAGGAATACTGACCTCCGAAGGATGACGTATGCAGCCCAACTACAGAAACCCCAACTGTACTCACTTGCATACCACATACTCAGAGGTAATCTCTGCTGAACATACATGGCCCATGTCCAAAACAGTATTGATGGATATGCTCCACATAAGCAAAAGCCCCTGAGAGCCACATGCTCTGGGATATGTACCTAAATGCAATGATGACTAGGACGTGCTGGAGAGATACATTCCTGACCTGGACACTCCCCATGCTTTGGAACATGATTCCTATGTACATCAGGCAGGGACCCTCACTAGCACTCTTCAAGAGATACCTCGATGGGTGGATGGGAGACAGACATGTACACCAGGGATCACTGCAGTGGCTGTGCTGTACAGAGGTGCAGGAAACTAATGGCTCTGCTGTTCACAGGCACAGGACACTAACCTAGGGAGGTGCCACAAGTCAAAACATTGTAGCTAGGCTTATGAATGGCCTTGGCCAGACAGCATAGTACCTAACTATGAACCTATGAAGCTATTACATGTCCTTTGTGCATGGATAATTGATTAGCTCTTCCATTTCAATTAGCTATCATGCTGATACACTGTCTGGTGACTACAAGTCATATGTATACTGTTATTGTGTATTGTACATGCCAATAGACATACCTGATGTTTGCATAACATAACAGTAATGCTATAGCTACCTACAATGCTGTACATTACACATTTTTGCCACAATATCCCACAATGCAAATCATAATTGCACAGCAGGGCCACCTTAGACTTGTTATTCTCAGTTATATGCCCATACATATGCCTACTGTTACAGTATATCAACATATACTATCCCCTGCTATGGCACGTACTTGTTGGACCAACCCTGCCACTGACAGCGGCTGGAGTGGAATTGTTGCATTAAAAGTCCTTATATAGCATCCCTTATGGTGTATGAGGTATTTACCTTGTGACCTACAGCAGTACATACAATTTCTATGAGTGTTACTATGCTCAACATTACATCACTACATAATACCTTTTCCCACTATATGCATTGCATACACTTTAATTATTACAGAACAGGTACTACATACACTGACATACTGAGTGTTCTAGATACCTTATTAGTAACCCGAGTTGACGGTAATATAAATCCTATTCATTTTGTGTTGCAATCCTCATTGTAACATTTTTCTGGTATGTACATACAGTTTGAATGTATGACAAGCCATCCTTTTATACTTAGAAATCAGTAACATGTGGTATCCTGCCACCAATTGGTGTTCTGGAGTAGATGATTACATGCACATCAGCTGTGCAGCTACTCCATTAGCCAATGACATGGCAACAATGGTGTATAATTGAATACTCCACTTGGGCGTTGTTCCTTTGCCCTACCTTCGAGGAAGATGACCTGGATGTGTTGTTTGTGATGAATTGCAACAGCTATATGGAGACAAACAGAGATATATTAACTTCATGGCCCCCGTGGATTGTGTGTAACGGCTAGAGGATGTAGCTCTACATGTGAGTCTAGCTGTTATATTTCTGAACATTGCTGCTTCTGTAGGGTTTGTACCTGATACATCTGCAAATGTTTAGGTCTGGCAAGGATGTTTGGGTAGCTCAAGGCTGTGTGGCTATGCATAGAATGTTAGGTGTTTTGAACTGTGCTCACCTGACATCTTTGGTACACTGTACATGAGTATCATACTGTGCTGTTAATCAGTAATTGGTAACACTTCCCAGTGTACACACAGCCATCTGATACGGGATTATTGCAATCAAACCCTGTAACATTGGCATCTGTTCCATTGTACAACAGCAACAATTTCACATAGGGCCATTATAGTGTGTCTCTGACAAGGTGTGTTTAGGCTTCTGCAAATGTCATAGAGTGAGTGGATGTTTGTGATGTTATTACAGTATGTATTGCAATTGTTTCGGGTGTGGGGGAGATGTAGGTGGGTGTACACAGCAGATGCAGGTGTGTAGGAACTGCATTTATACATATTCGATATGTGTGTGAGGGCTCCTTCCCTATTTGAAGACCTATCCTTTAGTGGACTAATACTATGGTAATTGCAGGCTGATTCATTAAGCCATTGTTAAATGGTTCCTGTATAGCATGCAGGTAATGTTGGTCCTTCAATCCCTTTGGAAATACATCAGTATGTAATGAAATGTTGCTACATAAATGCTGTCTTGTGTATTTCTGTCACAGATATTTGCACTCATTGGAGTTGTGTTGGTGACTGAACCTCTTTGGCTTGGGTTGCCACCTTTTCAAATGGCCATAGTGGGACATTTGCAGGACACACCGGATTTTAGATGCCGACACATACCCACGGTCAGTACAAAGTATAGAACTTTACATATATGCCTATATAAAAGCTTATTCTTGTAGCGGTTTACTTGCTTATCCTGTTTCTTGTTACATGTAGGTATTTCAGATACAGATGACTATTTTATGCAACAATTACATTAAATATGGAACATGCCAAATGTCCCGAGATTATAGGACATTAGTATTTGTACTCATTTTGGTCAGGACACTACCGCACATAGAGAGATTGCTCCTCGCAAGGTGGGACACATGGTAACCCTATCTTTGGCTCATGTCCATAGCACATATTTGTAATAGTGTATAGACATATATACTCTCCATATCCTTTGTTCATAACATTCGGTCGTGGCGGAATGTGTGATTACTATGGTCCATGTTATACACATATTTGAAGACTTCAAATGCTGTATATGGCATACCCACGGATTCAGGAATGCACACACTTCCAATGACCACATTACCATTCCCAGACTCCCAAACCCCACAATACCGAACACTCAAACTCGTGACAGTCAAACTCCTGGAACTAACACAAATATAGAACACACACACGCACACACAGACACACTTCTACCCATCACATCCAAACAAACCATCCTACACTATGTATGGCCAGGTCGCCATGCCCCCATACACCCCCATGTGGGTGGCTGTGCACCCCACACCACACCTACTTTAATAATCTACCTCTGAGATAGCACAAACAGACACACGAAGCAAACCCACACACACGCACACACATTACAGTCCCCCGGAAACACACACCACACTCAGAACACACACTTACACACACTACAGCAATCAGAAACACACTTACACACAGTACCTACCTGAATCGCAGCACCAGAAGCACTACCTAAATGTTCCTTAACATCGTGATAATAGTACTCGCGGTTCTGGTGTTTCGGTACTGTGGTCTTTCGGTCTTTAAGCCTCGTGATTACGCACATCGGTATGTAAAGCATTCGGTATTTGGTAGTATACTATTTAATGTGCCTCCATGGTTGTCCAGATGTTGTTAACCTATCTATATATTTGCATATATATGTATATCCATATATATCAACATATATCTCTTTATCACCCTTTCTCCCTCTGTATTATATATATAAATATATATATATATATATATATATATATATATATATAGAGAGAGAGAGAGAGAGAATACACCTTTCATTGGGTACATGGCGGTGTATACTATTTCCTGAAGTCTGCCCTTTTGTGTTTTAACCTGTCACAATACACACCTGCTGTTGGTACATCTCAGGTAGCTTAGTGGTAGGTTATTAGGTTATTGTGAAGATTGTGTACATGGCTGCATGTTCTACTCCTGGCAGTGGTCATTTTACCACTCAGAGCAGGCACTATTAGTACAAGGGTAAATAACGCACATTTCAGCGGTTCTGGGCAGCTTTGCCTGTGATCTGTGCGATATTCAGCAAATGTTAGACATGTGTTGCGCATATCCATATAGTCATGTTTAAACACCACTTACCGGCACTTATCGGTGCAAAAACCCGCTAATGTGCTTAAACGTGCTCTAATGTCCTGCATTCAACATCCATTATTCAGGACATTAGAATTCCGTAACAGCCCTTGCAGGTCATGGAACTGGGACCATGAACGACACAGTCAGTGGCTTTACCACTGAGGCATCTGGGATATGTACAAGTGTTTTGGTGTTTAGTATGTAGAGTGTACTACAGCTGTTCCTCCATACTGCAAACAAATGTGTAACTCAGTTGGTGTACATATGGATGATACCTGTTAATTGTATGTCCAAGTGAGGCTTAATGGATATGCTCCAGCTATGGGAATCCATGTCACAGTGAGCCACACACTGTAATGAGCTACACCTTGTCACAACCATAACTGGACAATGCTGGGGTGACATACCTGTCACGGATGCTCCCCATGCTTTGGAACTACATCCCTGATGACATTATATGGAGCCCCTCATTAACACACCAGGGAATCCTTGCAAAGTGGGTGGGGAACAGTGGTTACACCCCAGGGATCCTGCAATTGGCTCTGCTCCACAGAGGGACAGTTAGTTAATCAATGGGGTGGCAACAGCAGCCACATTTTGGCTAGGCTTATGAATGGCCTTTGACATTTAGGCATGTACCTACTGATGTACCTAGGAACCTATACATAGTGTATCAACACATGCTGTTAGATTAATTTACTGTTCAGGTATTGACTTACCTTGTGCCGATAGCAGTTGTGTGTGCAATAGTTGAGGGCTGCCTATGTAGGATGCACACAGTAGACCACCTATACATGACAATTTACAGGTGATCATGTGTGTGCCATCCATGTTTACTGTGTGTGCAGGTGGAGAAGTGTGTCAGTCCATAGGGGCCTATACTGTCAGTGTATGTGCTATACGTTCCCTCTTTGCCAAGGCATGGGCATACTGGGTACACCTCCATCTGCCTACTGGGGCTGGCACAGGGTGCTCATGGTCTGAATCCCTCTGTGCCTGTGGTGCCCTTGGCAATTGTGGTGGGCTGTGAGGGCCTTCACCATTATGTCCCTGCTGCAGCTGTTTCTGCAGGATCATATTATGTAGCATGGCACATACTATGAAGATGTGGGAACACATGCCTGGAGAGTACTGCATGGCTCCACCAGATATGTCCAAGCAATGGAACCATGATTTCAGCATCCCAAACACATACTCTATGATGATTCTGGTTTCTGCGTGTGCTTCATTATGGCGTTCTTGCATGGGTGTGTGTGCATTTCTGATGGGAGTCATCATCCATGGCTCCAGTGCATATCCAACACCCCCCACAAGGTGGCCATATGGGATGTTCCCCCTGACAAATACCTAGTACAGCTGTGAGGCATGCCAGATGTGGGAGTCGTGGTAGCTTCCAGGGCTGCTAGCACACACATTCATGATAATGCCCTGGGCATTGCACACGACCTGGCAGTTGATGGAGTGGTATCCCTTGTGGTTTATGTAGCACCTACCATGCTCACTGGCTGGTGACTTGATGTGTATGTGCACGCAGTCTATTGCACCCAGTACCTCCAGGTAGTCTGCCACATGGTGGAAGAGGCGCATATTGCTGGCCAACTCCTCCTGAGTTCGGGGGAAGTATATATGCTCATTGGCATGTGGTAACATGGCATCCAGGAACTGGTGGAGTACCCTGGATGCTGATACCTGTGAGATCCCCATGATATCTCCAGTTGGCCTTTGAAAGGTACCTTTGGTTAGTATTCTCAAGCCTACACATACCTTCGTGTCCACTGGGATGGGTTCCCCTCTGTTGTTTCTGGCTCTGAGGCCTGGCCGGCACAGCTCAATGATTTGCTGTATGATGTCCCTGTCCACCCTGTAACACTCAACTATCTCCAGATCATCTAGCCCCTGGTAGGTTACCCTTGGTCTGAACACTCTTCTCCACCTCCGGTGCCTGAGGTGGTTGTCAGCATCACCTTCCACACCACCTTCAGTCTCCAACACATGCTGATGAATCAAAGCTATGGCAGCTCCCAACATGTACATTTTAAAAGTTCCCCATCTGTTTACATTGATGGTGCAGTGTTTGGGAATACACAAGTGTGTGTGAGGTGCCTTCACACTTCATACTATTGTGCTTTGGAAGCTGATGATGTCATAAGGTGTGTATGTACAATCCGAGCTGCAGGGTATCTTACTTATGGGTTTTACCACAGGTACTGCTATTGTGGGGCCTTTGGTGTTGAATTACACTTGGCTGCCATGGATCACCTCTTGACCTTGCCTTAATTTTTCAAACCGATTCCCCTCCCATTGTCAGGCACGCATCCAGCAGCCTGCTTTCTTGTTTTGTACTTTCCCAACCCAGGATTGTGTTGCAAAATGTGTTCTGTAGCCAATCTACTGCAGGTTTGCTTTGTTGTGCTGTGACAGTTCTCTTTTCTTTGCAATCCGGCACCTCCCCTTTCCTGTTCTGCAGGTTGTTGCTAGCAGCCTTGTTAGCTACTGTCAATGGCCCAGTGTGAGTTAATAGGTGTTAATTACTCAGTTGTACTCCAATTACCCTGCTGCGGCATTTCCTTATTGTATTCCCATAACCTTCCTCTTTCAGCTGTGGTGCGTGCCCCGTGCAGCCATTTATCGGGTTTCGAGCATGTTGTCATCCACGTACACATGCGCTTTTGGTCACCTTGTGTGCTCTCAGCTAAGCAAAGCTATGGCTACATCCACACCCCTATCCTGCGGCTTTGCTTAGCAATGGGCAGCCCGGATTAGAAATGCTCCAATGTGCTTACAGCTACGGTGGCACACCCCTCTCCTGATGTCATGTATACCTCCAGGCCACTCCTCAGTGTTATACTGCTACGCCATGTGGTACAGCCTTACGCCGGCAAGGCGTTTGTGATTCAGTATTACTTGCCTCATTTGCATGGCATTGACTACTAATTCTTAGTTACCGCACTGAACACTGTCACAGACCCTTAGCAACCCTTGCACCTTGGTTGTGGTGTAGCATGCATACCATTGACTGTTATGGTGAAATCATGATTTGTGTTACATTGCAGTTTTATGACATCTATATATATTTTCCTTGTGTTCCCATTTGCGCACACATGCACTGCGGTTGTACTTTGCGTTAGTGTGGGCCTGACATTAAATGTTATTTTTTTATGTGTTGTGCATGTTTTTTTATTCCATTGGCTGTATATTTAGCCATTGGCATATGTTAACTTTGTAATACGTAAGTTTGGTCCACTTTCATGGCTCCAATGTTCTGTTTGAAAAAATGTAAACCAGTTTTTTGGTTTACATTTCTGTATGCTTATGCTACGCCTGCACCACTTCATGAATCGTTATGTACCATCATTTGCATGCTGCACTACTGTGCATGGGGTGATTAGTATACATGCACCGAGAGCTGCGCAGCTCTGGTGTACGCTGGTAGTGCATGTGGAATCAGCTTGTACCTGAATCACTCGGCGGCCATATTTGGCGTTAGAACACCTATACTATGCCTTCGCCTGGTGCAAGCTTCATGAATCCCAGGGAGAGTATCTCTTCATACTAATCGATCCTTTGTCCCCAAGGTGTGCTCCCATAACAACTTGAACCAAACTATAGAGCTTGCGGTGTTCTTCCCTAATCATTCCAATGCAGCAGAATACAGATTCCATCAATTGGATGTTCACAGACAATTACGTTTTTCTTACACCAGACCAAGGAATTCAGGAAGTCAGACCAATTTCTTGTTTCCTTCTCTGACTCCAAATTAGGTCCCCCGGTTTCCAAAGTGACCCTCTCTAATTGGATCTCCAGTTGTATAGCCTACATTTATTCTTCTGATGGTAAGCCTTTACCTTTCAAAATTAAGGCTCATTCCATGAGATCTCAGTCTACTTCTGCAGCCTTTCAAGCCAGGATTCCAATTGATAATATCTGTGCAGCAGCAACATAGGCTACCCTCACACATTTATTACTCATTACAAATTGGATTTGACCTCTAGGGGTAGAGCCTCCTTTGGTTCCACAGTACTCAGGAGTATTTTTCCGTGAGCCACCCAAGAATAAGGTGCTAGGGACGCTGTCCCATATGTAAGAATGAAGGCGAGATAGGACTACAGAAAATAAAGAAGTTATGTACTCACCATAACGTTCCATGTCTGTAGTCCATCTCACCCTTCATTCTTACAAACCCACCCTCCTACTCCCTTTCTGGAAGGATCTGGAGACAGAAAAAAAATGTTTTCTTAATAAGTGGAGTCCTTTTATTATTGTTGTTCTTTCGTGATAGTTGTTCTTTCTCTCTATAGTTAGCAGCAAACAAGATCTGGGGATTATACAAGTCCACCATGGGATACCTACCTAGCCACGAGCCAACTAGAAGACTTTGAGCTTGCAAAAAGGCCGAGTCAGAGCCGAGGATTGGCTCCAAACCCATATGTAAGAATGAAGGGCGAGATGGACTACAAACATGGAACGTTATGGTGAGTACATAACCTCTTTTTTTGCCCAAACTTCTTCTTTTGATTGTTACTTGATCAACTGACACATTCCTAAAACCAGTCCCAAGATTAAGAAACTGTTCTTTTATTTATGGACAAGAATAAATAGTATAAATCATACCCCAGTGATATATTACTTTAAATGGACTTGATGCAGCCCTACAGAAAATATAGTGAATGTTCCAAAGACATTGTTACAAGGTGTTTTCAAACAAAGAACAACATTTCACTTGAAGCAAACTGGAAACAAGCAAACCATGGCTGATTGTGTGGCACAGTAGGAGAGCAGATAGATGAGTAACTTTCCTGTGTGAAGTGATAAAGGTTTTGGGCACAGCTGTATTTTGGAAGTACCACAACTGTTCAATTCTAGATAACTTTCTTACCCTAGTACCCAGCAGAACAACCCAAGTTTGCCCAGCTAATGTCAGATCTTGGCTTCTTCTCTAAAAATTAAGATACTACCTGAAAAAAAGAGTTTCTACATGTTTTAAACTTGAGAATGGTGCCAGAGAATATGAACATAGTTAACTGTGTAGAGCTGACATCACAAACACTGAGCAGAATCACAATGAAAGTTCCTGATGTATTTTAGGGAACCATTACCATTTCTTCAAAAATCACACATTCCAGCTATGGAGGGTACCCCTGACTGCCAGTGAAGGAATTTGCCATAAGGCCATAGTTATAACAAGGAAAGACCAAAGCCCCATACAAGAGAAGAAAAACTCAATATTCAGCACTTATGAATAGCAATGTGGAAATTCTTTGAAATTATTTTGAATGAAGATGAACAAGGAATCTATTGTTCCGTGCTCCATACTTCTGCAAACTTAGGTCAACCTTAAAACCTCAGCACTTTACAATATGATGTGAGGTACAGGGCAGTGGAAAATTATGCATTATTCTAGACAAGACTGAATTCTTTCATCCTTTACATATTCCCATGTCCTTCTCTAGAAGTGATTCATAGTTCCTCTTGTATATTTCCTTTATCCTCCCTGCACTGTAATCATTGTTCTCACTGCTGCAGTAAACTTTGGCTATTGGGTTGTATCCTGCCCATGACACAACAACCAGTCAGTCTTCAAAAAGCTCTGTCTGCCTTCCACACCTACACTGTGATTGCTGATTGCCTAGCCCCTTGTAGGGAAATAGGCAGTCAGACCTCAGATCCCTGGATGTACTATTCCTCCGTACAGGACTAGCTTAGTCCTGCACGGAGGTGGCCGTTCAGGAGCAGAGTGGCAGTGCACCATGCATAGTAATGAGGCACGCTGCCTGAGCTCTTAGGTTTACATGGAGCATGTAAGAGTGCAGGGGGTGTGTCTGAAAGCAGAGCTCTCAGAATATACATGCCCACACAATGAAGAACAGCAGAAAGGGGTATGAAATGAGCGACACCACTTATAGGTGACCGCATATCCCCACCAACAGTCCCCCTTGTGTACAACAGCAACAGTACATACAAATAAAATGAAGAAAACCTTTAATTTTTTTAAAAAATCCAATTAACGCTAACCATAGGTGCACGGGTGTGACCATAGCTTAGCTACAGTTAATGCAGCTTAAATGGCTGAAGAGGATAACAAGAAAGATATATGCAAATGAAGCAGCATAGCAATAGTGTAGTGGGCAGAGCATTCACCTTACGAGCAGACATTCCCAATTCGAGTCCCACTGCAGCACATTCCATTTCCCATAGCAAACACGTTATGAGTATTATTTATGTTGCATAACCCACTAAATAACATATTTTCATGAACTGGAGTACTGCAGTAAATGCACATGTGAGATGTTGGTGTCATAATGAATAAGACACTAGTAAGCAGGTTTAAGCACAAATAAGCAGTAGTAAGCATATTTAAGCACTAGTAAGGGGGCTTAAGCCTGTTTGCATGATGGTAAGCAATGCCTACACTGGTTAATCAATTGTAAAGCTAACTGTAAGCAGATGTAATGGCAGGTTAGCAGTGCTTAATGTCATGCAAACTCACTTAGAAATGCACAAAAGTGCCTTAATCACTCTGTATCCAACTGCCCTTGTTCTGCCCATCAACAAAATAAACAGCCATGCAGGTCTTGAACCCAGGACCCTATACACCATAGGCACAGTACTTAGCCACCAAGCCATCACAGACATGCAGCCAAATGAAGTAGCAGCAAACAAGTTCTCACCATAGTAAAACAAAACTGAACCTGTGAAAGGAATCAGTATACAGTCATATGTTCCATAACCCACTACATAACATAAATATGTGAACTGGAGTACAACAGTAAGCCCAAAAGTGAGGTGTAATTATAATAGAGTGTTGAAGTCCCCAGTAAAACACAAGGACCCCATAGAGTGTACATACACATTAATCATGGATACCAGGCATACATATAAGGTGTAATGAATAATAACTCAATGCCAAAGGAATTATAATGCAAAGTATAATGCAAGCAATGCTAAGCATTGCACAGGGCAGCTTAGGAGGTGTAGACAATGTGTAGGTTAGCTAATTCATTGTGCCCAGTGGTATACCCCTTTAAGCAATGCCAACCATAGGTAAGCAGGAAAATCAGCCCTACTTAAACTCAAGAGGCGGGAATACATCTCATAACTGGTTGTAGCTTCCCCTTGCAGGCACTATGGCAGTAAGGGGCAAAGTTGTGCGCTTTTGGGTGCAGCGCTGGTGCATCCAGGAGTCCAAGGTCATGGCAGGACTCCTTGTCAAAGACCAGGATCAGAGACTGCTGCAGGGCCAATACCAGGGCTCCCAATTTAAGGTGGAGGCCTGTGATCATCTCTCCCATGACCTCACCAGTGCCACTGGCAAACCCCGAACTGGTGAGCAGGTCAGGCACCACTATGCCAACCTGAAGTGGCGTAAGGGGGACCTTTAGGAGGAGTGGCTCCAGGAGGCTAGAGTGGCAAGGAATGTTCCAGTCATGTGTAAGTATCACCCCAGTATGTGTGTAATAATTGCCAGCTCAGGTATATCATGGATATGTATGGCTAAATATTCCTCTTATGTCCCCTACAGCTGCAATGGAGGGGCTGTGAACCAGGAGGCCCACATCAGTTGCCTGGCGAGGTTGAGCCGTGAGGCAGGTCAGTAATACTCACGCATTTACTGTCATAGGAAATAAAACTAAAAGTAGTAGTAAATTAATTGCCTGTATAAAACCTGTATTGTTCAAGGCAAGTACTGCATACACTAGAGAATATGACAGGAAGAGTCTCATATTTTTTGTATGTCAATAAAATTGTAATAGCCTGATAAAACAGGTCTAACTGCTGGACTGCATGTGTATGTTCTGGTATCATATGGTAATGTAGATTTGCAATCATGTAATAGTACTGTTGTAGTAAGCACTCTGATAACCACACTGTGCACAATAAATTAAATGTCTAGGAATGACTGTATATGACAGGTGTAATCCCCTACAAACATGTAAGCCAATAGGGTAACATACAGTGGAGCAGCATGTAACATCAGATAGAACAGGACCAAGAACAATGACATCTACCACAGTCTGTACACAGGCCAAGGTACATATTAACAATACACCACTGCCGACAATCACCATAAGTACACAGACCTCATTACTGTACACACAACCACAGAGTTTCCAGGTTATGTCATCAAATGTAACCCCTACTATACATTACATGTGTAGCAGTCTGATATCTCACTGGGTTGTTACCAGATATGATGTCACTAATTATGGTGTACAGTACATATGCAGCCCTTACTGCATGACATATGTACAAAGGTTGTCAGGGTTGTGGCTGGAGGCACATACACAGGGAAAATATTGACATGTTGCTGTGATAACCTCATACATTTACTGTTGTAACAGAGTTTGTTGCACCATATGTCCTATGAGGGATTTGAAGTCAGTAACTCTCATGTCTGTCACCATCTACAGACTGCAATCCTCACACTACCTTCTGGAGTTCAGAGATAGGTGCTCAGTGGGTAACACCTGAAACAAAAGGCACCATGCACTGGCCAGTCTGCAGATGGCCCTACAGATGGGTGTTCCCTCATTAACATAGTACTGACATGGCAGGTATGTAAATACGTAGGACAGCCATATCCACACACACCCTGTTAACCAACATTATTCCAAATGCAGTATAGCAGCACTTACAGTCTGTAGTCAGGTCAGGCACATCCCCCTCCTGTGTGTTGGCCTGTCTCCAAAGTGTATGTTGTTAGAGGTACACCCTTATCCATCTGAGATGCTATTTGCCAAACAACAGATTGAGTTCCTACTCACAGTGAATGAAAGGCCCAACAGCAACATGCTGTTCCTAGATATTGGTGTGTGTTTCCATGTAATTGGCTATGGTAATGTTACCACAGGTGTTCCACCTGCAATCAGCTAGAGGAGGTCTGCAATTCGTGCAGAGACCATCAGCTGATCCTGAGCCTCACATAAGATACACATGCTGCTGCCTAAGCAAAGCAGGTATAAGTCTCCACATCCACCAGTGAGGGAGTAAGATAGGCCGATAGAGGCACAGAAAAGTCAGGGAGAGTAAAACATATGCATGTTTGTGTCACACACCTACAAGTATAAGGTATCAAACCCCTGATGACTATGCAGTACCATCACATATCCATGCAGTTATTGGATGTGCCACATAGGTTACATGTTGAGGACCCCTCAGAACATATATGTGATGGTGAGTGACATCTGCAACAGGGATATGGTAGCTATGTAGTAGGTGTAGTACCCATACCTGCCCACATGAACAGGTGTCAGTGTCAACACAGCCACACTCTTACAGGGAAGCACACACATTGCCACACTTGGCAGTGCCAGGAATACAACTCATCACTAGTGGGATTGCCACAACACAGTACTGTGCAGGTATCACATGCACCAGAGGGGTCATACGGAGGTTATATGTGCAAAGGGTATGTGGAGGTGTCTGACATCAGACAGCATGCTTCAGTATGCCAATGGGGGTTGTAGTGAGTGTGAATGTGTTCATACACATCATATACCACCCACACAGACACAGGTGCCAGTACTGACATGTATGTGTGCACTGCTTCATGGGTGTGTTGTAGTTGATGGTGCCAGATGGCTATATAAGGCTAGGTGATGGGTATTCCTCGGCATCAGGCCACATGAAAATGGTCTGCATTGTAGCTCAGGGCTGTAGTGTCTGGAGTTGCACACACAGATGGGTATTGTATTCACCATCCAGTCACCTGGGTGACTATTGCATGTGGCCAATACTGTGCATTGCTTGCCATGTATGTGTTCTTTAGTCTATGATATGGACAGTGTCTGGGATGTGCACATCTCCCACATGCATGTACAGTGACATGTGGAACTGTACCTGGGGTGTCTGGCCTATGTTGTGTACACTGATCGTTATCATCAGATGTGTCAGTCCTGGCTTCATGTGGTAGGAATTGTTCATGGACAGCGAGTTGGCCCTGCACCTACATTGATAGCATGATACCAGTATTCCCTGGTGTCAGTGGTATCTGTCCATACAGGGCTTGCGTTTCAGGCATGTTATGACATTTGGGGGTCACATTTGATGGCACCACAAGTGTTGCAGGTGTCCAGTGGGGAACATGGGGGAGGTGCACTGTCAGCATGTACATGCCTATTGGACTGATGGACAGGGATCCATGCCCTCTGTAGACCACTGCAGTCACACCTTGGTTACTATCAGAGTGCAATATATGCAGGGTACTACCAACATATAACGGCTGTTGCCTAGGCACGTGTGTGTATGAGACATGGGTTGAGAGTGTTCTCTGGGTAATACAAGGCTTGCTAACATTGTTCAACTGGCATTGATGTCACATTTAGGGGTATGGATTTACACCTCAGCCTCTTGGTTATTTCACATCTGTTATCCCTGTACGGTGGACATTGTGATATATACTTGGCCAGCCATATAAGAAGTTTGCAAAACCCGCTCCACATTGAGTCCAGTTGTTACACACTCACACCCACCTCCACACAGGATATGAATGACACACACACCTGTCATCTCTGGGATTAGAACTCCTATCTAACTTGTATATTATACTATACCATTATAGGATGCACCACAAAGATTATTGGGGTTCTCCTTCTCCAAAGGTGTATTTCATAGTGAACAACATCAGCAGGCTTGCCTAAGTAGGGCATTTGAATTGTAATGAGTGTGACTAGCCTAAAATGCATTGCTCCCTACACAAACATAGTAACACACACAAAACATTCACCAGTGCCGTGTGTGGGGATAGAACCCCTTCCAAAGTTCTATATCACACTACAGCATGATGCTGTTATAGGACACACCATGGCAATTACTGGAGTCCTCTTTCCCCAAAGGTGTATTTCACAGTGAATGACATCAGCAGGATTGCCAAAGTAGGGCATTTCAATCGTAGTGAGTTTGACTAGCCTAAAATGCATTGCTCCCTACACAAACATAGTAACACACACAAAACATTCACCAGTGCCATGTGTAGGGATAAACCCCCTACCAGAGTTCTATATCACACTACAGCATGATGCTGTTATAGAACACACCACAGAGATTACCGAAGTTCTCCTTCCCCAAAGGTGTATTTCACAGTGAATGACATCAGCAGGATTGCCAAAGTAGGGCATTTGAATTGTAGTGTGTATGACTAGCCAAAATGCATTGCTTCCTACACAAACATAGTAACACACACAAAACATCCATCAGTGCCATGTGTGGGGATAGAACCCCTACCAGAGATCTATACCACACTACAGCATGATGCTGTTATAGGATGCACCACAGAGATTACTGGAGTTCTCCTTCCCCAAAGGTGTATTTCACAGTGAATGATATCAGCAGGATTGCCAAAGTAGGGCATTTGAATTGTAGTAAGTGTGACTAGCCTAAATGCATTGCTTTCTACACAAACACAACACACACAAACACAATTGCCATGTCTGGGATTAAAACTCCTACCTAACTATTCTATCACACTAAAACAGTACACAGATATAGGATGTGCTACAGGGATTACTGGGCTACAATCTTCCCAGAGGTGTATTTCTAGGTGGATGACATCAGCAGCCTTGCCAAAGTAGAGCATTTGGATTGTAGAGAGTGTGACTACCCTAAAAAGCATTGCTCTCTGCACAGGCAGAGACAGACAGACACACACACAAACACACACACACACACACACACACACACACACACACACACACACACACACACACACACACACACACACACACACACACTTGCTAAGTCTGGCACTAGAACCCCTACCTAGCTAATTTATCACACTACAGCAGTACTCAGTTATAGGACGCACTATGGAGATTATTTGGCTGCAACCTTCCAAGAGGTGTATTTCTAGGTGGATGACATCAGCATCCTTACCAAAGTAGAGCATTTGAGTTGTAGGGAGGGTGATTACTCTAAAAAACATTGCTCTCTACACAGACATAGACAGACACACACACACACACACACACACACACACACACACACACACACACACACACACACACACACACACACACACACACACACACACACACACACACACACACACACACACACACACACACACACACAGTTGCCATGTCTGGGATTGGAACTCCTACCTAACTTGTTTAGGTTCATAGGTTCATAGTTAGGTACTAGGCTATCTGCCTGAAGTCATTTATAAGCATAACCAGAATGTATTGGCTTTCACCGCCCCCTTAGATTAGTTCCCTGTGCCTCTCTCCAGTGGAGCCACTGAAGTGATCCCCGGGGTAAACTTTCTGTTTCCCATCCACTCATCAAGGTTTCTCTTGAAGAGTGTTAGTGAGGAGTTCTGCCTAATGTAGATTGGAATCTTGTTCCAAAGCATGGGAAGTCTCTGTGACAGGAATCTATCCCTCCAGCATGTCCTATTTATTGTTGTAGTGAGGTTTAGATCCATAGAGCATGCGGCTAGAGGGGATAAGCTTTTCTTTAGGTGGAGCATGTCCATCAGTTCTGGGTTGGACATGGCCTTGTATGTCAGGCAGAGATCACCTCTGAGTAGGCTGTATGCAACCGAGTACAGCTGGAGTTTCTTCAGTCGAGCTACATAGGGCATCTGTTTGAGGCCAGTGATCCTCTTGGTGAGGTACTTCTGTGTTCTTTCCAGCTGTTGCAGGTGTCTTGTAAGATACATCCCAAATGGGGCATTGTACTCTATGATGGGTCTGATGAGCGATGAGTAGAAGGGCACAATGACATCTTTTGATCTGGATGTGAACCCTTTTGTGATAAGGTGTGCCACGTAGAAGCATTTTCTAACCACTTTGGCAATGTGACTATCAAAGGAGAGTTTACTATCTACTTGGGTCCCCAGATCCCTTATTACATCTTCCATATTTAGGGGACTACCACTTATGTGGTAGTTTGTGGGTACTTTGTTTTTTCCAAAGGGGATGACTATGCACTTTTTGGCGTTTAGCTTGAGGCCATGATTTTGACACCAGGTGTCTGTCTCAGTGAGATCCTTTTGGAGGATGTCTGTCAGCCAGATAGTCAATTATAGCCCCTAGTTTGCAGTCGTCTGCGAACTTGGTCAGCCATAGTCCTCCTGTGCTTACCTGTACATCTGAGAAGTATATGCCAAACAGGAGGGGTCCTAGGACTGAGCCCTGGGGAATGCCACTTGTAACCGGTTTAGAGTCAGACCTAGCTCCCGCAACTCTTACCATGTGGGTTCTGTCCGTGAGCCAGTTGGCAACCCATCTTGTGATGTAGGGGTTTATATTCAGGCTGGTGAGCTTGTCTATAATACCAGAATGGGGAATGGTGCCAAAGGCCTTTGTGTGGTCTAGGAAGGCTGTGTGCACCACCTTTCCCTTGTCTATAGCCTTGGTAACTGTCTCAAAGAAGTCCACCAGGTTTAGGAGGCATGATCTGCCCTTAACAAAGCTGAACTGGGTAGGGTCCAGTGTTTGGAGGTTCCCAATGTCTCTGTTAATGAATTCCATGATGATGCCCTCCATAGCCTTGCAGACTAATCTAGTCAGGCTTATAGGGCGATAGTTCCTGGGGTCTGTTGTGGCTCCACCTCTGTGGAGCAAAATAACCATTGCTGTGCACTACTCTATGGGTACGTAACCTGTGGAGAGGCTGAGTTTGAACAGTGTGTTTAGGTGAGGGATTAGTTTGTCTTTGAGCTCATGTAGGATGCAGCCTGGGACACCATCCGGTCCCATTGATGCTGTGTTTTTGGCTTTGGAGAGGGCTGTTTTAACCTGAGTGTCCGTGATTTCAGGAGCTCTACATTCTTCTGGTATGGTTATGGGCCCTTTTGGAGGTGAGAGGGGGTGAAGTTTGTGCTGAACCTGTCTGCCAGGATGTTGGCAATATCAGTCGGTTCAGTGTATTTTGTACCATTCTGCACTAACTCTGAGCAGATCTGAGCATTGCCGCTTAGATTCTTGACATAGGTAAAGAATGCCTTGTGGTTATCTTTGGAGTCCTTGGCAATTTTTCTTTCGAAACTTGCCTTGGATGATTTTATGCGGGATTGTAGTTTCTTGCTGATACTGATCAGGGATGTCTTCCCTTCTTGGGATTTTACTCTTTTCTGTACTAGTTTCCTCCTTCTATTGTATAGCTTGTTAATGGCAGGAGTTCACCAGACTGGTTTCCTTTTCTTGGAGGAGTGAGTCTTGGTTTTGCTTGGGATAGCATGATCCATGCATTCTTGTAGGTGCCCGTAGAGTGCATTAGTAAAGGATTTTGCAGCTTGGACAATGTTATCCTTTAGCATGGAGGCTTTGAAACTTTTCACCTCGGTCTTAAGTAACGTGAAGTTTGCTTTTGAAAAGTTTTTCACAGTTTCCTTGTCTGGGGGTGGGGGCGAAATGTGGATATCCAAAGTTATTTGTTTATGGTCAGATCTAACCAGTGAGGGGTTGACCTCCAGTATGGAGCACCGGTTGCCCATGTTGGTTTATCACACTACAGCAGTACGCAGTTATGGGACACGCCACAGACGACTCTCTCAAAGGTGTATTTCACAGTGGATGACCTCAGCAGGTTTGTTATAGTAGGGCTATAGGGAGGGCAGTTTGTGTGCATGAGCCATAACCCTTTGATCTAGAGGTTGACACACCACATGCAGGCACACACAGGGTCATATTCCACAGGTACGTGTATACAGCTGCTAAATGACTACTTCCTTGTACAGTCATGTTGCACAGTTAGCACGTGCACTACATAGTCTGTAATGCTGACAGATACGGGTGGCTAGTATCTACAGTGATTGACATCTGAACCTCATGTGCTTGTGGCCCTTTGGCTGTGTGCTGGGTGGGGCAGGCCTGGATGTCTCCTTGTCACAGTCACCCTCTTCCACACATCTATGTACATCTACCTTTGGCTTATGTCTGGTCCACTGGTGTTTGCAGACATGGCCTTTATGTGTTTAAGTGTGTGAGCATGCCCAGTATGCCCGTATGTATTGAATGTGTGGATCAAGTCCAGATAGTCTGTACTGCAGTGCTGACCTATGTGTTGTACACTTACAGGTAGCATACTGTTCCTGCAGGGTATCCATCGATCATTTGGCATTGACTGTTATTACATTCTACATTGGATGGGGGGCACACCTGACTATTTCTACATTTCTACACAGGATTGGGGGGGCACACCTGACTTTTACTGCATTTCTTCATAGGATGGGGAGCACACCTGTCTATTTCTATATTTCTACACTGGATTTGGGGGGCACACCTGACTATTACTACATTTCTACGTGGGATGGGAGGGCACACCTATTTCTACATTTCTACACAGGATTGGTGGGGTACACCTGACTGTTACTACATGTCTACTTGGGATGGGGGTGGCACACCTGACACTTGTACACATTGGCTATGACTGTACTGGTATGTCAGGTATTCCATTTCATTCTGTAGTCTTACCTATCATGCTGTCTACTACAGATCCTAGCTTTTATTTATTTACATATTAGTTTCTGACTCCCTACCCTTCAGAACTGATGTCCCACTGCCTGACCTGCTCTAGTCTGTCTGTGTAGGCCTGGGGGGGAAGGTTACCCATAGGCCTCATTCAGCACAGCCTTTTTTTGTGTTTGTCTACACCTGTCCTGACTGGCATGTGTGAGTCACTTACCTTGTGGGTGTCCCAGTATAGAGGGTGGTGCTGCAGGGCTGCCTATGTCAATGCACATAGTACACTCCCTACACATGGTTAAGCACAGGTAGTATAATGTTTGGCATCCGTTTTACTGTATGTGAGAGTCAGAGAGAGGTGTTATTCCCTGGGTCCCTCCTGTGTCAGTGTATGTGCTATGCGTTGCCTCTTTGCCAAGGCCAGGGCATACTGGGCATGCCTCCTTCTCCCTACTGGGGCAGGCTCAGGTGGTTCTTCCTCTGAGTCACTCTGTGCCTGTGCAGGCCTTGGTAATGGTGGGGGGCTGTGTGGCTCTGCCCCATGCTGTTCCTGCTGCTGCTGTTTGTGCAGGATCATATTGTGTAGCATGGCACATACGAGGACAATTTGGGTACATGTAGCTGGTGATTACTGCAAGGCTCCACCAGATGTGTCCAGGCACTGGGACCGTGACTTGAGCATCCCAAACACATGCTCTACTATAATTCTAGTCTGTGCATGTGCCTTATTATGGAGTTCTTGTTCGGGTGTGTGTGCATTTCTGATGGGTGTCATCATCCACAGCTCCAGTGCGTATCCAGCATCCCCCACTAGGTGAATGTGAGGGATGTCCCAATTGGCAAATCTCTGGTATAGCTGTGTCAGATGCCAGATGTAGGAATCATGATAGCTTCTAGGGCAACCAGCACACACATTCATTATTATGCCCTGAGCATCGCACACAACCTGGCAGTTGAGGGAGGGGAAGCCCTTGCTGTTGATGTAGACCCTACCCCGCTCACCAGGTGGTGCTTTGATGCATATGTGTGCAGTCTATAGCACCCACTACCTCAGGGTATTCTGGTATTTGGTGGAACAGTTGCATATTGCTGGCCAACCCCTCATGAGTGTTGGGGAAATATAGGTTCTCACTGACATGTGCTGACATGGCATCTAGGAACTGGTGGAGTACCCTAGATGCTGATTCCTTTGGAAGGTACCTGTAGCTAGTATTCTTAGGCCTACACATACCTTGGTATCCACTGGGATGGGTTCCCCTCTGTTAGTTTTTTGCGTCAGGCGTGGCTGGCACAGCTCAACAATTTGCTATAAGAGGTCCCTGTCCACCCTATAGCGCTCCAATATCTCCAGCTCATGTAGCCCCTGGTAAGTTACCCTGGGTCTGTACACTCTTCTCTGTCTCCTCACTGTGGGATGCTTGACAGCATTCATATCATCACCACCCTCAGCTTCTTCCACAAGTTGTGGTATGATAGCTATTGCAGCCCCTATCATTTTGCTATTGTGAGTGTTAAAAGTTCCCTGCTTGTTTACACTGGTGGTGTAGAGTGTGGGAAAAACCAGAGAGAGAGGTGTTTGCATAGTTAATAGTAGTGTTCTGGGCTGGTCTGCTGCCTGTGCAATTGGCTGACTCTGATGCATTTCACCTGCCAGCTATGCTAGTTCTACTTGGTTACCTTCCTACTGCTGTTTTCCCTTCCCATTGCCTTCCTGTTTAAGCCCGGGGGCATGCCATGCAAACAGAGTGCTCAAATGTGCACAGTGCTGCTATTTCCTGGTTTAACTTTTTTAAAAAAACTTTAAAACCCAGTGCACGGCATGCACACCCGCTTAGTCAATGTAAAGAGTGCTAGGCAGATTCAGACACACCCCCTAGCTTAGCTGTGCTAAGCTAGGAGCAAACCCGGGCCACAGGGCTCCAATCCACGTACAATATGCCTGACACCCCCCCATGATGTCAGCTATTCACTATCATTCCCCTCATTTGCATAGGATTGCCTGCTAATACATAGTTACATGTCTCACACTGAGCCTCCCCCCTTAGCAACCACTACTCACTGGCCATGTTGTCTTCTGTCTGCCATTGCCTTGCATGGCAGAATAGTGATTTTAGTTAGAATGCTTAATTTAGGTTTATTTTGTTATTCCCCCCAGTCCCGTTTGCGCGCTGCTGCCCTACACTTAAACAGCTGAGATCGTCTAAAAAAAAAGTTGATTTTTGTTTTTTTTTGGCTGTTTGTAATACCAATGGCCTTATACTTGGCCACTGGCATGCTTCCTAACTGATATGCAGCCTTTATTTGGAGCTGTCACAGCTCCATTTTGGATTTTGCAGAAATGTACTCGGTTACTAATCGAGTACATTTCTGCAGATTGCACTAGTCCTGCACGGCTGGTTGCAAGCTTCCTGGATCGCCAATTCACCTAATTTGCATGGATTTCTCCTGCAAATGGGGTCATTTGCATACAGGGGCTTAGTTTGTGCAGGATTAGTGCAGGAGCACTCATGCATGTCCATGCAGGCTGTTCCTGGATCACACGGCAGACATATTGCCTGCTAGAGCTCCTGCACTGATCTTGCATGCAGTGCAAGGCCCTGAGAATCCGGGGGAGAGTGTATACAACTTCAGTGCTTCCTTGCCTGGTTGAGGGAAAATGGTCCTTAATCTTCTCAAGAATGAACAGTTGGCTAAATGCTCAATTTCTGGTAGATAAGTCCCCATAGAGGAACCCCTTGGCACAGAAAATATAGCCTTTTTTAAATATTTTGATGCATTTTTATTTTCTGAAGAATACTTGCAATTTTATTAATATCAGAAATTTCTTGTCAGAAACTGCTGCATTTAGAATGGATCTTATTATTGAATACTGGGGTTACTTTTGTGAGAAAAATATACTGCTTTTGAATAATTTTAATTGAAGTGTAAGGATGTAAGGACTGGGATGTGTTTTTATTTACTTCAAATGCTATGTGAGTGTTTTTGTGCTTGTATACACTTTATGGCAACTTACCTTCCTTATTTTTCTGCTTGAGATGTTTTGCTTGAAGGTGTTATAGTTAAGCATTGGGAAGAGTATTTCAGGGCAAAAAATATGTTTGGTGCTTGTGTACACCATGACAACTAACCTTCATTTCTTGTTTTCTCTCAGTGCACTTTATGTGCAGGGGCTTAGAGTCTTGACAATGTTTTAGTATACCGGTTGTGCTTTTACTTTTGAAGTTTAAGGGACTGTGTGGGGAAGTGTAAGTGTGTGTGTTGCTTGTGAACAATTGTCTGTCAACTTATCTTCTTACTGACTCTTTCCATCAGTGTTTACTGGCAATCTGGCTTCTTCCTTGGCTACAGCATGAATTCATACTGCTGTTTCTTCTCCCACTGTACCTAAAAAAAATTGTGTATGGACTCTTGCTTACAGTGTGGGTTAAGACAGTGCCTTAATGACTGGTGGGTGATTCTGCATTGGACACTTGTTGATCCTCAGACAACCCACTAATTTCTTTGGGTGTCTCTGGTTTAATCCCTTCCATCACCATGGACCAGGGGTTATCCATATTCACTGTGGTTATTCAAGTTTTCAGTCCAGGCAAGGAAGAACCATCTTCTTTGGGTCTGGGAGTTTCTCAGGGAGGCTCTTCTTGGAGGGCTGAGGAAAGAGACCCCCTGCTTGGGATGAAGTGCCATCTGTCAGTCAGTCTCCTTCTAGGCATATCCCTAGAAAAAAAAAAGGAAACAAAAGATTGCACATTACTCATCCAAAGATATTTTGTTTATATATATGTATATTTGATTTTTGTACCTTATACATGAGTTTATTGTGGGCTTTCTATCCTGGAAAGACAAAGAGGGGTTTTTCATTGTGTGATTATTAAGCCCAAGTCTTTTATTTGGAGGAAAGGTTGTCATTTCCACCTTTTTTCCTTTTCTAAGACTATCTCCAGGATGAATTTTTGTGGGAATAACTGGATGTTTCCCCTAAACTGAAGACATATTATGGTATGCTGCAAGTAGGTTTACTACCTGCTACACCCATTCCTCCTATAATTCCAGCCTTGGAGGATGTGTTAAATGTTGCCTGCAATAACCATAACTTTCAGCCTTCAGTCCCTGAAAAAGGCAGAACACTTATTCATATCAACCCTCCCCCTGAGGACAAGAAGTTAAAGCATTAGGTTTCATAAGAGAATTTCCTTCTTCCAGTTTATTCTGCTAGATGTTGACAGTTTGTAGGATTGTTCTGCCACGCTTCCTTCAGAGGTAGGTCCTGTTTGAATCCTACAATTTCTAACCTGCCTCAGGTGTCTAAGCATGGTTTATAAGAACAAGCTTTCCTGGAGATCAGTTCTAGATCTGATATTTCCTTTCCATTGTGAATCGGTTTGTGAAAGTGCCAAAATTAAAAATGTTGATCCTTCAGATTCAGTTAAGTCATCCTGTTTCTGAGTTTTACGGTAACTTTAGACCTAAAAGATGCTTATTGCATTCCAATAACCGCAGACTTCAGAAAATTTCTCAAGTGTTCTGTCTGGGGTCTATTATCATTTCTCTGCATTACCTTGCAAGTTAGATATAACTTCCAGGATGTTTACAAAATATCTAGCCCAAGGTGTAGTCATTACAGAGTGTAAAGCATTCACATTTTCCTTATTTAAGTGACTTGCTGATCTTTCTCTACTCCTTAATAATGTGTACTTCCTAATAAATATTCAATAGCCCTCCTTGACTCCATTACACAGGGTTGTGCTTTTAGACTCCTTTAACCTATGTCTCTTCAAAGGGATTGTGGTTATGTGAGGTATTGCCAGCTATGCAGGAGAAGTAGAGCAGTGGATGTGTAACATATGCCAGCATAGCTATGTGGAGTTTTGTAAAGAATTATATGTCATTTGTATATCAAACTGATTTGTACAAGTACTTGTGTTGAAAATGTATTTGTAAAACTGCTTGTGTTAAAAATGAACCAACAGTTGGTCTTGCTGGACAGAAAATAAATACAACTATATGTCAGATTGTATTGTAACTGTTGAAATGAATATATATTTTTACAGAGGATACGGGAAGAGAAGACATTAATCTCAGTCCAGCTAACTTTGAAAAATAGTCTGAAATTAAATTACCTGATTTAGGCCATAATGATTGTATCTTACAGTTCTGATTGTAGCCAGAGACAAAATGTCTGTGAAAACCAGGACTAAGAATCCTACTGTATTGTCCTTCAACGTGAACTAACTGCTACCCTGGAAGGAGGGAAGTTATGAAATGGTTTTATAGCTTGCAGATGTTAAAACACATCTCAGCAAAGCTCTTTCTGTGTGCATGGTAACACATATGTACAAGATTCTGGTTCAATTTCTAGTAAAAGGCGGTAGTATGGGAACCAGAAGTCAGATGACCAAATGTATTTGATGTCATTCTGTAATCCAGCACTGAAATTATGTTTTAATACTAGACAAGACACAAGTCCTAGAGCAGTCTGTGAAACCTGACATAGAAGGACCCCTCACCCACTACATCTTGCCTTGCTTTATTAAGTAACCAGGGAATAGTAATTCTTTAGATCAGTCAGGAAAATATAGTGAGATTAGTTAAGTATTTGTTCTGTATCTGTGTAAATCTATCCATCTGTGTTATTTTTAATATTTCCTGTGGCTGAAACTCTGGATTTTATTGTAAATAGATGTTCAGTATCTTTGTGTTCTTTTTATTATTTAGTATTAAAAATATTTAAACTTTTCATTGTGGTTGGTCCTTTAGAAAATATTTTAACTATTGAGAGTACTTGTATTTATTTGGTGACACTGTGGCCTCTCCTGAAAGCCTTGCTGCATTGGTCAAACACTAACATTTGTACCATTTGTATTAGTATTAATTTTACTCAGTATAATTTGGTACCATTGTAAGAGCCTTAGAGTAGTTGGCTGATGGCAGTATATAACTACCTTATAGTCTAGGCAAAGGTAGAAGAGCTAGTAAATATGTGCCAGCCTATATATATATATATATATATATATATATATATATATATATATGTGTGTGTGTGTGTGTGTGTGTGTGTGTGTGTGTGTGTGTGTGTGTGTGTGTGTGTGTACATATATATAATTATATACTTCATCTCTTGAAAAGTAAGATATACTCAGTATCTTTTTTTCCCCTACTATCATAATTTTTTGTTAATATTTCCCATACTTTTATATACCACAATATTTTCTTTTTAAGTTTAACATAAACATTCTGCATAATTTACCCACAATGAAAACAATCTATTTTTATTAATTAAATAAAATCTACTGTGTATGTTCTTTCACAACTAAGTAGGAAATAATCCATCAGTTGAAGCCCAGATGCAAACTCTTCCCACACACACCCATATTCAAACAAAATGATTAACATAAAACAAAAAATATATACATAAAAATGCAGGTATTGCACAAATAAATAATACAAAGCTATCAATCTTACCACATAAGTCTAATCTACTGGTAAATGGACTTATAAACTTTCATTACAGAAAAAAAAATTGCCTGGTTTTAAAAGGTACAACACAGAGGGGGTTCAAATCATAGTCTGTTAACAATGAGCTGCATGCAGCCATTTCAGACATGCACATAGTTACAGAAGTATTTATCACTATCATACAAATCCACAGCAGTTCTAACTACTAAACCTGACTGAGGAGAAAATGAAGGTATTCATGCGGTTTTTCTTTGGCTAATGTACAGAAACAAATATATCCCCATATATGTTGCACAAGGCAATGAAGTGAAATTAGACAAGATTCACTTGAACTTTACTTACTTTTATTTGTAAAGCAGGTGAAGCTGACAGACATTTTTCCCTGATGGGAAATTAGAAGTGATCACATTTTCTCTGCAGAAAATTGTAATTATCCACAAAGTTTTGAATTTACCTGATAGTGAGCAAAACTGAATCTATTTACTATACCTATCTCAGTCCAGCAAAATATGAATTGTGAGATATTTCTAGCTGTGTTTGTAATGCACTATAAAGTGCATCTCTGATAAGTACTACTTGTTTATTGTATTTGCAGAGTGTAATACTCCTCTTTCTGTAATTCCCTCCATCATTCAGAAATATTACTTTCTCATAAACGACGAACTTCCTCCTTAACTCCATCTGTAAGTATAAAAAACTGTCTTACAATAACATTTAATTGGACATTTTCTTTTTTGTCTATGCCCATTTTGCATCACTGCCTTCTTCACCTGTATTTCTTTCTGCCAAGTAACGATTTGTCTTTACACAGAGATAAAGGTTGAACATTTTTCTGTTTTCATAAGAAACTCTATTTTTAACCATACCTATATCAGTATTACCATACATTTAAAGTCCAGACTGCACTGATAAATGAAACAAAGGAAGTAATGTGTATCTGGTACATGCACCTCTGTCAGGATATTATGTTTTGGTACATTAAGAATGAAAGAAATTGAGATTTACTTTCATGTTTTGAGAAATTCAGTCATTTGAAGCTTCTGCTTTCAGGTTTCTTATTTAGTATGTTCTGGTTTACATAAAAGATTAAGTACATTTTATTAGTCATAAAGTTCTTTGTCAAGTTAAGAATTAAATAATTAGCAATGGGAATTGTTGATACAGATGAGTGCAAAAATCACAGAGGACAAAACCACAGAGGGAATAATATTGCATATATATAAGGAAAGCAGCACATCAGTGTTTATCTATGTCATGCAAAAAATTGTATACCTCTTTAAAAAACTGCTTACGAGAATTTATGCTTCATGAATAAGATGGCAAGAAAAAAAGATGAGTCAGTAAGGTTATAAGACAGCTATGTTATATGATGTTGATATACCTATTGATGGTACCATAGCAGTCAACCAAAGTGAAAGTAAACTTTATCATCATTCAAACCCACACAGCAGTCTAAGCTGAACGAAATTTCATTGTTTCTGTCTCAAAGCGTAGACAGCTTATACAGATACAAGAAAAACAACATGACTATTTAACAACATAATAACAGTAGACAGCTCATACACAATACAGGAAAGCAACATGACTATTTAACAACATAGCAATAGTAGACAGCCCATACATATACAAGACAGCAACATGACTATTTAACAGCACAGTAACAGTAGGGAGTTGCCATGTCATAGGTTACTTCCTCATATCACTATTAGCAACACTCAGTTAATATTGCATATATAGATATTGCACAGAATATAAGACTTAATTATTCAGTTTACATAGATTATTGTCTTGCCTCTGATTATTGCACATCAGTAAGGTAACAATCAGCCTAGCTATTGCACCATTTACAGCAATTTGCATTAAGTATTGCACAGAAAAAATTTCCCTTCAGCTATGTAACTGTTTGATTCAATGTCCTGCTATTGCACATATAATTAGAGTTCAACAGTCTGATGGCTTATGAAAATAAGCTCCTGCTAAATCTGGATGACTTGCAACGCATGCTGCAGTACCTCCTGCCTGAAGACAAGCAGGAGAACAGTCCATGAGCAGGGTGAGTGAGGTCATTCACTATCTTTTTGGCTCTGCCTAGACACCAAGCCTCATGCAAGTCCTGTAAAGATTATAGGACCCTATAATCCTCTCTGCTACCCTAAACACCCTTTGGAGAGCCTTGCAGTGTGAAGCCTTGCAATTCCCATACCAAATTATGAGACTGCTTGTCAGGATGCATTTGATGGCACCTCTGTAGAAGGCCTTGATGACAGAAGGTGGAAGGCTTGCTTTCCTCAACTTCCATAGGAAGTGTAGATGTTGTTGTGCCTTCTTGACAAGTAGTTAGTGTTTGTCGACCATGAAAATTCCGCAAAGATGTGCACCCCCAGGAATTTGGTACTCTTCACCCTCTTCACTGTTTTTTCTTTAATTCTAAGTGGATGATGTGCCTCCTGATTCCTCCTGAAGTCCATTATTAACTCTTTGGTCTTATTTATATCTAGAGCCAAGTTATCAATGTCACACCAGTCAATCAGATGGTTCACCTCCTGTCTGTAAGCTGTTTCATCACCATCGCTGATAAGTCCTACAACTGTGGTATCATCTGCAAACTTGATGATCTGGTTCGATCTATGCCTGCCAATGTAGTCATTGGTCAGCATGGTGAACAGCAGTAGGCTCAGGACACAGCCTTGATGGACTCCTGTGTTCAGTGTTATGCTCTTTGAGTTGTTTATACCCACATATACTTCTGGGGGGTCTGTCAGTGAGGAAGTCCAGTATCCACTTACATTAGAGGGTACTGATGCCAAGCTAAACCAGCTTCTCTAAAAATGTTGAGGAATGACTGTATTGAAGGCAGAGCTGAAATCAGTGAATAACATCTAAACATAACAATTCTTGTTTTCCAGACGTGTCTTGGATTCCTGAAGTGCTAATGAGACAACATCTGTTGTGGAGCAATTGGATCACTAAGCAAACTGGAGTGGATCCAGTGTTACAGGTAGGCTTGATGATAGATGGTCCTTCATCAACCACTCAAAGCCCTTTATTACCATGAAGGTATAGCAACTGGCTGGTAGTCATTTAGGCTTGTTGGCTGAGACTTCTTGGGTAATGGTATGATGTATTCTTGAAGCACTTGGGTACTGTGGCCTGGCACAGAGATGTGTTGAATATATCTGAAAGTACAGTTGACAGCTGAGCAGCACAGTCTCTGAATACCCACCCTGAATGTTGTCAGGACCAACTGCTTTCCTAGGATTTACTCTGCTTAGGGTCCTTTGAACATCTGCTGGGTTGAGGCAGAGCATTTCATCACCTTGTTTGATGGGGAGTTTTGTTGCCACGGTATTGTTTTCTTCATCGAACCTGCTAAAGTAGAAGTTAATCTCATTTAGGAACTCAGTGTTGTCATCACATTAAGAGGAAGTACACCTGTAGTCTGTTATACCTTGTATCCCTTGCACAGATATCTGGAGTCCCTCAGGTCAGAGAAGTGACCTTGAATTCTCTGACCATAGGCACACTTTTCCTCCTTTATTATTCTGTTAAGTTTCACCCTGGCATCCTTGTCCTTTGATTTGAATGCAGCATTCCATGCTTTCAGGAGCTCATATACCCCACTCATCAGCCAGGGTTCTGATTTTCCTGCGTGGAGATGCTCTTGGTGACTGTCATATCATACACACACTCTTTGAGATATAGGCCATCACAGACTCTGTATGCTCCTCTAGGTCGATGTGGTGATTCACTGTAACTGCCTCCTTAAACACATTCCAGTTCATGCTTTAGAAGCAATCCTGTAGTGCTGAGACTACTCCCTCTGACAATACCTTTACTTGTTTCTTTGACGGTTTACTTCTGCTTAACAGTGGTCTGCATGCAGGAGCTAGCATAATGGCATGATGGTCAGAGTTATCCAAATGCAGATGGGGTACTGCCTTATAAGCTAGTTTTATGTTGGTAAAGACCTTGTACAGTATCCTCTTCCCCCTTGTTGCAAAATTCACATGTTGGTGGTAGCCAGGTGCATAGCTCTCAACCAATTGGAGACAAATCTCAACAGAATCACAAATCCCCAAATAATCAGGGACAATCAGGGACATTTTTTATTTGTACTATTAACCTGAAACATTTGCAGAATAAGAGAATGTGGATTAATATAAGTTTTCTGATGTAAAACGTCTATAACTCTGAAATACTATCATTATTTATTAAGGGCAATTCACCACCTTTTCTTCAGCAGTCATCAGTTTTAAGAGGGACAGACCTAAAATCGGAGTCTATATCAGGGACATCCCTGAAGATCAGGGACAGTTGAGAGGACTGGCCGGGTAGTACAGATTTCAGGTTGACTTTGTTAAAGTCACCTGCTATTATGTAAGCAAACTCTGGATTCATGTTCTGCATATCATTTATGGACTGGTAAAGTGTGGCCAGTGCCTCACTGGTATTAATACAGGGAGGGATGTAAACAGCTGTGATGCTCACACCACTAAACTCCCTTGGCAGGTAGAAGGGTCTGCATTTTAGAGACATGAACCCAATGTTCTCAGATCAGTGGGTGGTAGCCAGCTCACAGTTGGTAGACCAGTTGATGTTTATATAAATACAAACACCCCCTCCTTGAGATTTACCACGGAGGGACTGGTTCATGTCAGCTTGAAATAGTGTCATCCCATCCACATAGCTTGCACTGTCATTTATAGTGGAGTTTAGCCACATCTCTGTGAACACTAGCAAACAATTATTTCTCACCTTACTTTATGTGGAGAGCTCCAGCTTTATGTAGTCCATCTTATTAGACTGGGAGTGAACATTTGCCAGTAGCATAGACAGAAGTGCATGCCTGTGAGGGTTAGCCTTAAGTCTGGCAGTTAGACCAGCTGGAGATCTTCGTTGCCTTGATCTTTCACATCTCTTCCTTCTTATACACATCTTCTGAGTGGTGGAGGTCAGATTTACTTAATCGATACATTTTTGATCATGCTTTAGTAAAATTCCCAGTTTGTGGAGTTCTTGGAGTGTATTAGGCCTTATAGGCCTCTTTAGCAACATTGTTTGCGACAGATTCACCAAGTTTACATTTTTAGTTCTTGAACAAGTAGAACAGAGTGCTTCACCGGGAAACGACATGGCAGCTTAAGCTAGATGCTACCAACTTTCCTGGTTTAAATGACAGTATTTCTATCAGCAGTGAACTAAAAAGAAGAGCCAGCAGAGTATGATTTTATGCTTCATCAACCATTTTTGTTTAGTTATTTTTGCCTAGTTTGTATTTATGTGTTTTGGTTCAGGTTTTAAAAATTTTGACTTATTTTTAGTGTTGTTACTTTATTTTTTCTGTTTCACACTGATTTCAGCTACAACAGGTTGTGATTGGTTTACATGAGAGGTATGTCTTCTGCACTTTTTAAAATGGCTTCCACAAGCAGTACATCCATAGTTCTGATGGCATCTTAGTGTTACAGACAAAAGCCCTAAACTGTGGATGTTTTTAACATACTTTTGGTATTAAACATATTCTTCCACAAGTTTGGTGGCTGATTTGCTGGTTGTTTTGCTGTTAACAGCTCATCAAACATACAGTACTGCAAACTTAAAAATTGAATTTCTAAGAGACTGTCAGCATTATAACATCATACCTTCAGTATTTTCCCCGATTCTGTTTTTTTTTCTGTAGATTTCAATGTAAAACAAGACAAATAATGTACATTTCTTTATTAAGCCAAAGCAGCTGCTACCACACACGGCGCCATTTCTTATTCTTTTTTTTTTTTTTAAGCAGTGTGTGTAACCACAGGTAGTGTACTCCTTTTCTAATAAACCCTTTTCAGAAACATGTACTGCTTTTCAAACAACAGTGTGAGTAATCCACCAGGAGGATTATATAATTTGTGGATTGTTAATGTACAACTAAGCAGTTCTTAAATCACCTACACTGTTGTTGTGTCTTTCAGCTTTTCCTGGTTAGGGGTCGCCACAGCGGAACTCCGGTCCGCTAATGATTGGCAGTAGATTTTTACGTGCCGAGTTGCCGGCCCTAACGCACAACCTTCAACGAAGGTACGCCCATTCACGCATGTCTCCACACAGAAGACGCTCTAGCTGAGAATCAAACAAGACCGCGTCTTACTGTCAGGCGACAACACTACCGCAGCACCACCACAATCACCTACACTGATTCCTCCAAATCAAAGCGACTTGTGCTACGGAATGGATCCAGTACAGCTAAAAGCATCTACAAAGAAAAGATGAACAAAAAATGTTAAAAGGATATTAGTAATTCTGAATGCATCAAAATTATATACAGTATGTGAAATCAGCAAATAAAGCCAAATATACATATAATTTAAACTATTAATTAACTTGAACAGTGAGTGATACCTAAAAATTAACTGTAAATATGTTAATGTGTAGTAATGGTTTTGGACAAAAACAAATTAATATCAGATTTAGAAATGCAATGTTTTTGCATGCTAGTACCTTTTTCAGAGTTTAAAAGCAAATGTTCTCCAGCAACACTTTAATTTATGTGCACTAACAGTGTCAGAGAGACAGAGAGGTCTTACTGCCACTCAAAGCTGAAAACATGCTGAGCAGGAAAGGTTATGACTTATTGATTTTGTGTCACATGAATATAAGCAGAACATCTGAGCTTTATACAATATGTCCAGATCAAGCTACAATGTGGCTAACTGGAGCTGCAAAACATATCACATTTAATGAACTATAGAGAACTCTAGTCCTGGGGTCAATACTCTGTACTTAACCTTTTAGTTCTGAATGTTGTTTGCTCATCTAGCTGATTTATGATGTGTATCTTAACATGATTGAGGATTAACTGTCTAATAATTTGATCCCTTGAGTTGTGTGTTGAGTTGTTGTGTGTAAGTGTTGAATAACAGAACCACTGATCAATAACACATTTAGCCATATACAGATATATGCGCACACATGTACGCACACTCTTTACGTACCAGAAGTGCATTGCAAACATCTTTTCTTTATATGAGCAACTGCTCTTAACACAAATACACCATAAAATATTTAGAAGCTAATACTTAATATAATTAAGAACTTTGTGTCTCAAAGATATAACAATTGTTTTGTTATTCCAACATTATTTTTTGTGATATTAACAAATCTTAACAAATCTGTGGAGTAAGAAATATACAAACATTAGGTGATCTTAAATGATTACATGTACATATGTGTGAATGTATCTGTGTGTAATATATATATATATATATATATATATATATATATATATATATATATATATATATATATATATATATATATATATAAAATGTGTTGTGGATAGAATTATTGAAAACAGAAAACCTAGCCTATTTCCATTTCCTAGATCAGTTTTGATTTCATTTTGGTGCCAGCATGACACATTTTAATAGTGGCAAATGTAAAGCTAAAATATGTTCATTCATTCCATGAAAGTATGTAGGGTAGGTGGAATGAGGTTTTGTTTTAGTACAATTATCTTACCCAGGAGTGATGTTGTCTCATATTGGAAATGCTCCTGCCATATTCTGTATTAATACAAATAGTAATATGGGAAGAGAAGAATTAAAATCACACAGTCAGGATTGTAGCATCTTAGTTTAATGCATGTTGAAAACAATAGCTTTTTATGACAAAGTTACCACCACAAAAATTACATCATGAATATGATCAGTTGCTCCTAGAAATTTTAATTTTTATTAAATCTTCTTTTCAAATAAAATATGGGAAATATGTGAATGTTTCTCTATTGTTCATGAATCTGCAAGGAAATTATGATCACCAGTTGCTAATTTATGCAGGGTGATAAATGGTTAGATAAGACATGGTCCTACATAATGAAGCACCTTTTCTTTCACATATGCATTTTGCAGCTTGTCTATAGCTAGTTTAGATAATTTGGCAGATTAAAGATCACATTTTAGAGAGGTTAACTTTCAAAGCAGTGTTTGATATGAGACGTAAAGATGCACCAGATGTGATTTTTTCTTAGAAAAAAAATGTTCTTTTTGGTTATAAATAATCACATATGACATTTAATGCCAATGAGTTTGTCCACCTATAGTATAAAGTGTATATCATTTTTATTCATGTGTTCCCTTGGACTGCATCTGGGAGGAAAATAATGACAGATGCAGTTTTTTTTAGCAACAAAGCTCAACTAAAACCACTGAAAATCAAAGACTGCAGATTTGACTCAGCAGTCTGCAGCAAATGCAGATGTTTTTATTAGTTGCTTCAACATAAGGTTCTTACGTTACATAAATAACCTCTACTCATATTATAAAACATCAAACTAGTGTAATAATGAGGCATGACATTTGCATACATTATCTTATTGTGAATATTGTCTTCTACAACACAAACTCCATCGCAAAACATTTTATGGTGGGTTTATTATTGGTGGTAAAAGAAGAGTTTTAACAGTATATATTGCAATGGGTCAATGTTGCAGTAGCCTAAGCTATTTGGGTCTTATCCCTGTACCAGCCCAGAGCTTTGGGAGCCCTCCATTTGCCTCTACTGCCAGGAGGGCTTGAGGCCCTCCATATAAAAGGCAGTTGGAGCACCACAACACTTAAGAGCATTTTTTGCCCAGGAAGAAGGTAAGACCTTGAATACTTGTGCTAGGAAACAAAGTAAATTCTAACTGTATACAAAAGGATGAAAGCTCCATGGTGACAACAGCAAAAGAAACACTAAGTAAAAACAGGGGACTCGATGATGGATGGCTATTGCAATTGTCTTATGTATACTGACAACCCCTTACTCCTGAAACAAACACCTTATGTGAGAGATGTAGTTACACTGTGAAACTGGGGTCAAGACTCTCACATAAGGACAAATCAAATGCCAAAAAGTTTGTCAGCACACACACACTTCCCACACTAAATAAGGACATGACATACAAACCCACATATGCAGAGGTACTCACTAGTAACTTATCAAAAGATCAGAGGCCTCTCAAACAGATGTCACTTACACACATAACAATGCAAAAAGCAATCACAACACATAGTAACACACACACACCGGTGTCTCAGTAAATAAGCCCATAAGGCGTAACACCACAAAACCTAACGTATTGGTCATAGGTGATTCCATTGTGAGACACACGGCAACTCCCCTCACCAGGCTGAATAAGAAGCAGATTATGATTAGCTGCTAGTCAGGTGTCAGGATCCATCAAGTCACTCAAGCACTCAAGTCTCTCAACCTCAAGTACTGGTATGACTCTGTCATAGTCCATGTGAAGGTGAATGACTTGAGATGTACCTCACTGGACTATATGAAGAGAGACATGACTGAACTCTTAGATTGTGCCATAGGCAGGTATAAGCCTAGCTTTAAACTGTGTTCTACCTTCTCCAAGGATGATGGCATAATACAAACAAAAAATGATTGACTTTAACAACTCGCTTGGCTTCTGGTGTCAGTCCAAGGGGATCCAAAATCTGTCCTCCTGGGAAGACATAGTCGACAGGTCACACTGCTTTGCCAGAGATGGTCTGCGCCTATCTCCTGTAGGCTTTAGGATACTGGCAAAGGAATTATCCACCTCTACTGTGTCTTTTTAGGCAGTGTCAAAATAATCAACCTTCCAACATAACAAAATCCTCTCTAGATAAACTCAAGGTACTGCTGCTTAATGCTAGGAGTCTAATCAGGAAACTGCACTCCCTGGAGCACTCTTCACTTTGGAAGATGCTGACATCTTTGCAGTTACCAAGACATGGTGCAAAGGAATGGAAAATACCCCATCCATTCAGGGCTACAATGCCTTCCATATATTCAGACCATAAACTGAGCATTAAAGAACTGAAGCAGGACATGTATCCATCTTCATTAATGATAAGAACAACTCAAGACTTCTCAAACAGTATGATTCTGTTGAACTACTCCATGTCCAATTAACTATAGTCAAAGCCTCATACCACATCATATCTAGCTATAGGTCCCCCACCATGAAATAGGAAAAGCATATCGCATGGACTGACTGGAGTCACTTGCCACACAGCCCAACACCTTACTTATGGGTTATTTTAATTATCCTACCATTGACTGGGAAACATACACAAGCACAAACAAGAGGCTCATATATCCTGTACATATTTTTATTTTATTTTATTTTACATTTGTTGACCGGGCTAGTCCAACTGGATACATGTCCATTTTCAGTGGAGACCCGGGGAGAAAAGCTCCAGTTACACAGCATAATAAAAGTTTACAAAAACATTCTATAACATTTAGATTTTACATTTGTAGCAATAGACATTTTAAGAACACCATTGAGACAATGCAAGGAAAACAAAATTAGGCAATGACATTTGTATTTAGTAATAATTCAAGAGTTAGCAAAAATAAGAATAAGACAGAAACAAAAGGTTAATAGGATAATAGATCGAAAGAAATTCTCGGGGAAGAGAGTGCAAAGACTAAGGAGGAGGGTTAGTTATAATAAAATGATCAGAAGTAGAGATTTATGGAAGAAAAAAAATAAAAATAAAAATAAAAAAAATAATAATATTTGTTAGTGTCAGGTAGTAAGTAACAGAAAAAGGTTAGTCAGGGTTGTTACAAGAGCATAACCAGTGATTGGAGAGAAAGAGTTTTAGTTTGGTTTTGAATAATGGAAGAGAGGTGAGGGTAGTCAGGTCATTTGGTAGTTGATTCCATATTTTACCCACTGAGTTTGAAAATAAGGATTTACCTGCTAAGTTATTTGAGAAGGAAGTATGTATCAACATTTTGTTGGCAGAGCGCAGATTCTTCAAGTTATTATAAGGTTTTATAAGGGTAGAGAGAATTGGGGTGTTATTAGTTTGGTGAAGGGCTTTGTGGGTGATTATAAGTTGGTTAAATTGTAGTAGTAGTGGAAATTCAAGCCAACCTAGCTGTTTTAGATTCTGACAGTGGTGAGTCCTATAAGGAGAGTTGGTTGCGAATCTCGCAATATTATTGTATGATCTAGTCAGATTGTTAAGATTATGTTTAGAAAGATTGGTATATATGGGGGAAGCATATAACAGGGTAGAGATTAAGTGAGTTCTAGCTATTGTGGCTCTGGCTACTGGTGTCAGGAAAGGTTTAATACGATAAAGGGATCCAAGTTTTTTATTAGTAGATTTAATTATAGAATTTATCTGAGAGTCAAACTTTAGTTGATTGTCAATAGTAATTCCTAGAAGTTTGGTGGTTGAGTCAGGAGAGATAATGGTACCATCATCAGATGTAAGTGTAAAATGGAGAGGGGGTGATAGATGAGATGGATTAAAGAGCAGTAGTTTGTTTTTTTTAGGGTTAAGGAGAAGACAGTGGTTAGAGAACCATTTTTCAATAGTAGAGAAGGCTTTTTGTGTGTGAGAATGAAGATCAGTTTGCGATGAGGCAGAACAAATGATAGTAGAGTCATCGGCGTATTGGATACAGGTAGACTGTGGAATGGAGAGATGAAGGTCATTTATGAAGATGGAAAACAGTAGTGGACCTAAAATAGAGCCTTGTGGGACACCTAGAGAGGTAGGAAGAAGGTCAGAAAGATGGTTTTGCCAGAGAACGGCTTGTTTTTGGTTGTCCAGATAGGATGTGAACCAGTTCAAGGCAGAAAGGTCGAAAGAGAGGGACTTTAGTAGGTGGAGGAGAAGTTGATGATTAATCATGTCGAAGGCTTTAGATAGGTCTACATAGAAAGCAGAGGAAAAAGTATTATTGTTGCGATTATTGTTGATACAGTTAGTAAAGGATAGTAAGGCTGTGGTGGTACTATGAAATGGCCGAAAACCGTGTTGACAATTAGCTAGGAGCTGATGGTGGAGTAGGTGGGTAATAAGTTGTTTATGGATACATTTCACCATAATTTTAGCAAGTGGGGAGAGTAGAGCTATGGGACAAAAGTTAGAGAATTCAGTAGAGTCGCCACCTTTGTGAAGAGGAATAATATATGAGATTTTCCAGATTGATGGGATTAAGCCTTAAGGTTCTATTGATTAATATAGAGATTGGGTAGGCAATGGCTTTGGCTCCTATTTTGAGGTATTCGGCTGGTAGTTGGTCAGCTGAGGGGGTGTTAGGTTTTAGTTTTTGAAGTAGGGAGGAGATATATGAGGTAGGTATAGGTTCTAAGTAAAAAGGGGGAGGAGTAGAGCTTGGTCTGGGCAAGTTAGATGTATCTGGGTTTTGGTGATTAGCTAGTTTTAGTACAGTGGTAGTAAAAAAAGAATTAAAGGCGTTAGCTGTTTGAATTGGACAGTCCGGGTTGGAACCTAATGGATTGGGTGATTCAACTCTGCCTGGGGATAGTAGTGTGTTAATAGTAGACCAAAATTTTTGTGGTTGTTGAAGGGATGTTTGTTGTAGTTGTATATAAAAGTTCTTTTTGTCCTGTAGGATAGCTTTTTTTGTAATATTTCTTTGTTGTTTAAAGGTTTGGTGATCAGTTGTAATCTTTGTGGACCACCATTTAGCCCAAGTTTAGTTTCTATTGTGGATAAGTTTCCTAGTATGATTTGAGAGCCATGGAGATGGTTTATTTTTCATTCTTACGGAACGGATTGGGGCATGTTGGTCTAGGATTGCTAGGAAGGTGTTATTAAAGTAGTTAACAGCTTCATCTATAGGGAGAGACTGTAGGGGAGACCAGTTACATTGTTTAAGTTCGGTTAGAAACAGTTCTTGGTTAAGGTGTTTTTTGCTGTGGATGGTTCTGACTGAATAGGGGATATTTAACCATGTTTTATGTCTGATAATATATATGAGAGAGTGGTCACTAAGGTCATCAGGGAGGGTTCCTGTTGTATAGTTTTGTTGTGGACAATTTGTTAAAATCCAGTCTAAGATGTTTTTTTTATTGTTATGTTTGTTTATTCTGGTTGGAGTGTTTATAGCCTGTGAAAAGCCATAGAGGTTAATAAGGAAAGAAGGATTGGTGTTATTACATAAATTCCAGTCAATATTAACATCTCCTAGTAGAATTGTTTCTTGAGGGAGATTAGTGGAAAGCCAATTTAGGAGGTCTTCTAATATAGTCAGATTTTTACCTGGGGGAAGGTAGGAGCAGATGATGTAAACTGATTTATGGGAGTTAAGCATCAGTTTTGTAATAATTAATTCAATGCTGTTATCAGAGGGTAGGTTATAATTCATTTTGCTGATTTGCAGTCCTGTTTTATATATAATTGCAACCCCTCCACCTTTTTTATTCAAACGGTCTTGTCGAATGATGCTATAGCCTGGGGGGATAATTTCTGTATCTTTTATTGTGGGTTTAAGCCATGTTTCTGTTAAGCAGAGAATATCAAATTGCTGGACATCCAAAAGGGCATGAACTTGTGGTATTTTGTTACATATACTACGTATGTTGAGATGGGCTATTGAGAGTGATTTGGAGGGATTAGTTGTTGGTAATGGGACCTTATGGTTAAGATTGTAGTTTAAGGGGGTTGGTGTAGGGCTTGGGCCAGGGTTTGGGTGGATGTCTCCATCTTCTAATAAGTGGAGAAATTTGAAATTGTAATCTTGGGGAGGTTTGCAATATTGGTAAAGTAATTTTTTATTGCCTAAGATGGAGTATTTAATATGATTTAGTCGATGATATTTGGCTTGAAAGAAACTAGGTTTAATGGTGGCATTTGGGAAGGTTGTAGAAAGAGCAGGAAAAGGTATTAGGGTTTGTTTGGAAGGGATGATTAGAGGAGATAGGAGTGGTTTTTTCATAGGAGGTTAAGAGGTAAGCTATGTTGAGGGTAATCAGGAGTAAGAGGGTATGAAAACATTGGTATTTGTAGTGCATGGTAGAAGAAAATGTAGTATATATGTAGGGAGAAGAGTAGGTATTGGCTTGGAAGATAGAGTAGGTGGGAAGGGAGAGGATTTATATATAAGGGGAGGTGATGTTTAGATATGGGGTGTGGCTAAGAGTGATTCAATGAGTGGTTGATTGGTAAAGGGGTGTGGTTAAGAGGGTATAAGGCTGGAGGTACTGGGGGCGGGTGGAAATTGGGGGCAGGGTAGGGGAGCGGAGTGAGCCCGCAGGGCGAACGGAGTGGGATACACAAGTAGAGAATGGAAAAACTATCGGTGAATGCGGACTAGCACAAAGGTAAGTGGAGGTGGCCTAGGAATAGTAGATAGGAGTGGACTGAGAAGAAGAGAAAGGATGGGAATTTAATTGGAAAAGTAAGGGCAAGTGAAATAGAAGTAGATATTAGTGAATTAGATATTGGTGGGGAAAGGGTGACATCTAGTAGATATAAGTAGACGTGCACTGAAATACACCAGGGCTCCACGGGACTGAGCTAGACTAAGGGGAGAATGAGATCAAGATAAGTAGGGGTCTAGGCAAGGGGGGGAGGAGATAAAGGAACAAGGGGGTATGCTACTGACTAACTTGGCTGGGAGCAAACAGAACACCTAGTAAGGTTTACTGGGTATATAATTTCAAGGCTATGACATAAGTAGACATACTTTCTTGATTTCTTGAGTTTGAAGCTTGCAGGAGATAGCTGGGTTTGATAATATATTCTAGAGAAGTTGGCTGAGAATGCAGGAGAAAAGATAGGTGTGGGATTCCACCCAGGCAAAACTCAGGGCTAAGTCCGGGTGAGAGCTGACAAACAGAAGAAAAAAAAATTGAGAGAAAAAGTTATATTAAAGTAGTAAAAAACACTGTGTACATAGAGCAGTAAGGATAAACAGATAATATCAGTACAAAAACTTAAAATAAATCACATAAAATAATAGTTGCAGTCAGGCATGGACAATTATGTTGATTAGGACGATACATACATTTAGGCTACCCACATGATTCAGATTGCTAGTGTTAAGTGGCTTAGGCTATATTTGTAGCAAACACGTCCACAGTGGGGATCACTACTTGAAATTCAAATAGTATAGGCTACCGCCTAAAGTGGACTAGGCAACCATAAAAGTGAGCGTTTACATGATAGGGGGTATAGCTTGTATAAGCAACAAAGTTTGGTATCCTTTTGCTGACTGGATTAAGGCCAAGTCTGAGCATATGAGGACACTCCAATTTACATGCAAGGTCGAGTAAATGGCGGGTAAAGAATCACTTTAGAGTAGTAGTAGTAAATAAAAACAGCGTTTTGATTCCCAGACCTTTTTAAGGTAAAAACACTATACTGTCGCTCAGTTATGCTTAAGGTTCTTAGAAAGGGCAGAGCAGTGTCGAGATCTTTCAGTAGAGATAACCAAAGCAGCAGGAGCGAAATATAATTAGGACAGTTACAATGTTTGAAGACATTAACAGTAATATGGAATTTAGGGTTAGTCTCATAGCAGGAGTGAATTTATAGTCCAGAACCGTACAGATAATTAAACAATTATGCCAAAAAGAAGAACCAAGTATCTAAACTTGCCTTGCGTTAGTCGCAGCTACTGCACTAGCACAGTTGCAGTAAAGTACACATGAAAAAATCTCAGAAAAAGCAGATATCTTCATTTACACAAGCAGTTAGCTACGTTTAGATAACATAGTAAATCCAAATAAACTGTTACACTGTAGCTGCAGTTGGTATAAAAAAAACAGTAGGTAGTACGCAAATGTTAAGTTACATCTAAATACAAAACCTTTTCAGCTTGAACTAATCTAAATAATATGTTACACTAAAGTTGCAGTTGCTATAAAAAAAAAAAAAACAGTAGGTAGTACGCAAACGTTAAGTTATATCAAGTGCAAAACCTTTTCAGCTTGCACAGTCGATATACACGTAAGATTAAACATATGCAGTCAATATATGCTGCTTCAGATAAAAAGTACATACAGAGACATACAAGCAGTAGATAGCGTTAGGATAAAATTAAGTTCGGTACAAACTTGATAGCGTATTCCTGGATATTTCAAATAACACGATTGCCTGGAATAATCTAACCCTTATGCCTCTACAGGCAAACAATCGCTAAAACACTAAACATATGCAGTAGTTAAAAACAAGACAAATATTGATCACTTACTGTAGGTGTTAGCGCTCAGCCAAGGACGCACAGCAGCAGAAAGGAGGGCCAGTTTAAAAATGGCACCCAGGGGTTAGGAGGGGCTTTAAAACTTCCAGGAGGAAGTTACAGAGGGTGGGGGGGAGGAGCAGGGATAGGAATAGTCAGGTGCAGACCGGAAGGGGTGTTTACGAGTTAAGATATAGTAAATACAAGTAGATGTAGCAACAAGGTTGTTAGATAGATACGTTAGTGAAATAAGGGGATACGAGGGTGATGGTGTGTGGTTGAAGATAGGGGATGCTTAGGTAGGGAAAAAAAGGTGAGAGGAAAGGAGGACAGATAACCAGATGGGGTAGTAGGGAGAAAACAGGGACTATTAATAGTTGCTATAAGGTGCGAAGAGGGGACAGAGCTGGGAAGTACAGTAGGATATAGGAAAAAAGAGGTCAAAGTGGTCAGTAGAGAATGGAAAAACTATCGGTGAATGCGGACTAGCACAAAGGTAAGTGGAGGTGGCCTAGGAATAGTGGATAGGAGTGGACTGAGAAGAAGAGAAAGGATGGGAATTTAATAGGAAAAGTAAGGGCAAGTGAAATAGAAGTAGATATTAGTGAATTAGATATTGGTGGGGAAAGGGTGACATCTAGTAGATATAAGTAGACATGCACTGAAATACACCAGGGCTCCACGGGACTGAGCTAGACTAAGGGGAGAATGAGATCAAGATAAGTAGGGGTCTAGGCAAGGGGGGGAGGAGATAAAGGAACAAGGGGGTATGCTGCTGACTAACTTGGCTGGGAGCAAACAGAACACCTAGTAAGGTTTACTGGGTATATAATTTCAAGGCTATGACATAAGTAGACATACGTTCTTGATTTCTTGAGTTTGAAGCTTGCAGGAGATAGCTGGGTTTGATAATATATTCTAGAGAAGTTGGCTGAGAATGCAGGAGAAAAGATAGGTGTGGGATTCCACCCAGGCAAAACTCAGGGCTAAGTCCGGGTGAGAGTTTCTTGATTTCTTGAGTTTGAAGCTTGCAGGAGATAGCTGGGTTTGATAATATATTCTAGAGAAGTTGGCTGAGAATGCAGGAGAAAAGATAGGTGTGGGATACACATATACATACTACTTACTAACATGGGAGAACATCGCAACCCCTCCCCCCATATGATGTCCTCCCTCGTAAGATTGGGGCATAAATCAGTCTTGTTCATTCTATGTAATTATAAGACCAGGTATCCCATCAAGCTCAAAAATATTTAAGAATTTTTCAAAGACAAATTACCTCCTACTAAGTGATGGTATAAGAAATTTCAAAGACCCTTCAAACACAGATAACATGGACTCCTTTGTAGAGGTGTACAGCAATGTCCTGTATAACCACTTAAAACTACTTCTGTAGAGAAAATGTTTATCTTAATTTTTGGAGATGGGGAAAGTGTTTATAGTGCTTTTTACAGTGTTTTTTTGTGGAGAAAAAGTTGCTTTTTGTGAATTTCATGTTTTAACGACTATTGCTACTAAACATCCCTGGGAAACAAGCACCTTTTTTGGCTTGATCATGGGACAAACTATAAGCCCTTCAGTTAAACTTTTTTCCAGCCACAAAAAGAAAAAGTTAACCTAAGTAACCTTTGCCATCACAATATATTGGTAATTTGCTATAGATGGAGATGGTTTACTCTACTATGGCCAAAGCTGGTTTCTCAGACCACTTATCATTTTCCTCTGATACTTCTGATATTATCCATAAAGCCACCATGGACCAGAGGTTAGACACATCCTCTGTTTCTGTTAGGGTCCCATTAGTGGGCAAGACTGAGCCATTGTTGTCAGTCATGGAAGAAGGGGCGGAAAATGTGCCCTTGTTTAGCTGGAATGTTGTGCTTATCCCTGGGGAAGCTGTTGCTGGCAATACTGGTTCTGTTTGCCCCAATTGTCCTTCAGAAAGAGACAGAAACTGAACATACGGCTTCTCTGTCAGTTTATCTGGACAGGAGTAATTTATTGGGCTTGGATCAGGGTCTTGTTCAGGCAACTGACCCTTCTTGTCAAGTGGTTTCTGGTAAAAGAAAAATAATTCTTCTTGAAGAGGTTCAGGAATTTGAATCTGCAAGGGATTGTGAAGGGACAGATGCTGTCTTTTCTCCTCAGGTTTCTGATTCAAATTCTGAGGAGAATGTGATATCTGAATATTCCTGTGAGGGATTTTCTTTCTTTGAGGCTATTTTTAGGATGAACCTTTGTTTTCAGTGAGAAGCTTTGCCTCAGAAAATACTATAAGTTGCTACAACTCTAATTGCCATAATCATCTTGTTAGGAAAAAATCTGTTTTCTGGAGTTTAGTTTGTTTTTCTATTTCCCAGGTCACTTTTCATTGTTTGAAGTGTGTTTTTGACTATGTTGATACTGCTTCCAGGGCTGTTGCCAATGGCATGGTTTTGGAGTTTGGCTGGTTGCAATCTCAGAAGTAGAGATTTAGTTTTTGGACCATCTACTGCAGAGGTTCTCAAAAAATATTATGAGGGAGGTAATCTGTTCATGAGAATCTCTCAGATTTTTCAGCCCTCATTTTCTAAATTCTCCAAGGGAATATTTGTTCCCTCATCTAGTTTTGGCAATAAAGAAAATAAGCAGATTAACCAGAATATTAGTGAAAAGGCATTTAAAAAACAATGACAGGGAGGTTCCAAAAAAGAATACAGGACAATCTAGAGCAAAGGATAGTCAAACAAGACAGAATAAGAATATAAGGGACCCTGTATCACCTGGATAAGAGATCTACACAAACTTGGATTCTAAGAGAACAGTCAAAAGTCACTTTTGACTTCATCACACAGGATTGTGTTTCTGGGGTGCCTACTAGACATTTCAGTGCAAAGAGCTTTTCTTCCACAGTAAAAAATAGATCTATATTGATATCTATTCCACAGGTTTTTCTCCCAGACTTCTATCTCAGTGAGAGAACACTTAAGGATTCTAAGCCTTGTACAGGAAAAATAGATCTATATTTAAATCCATTTCAGGCTTTTTTAACTCATATTTTTGTCTCAGCAGAAGAATACCTCAGGATTCTGGGTATCATGGTATCCATGATTCTCATGATGCCTCCATATGAGAAAGATACAATGGTATCTAAAATATGTGTGGTCCAAGCATCAGCACCCACTATCTTTTCAAATTCAAGTTCTAGGATTTGTGAAAAGGGAAATCATTTGGTGGAGATATCAAATTTCTCTGAATCCAGGTCACCCATAGGCTCATAGGTCATAGGTTCATAGGTAGGTACCAGGCTATCGGCCCAAGGGCCTACATAAGCCTAGCCAACAAGGTTCCCTGGCTTACACCACCCAAGAAAGTTATTTTCCTGTGCCACTGTCGAGCATAGACACAGAAGTGATCCCCAGGGTGTATTTCCTATTTCCCATCCACTCAGCAAGATTTTTCTTGAAGAGTGCTAATGAAGAACTTTGCTTGACATATATGGGTAGCCTATTCCAGAGTATGGGAAGTCTCTGGGACAGGAATCTATCCCTCCAACATGTCCTGTTTATTGTGGTGACAAGGTTTAGGTCCCTAGAGTGTGTAGCTCTGAGGGATTGGGATTTCTTTAGGTGTAGCATGTCCAACAGCTCTGGGTTTGACATAGCTTTATATGTTAGGCAGAGATCACCTTGGTGTAGGCGATATGCTATGGAGTAAATCTGGTGTTTTTTGAGGTGTTCAGTGTAGGGCATTTGTTTGAGGCTAGTAATCCTCTTTGTGAGTTACTTCTGTGGCCTTTCCAGCTGCTGCAGATGTCTTGTGAGGTACATTCCAAAAGGGGCGTTGTACTCTATAATGGGTCTAATGAGTATCGAGTAGAGGGGAACAATGACCTCTTTTTTCCTGGATGATAACCCTTTTATGATGAGGTGTGTCATGTAGAAGGACTTCCTGACTACTATGGCGATGTGACTATCAAAGGAGAGACTACTGTCCACCTGGGTCCCAAGGTCTCTTATCACACATTCGGTGTTAAGTAGATTGCTGCCTATGTGGTAGTTCATGGGTGCATACTTTTTACCAAAGGGGATGACACTGCACTTTTTGGCATTGAGCTTGAGGCCATGACTCTGACACCAGGCATCTGTCTCAGTGAGGCCCTTCTATAGGATGTCCACATCATTTGGGGACTTGACTATGGCTCCTAGTTTGCAGTCATCTGTGAACTTCATTAGCCAGAGGCCTTCTTTGTTAGCCTGTACTTCAGAGAAGTAGATACCAAACAGGAGAGGTCCCAGGACAGAACCCTGTGGTACTCCACTTGTCACTGCTTTGAGGTCAGATTTGGAGTCTGCAGCTTTTACAATGTGGGTTCTGTCAGTGAGCCAGTTGACAGCCCATCTTGTGACGTAGGGATTTATACCTAGTTTAGTGAGTTTAGCTATAATTCCAGAATGGGGGATGGTGTTGAAAGCCTTGGCAAGGTCAAGATAGGCTGTGTGAACCACCTTACCCTCATCTACGGCTTTGGTGACTGTCTCAAAGAAGTTGATCAGGTTCAGGAGGCATGATCTGCCTTTCACAAACCTGAACTGGGTGGGATCCAGAGTTTGGAGGTTACCAATGTCTTTGTTTATGAGTTTGATGATGATACCTTCCATGGCCTTGCAGACCAGGCTCGTCAGGCTAATAGGTCGATAGTTCTCGGGATCAGTGGTGGCTCCCCCTTTGTGGAGTGGGATAACTGTTGCTGTGCACCATTCAGTGGGCACAAAGCCTGATGCGAGGCTATTATTGAACATGGTGCTTAAGTGGGGAGCCAGTTCGTTCTGAGTTTATGAATTCCAGAAAGCGTTGAGCTAAGGAGTTGGTACACAAGTAGTTTTCCCAGTTAATGGTGGGGTAGTTGAAGTCACCCATTATTAGGGTGTTTGGTTGAACCCTAATATTTTCCAGTACATCAAGAAAAGAGGAGTGGGAATCCTGGGGGCATGATGGGGGATCTGTAGCAAGCTACAATTTGGCTTGCAGTTTTGCCCAGAGTTAGTGGCAGTTGGATAACCTCAGATGCATTATGCTGAGCAACTAGCCTGGAGATGTGGATATCCTTAATGAATATGGACACACCTCCACCTTTGATGTTTCAGTCCAGGTTACATGGCCAAAAAGTGTGGTATGAGTTATAGCCTGGTAGTGCAGGGGTGCTCTCTGGAGCCTTGATCCAGGTCTCAGTCACTGCCCAGATATCGATGTTTTCCATTTTAAGGAGTGCCTTGAGTGAGTGCATTTTGAGATTTAGACTTCTAGCATTGAGTAGCATTACTCTCAGTTTTTGCTTGCCTGTTCCTGTTATGGTGGTGAGTTTGTTATTTGAACCCTGCCTAAAAAAGGCACTATAGGGGCAGCAAGAGCCTTAGCCAGTATCCGGAATCCCAGGGGCGACAGGTGCAGGCCATCTGTGGCAAAGCATCATGGTCTGTCGACCATGTCATCCCAAGCAGACAGATACTGGATCATTCTGCCCTTCTGCTCCAAGTAGGCAGCCAGTCACTACTGATTGCTTACATTTTTCATGCTGAACAGTATCAAAAGGAATAAAAGTGAACCAGATCTGACTCCTTTGCAGACTAGCATGTTAGCTTGGGGATATAGCTTTACAGCACAATCTTACTCTATAGACATCTTACATTCATTCAAAGCAAAGTTGTTTGGCAGATAAGCTGAGCAAGACTGAGTAAGACCCTAGTAAATGGAAACCGAATGAGGGGTTTTCCAAGATTTAATCAAACTGTGTGGAATTCCTCAGGCAGAGCTTTTTGCCTCTGCTTTCCTCTGAATGTTATCTAATTAGCAAATATATTAAGTGTTAATATATATTATTTAATAGCAGTTCATATATATTACTGAATGCCTGTTTAAAATGCTTGCAATATGGTGGATCTTTGCTCCTCAGGCCTGCACTGAAAATAATTTTTTTTAAATAAGCCTAGTCAGTCGAACACAATAAACAAAAGCAAAATAAGCAAATACAAATTCTATTCCACGACGCTATGCAAGATGCCCAGGAAGACAAAACAGTGTAAGAAACTTCTCTGTGTGAAAGATTTTCAATTCATATATATCGAGTTAATCACTGTATGTTAATAAGATCAGATAATGGTAGCAGAATTAGCGAACTTAAACTCTCCCTAATTCAGAAAATATAATTTGAAACATTATACAGAATTACTAAGTATTCAAAAGTAATCTAAGCAGGGTAGACATTCTGTTTCCAGTTGAAAATCCTTTATTAAGCACACAGACAAGTGATCCAAGTAAAACAAAAATAACCGAATAATAGTTTCATCACAAACTTTCTAAATATATATATATATATATATATATATATATATATATATATATATATATACACACTTTCTATCAGGTAGGGGAGTGGTTTGTGCTGTAAAACAAAGTATATTGGTATACATGTTAACAAATTCACATCCCTTCCCTAGGATAGTTTTTTAGGGTTCTTGTACAGAGACTGGAAGAAGTCTAGAAGGACGAAAACGATCTTTCTTAACAACAGCTTATGGAAATAGAAAATGGTTTTCAGAAAGGATTTTTTGCATGCAAAATGTATATGTATATATTTACATATATTTTAGATTGCCAAATGGTCTAAGATTTATATATTTCCAACCATGTAGTATATTGTCTTGAATAAAATCACAGACTTAATAATCTGGTTAGTAAGAGGTACCACATCATTATTAATTTTATTTAAAATACATAAGGGTTATATTACTATGACAGCTACTAAGAAGGGCAGGACCACCTTGAATGTCACACAGATGGGGGAAGGGATGTGAATGTGTTAACATGTATACAAATACATTGTGATTTACAGCACAATAAACCACTCCCATACCTGATAAAAAGTAAATCTATAGTTAGAAAGTTTGTGATGAAATTATTTTTCTGTTATTTTTGTTTACTAGGATCACTTGTCTATGTGCTTAATAAAGGATTTTCAACTGGAAACAGACTGTCTACTCTGCTTTATTTATTTATTTAATTTATTTATTTGCAGTTGGTTTACCAGGATAGTCCATTGGGCCATTTGAACCCGTTTTCAATGGAGTCCTGGGGAGAAAAGCTCCAATAGCAATCTAGGTTACAATAGTTTAAAGATTATATTTATACAAGGGTTGCAGTTTTGAGCAAGGCATTTACAAGTAATACAGCAAACATTGCAAATAATTCACACTAGTGATGAGGTTGAAGTTAAAACTGACTGGCAATGGAGCATTGCATTGTACAGCTGAGAGGCATTTCTTCTTAGGAACATACAGTTCATAGTTACATTCTGATTCATTGTTTACAGTCTGATGCATTATTTACAACTAACATATAAGTACAGGAATAAAAGTATATGAAGAGATGATAGAAGGAGAAAGTTTTTGATGAGAATAAGATCGAAAGGGAAGAGAGAAAGAGAGAAGGAATATATGGCATGGAATGAAGGGAAAAAGGAGTTTGCTTGGATTACTTTTGAATACTTAGTAATTCTGTATAATATTTCAAATTATATTTTTATTATTTTTTGACTTAGGGTGAGTTTAAGTTCACTACTTCTACTACCATTAACTGATCTTATTAATATACAGTGATTAACTATATATGTATAGGAATTGAACATCTTCTACACAGAGAAGTTTCTTACACTGTTATGTTTTTGGACCCACTATACTTGTTTATTGGGTTGTTTGAAGCATTGGGAATACCACAGAGATTACTTGTTTTTAAGTCCAGGAGGACAGAAACATTTTCTTTTCCTTGGGCAAGAATATTTCTCTAGGTTTTTCACCCTTTCTACTAATATCCAGGCTATTTATGAATATACAGAAGGACTCCCCAAATAACAGTGTTGAATCCATTCTAGCCCAGCAGCAGTATTTCTCCTTTCTTTTGAAATTGGCCAAGGACAATTATTAGAGACTTCCTCACAGAGTGGATTTACTCACAAAATAACAGAGGTGCTTGATACATCCTAATCTCAGACAACTGCAACTGAATGCATGGATGGTCTTACTAACTTTAAGGGACCTGTTTTCTGAGGATATACAGCATGCACTACTGAAGACAAAGCCTGCTACAAGGAAAAACATTGTGGGCTAGTGTTTCTCTGGTTTTACAGCATTTGTATGAGTTACTATCATATGGCTCATCTTAATCTTCTGTCAACTTCTATTTTTTGGCAGTTTCAGCATGTGTACTCATGGATTCCCCTTTTTCAGTGCAGTTTCATGTGAAAATGATTTTTAAGGGGTCCTACTTAAGAAGCCTCCCAGAATATTGCTGGCTTCTTCTTGAGATCTTAATTTTATGCTAGAGAAGCCAACCCTGGTTCCATTTGAATGAGCTCATCTGGCTGACTCGAGGTTTTTAATGTGGAAAACTGTTTTGTTGATTGCCCTCATTTCTGCAAGCACAGATCACACAAAGGTGGGTCAGCCTTTTCTCAGCTTTCATAGAGATAGGGTTTCTTTGAGAACTAATCCTTCTATGCATAAACTGGTATCCAAGTTACTTTAAGCCAGTCTATGCATCTCACTGTGTTCATCCTTTATTCAAAAATGAAAGAGACAGGATACCACATCCCTTCAATATCTACAGTCAACTCAGGTATCATGGCAGAGCAAAATGTTTCAGAACTTCTGATCAGTTGTTCATTTGTTGTGAAGGTAATAAAAAAGGGGAAACCTGTGTCAAAGCAAACCATTTCCAAATGGCTGTCACAGGCTATTAGCTTTTCTTTTATTCCCACCACAACAAAAGGAAGATTCAAGACTCATTCTACCATGGCTTTGGCTTCATCTATGGCTTTTTTTAAATGGCTGGATTCTAGAAGTATTCTAGAAGCAGCAACTTGGTTCTCTGTTTACACTTTTGCAAAGCAATACAAACTAGATTATTTTTCCATGTCCAGGACAGGTTTTGCTAGGACCATTCTTCTGGGGATCCTGAATGATATTCTCCTCCCTCCCAGTTATTCTAAGCTATGGTAATCTACCTATATTGCTTTGGCTACTGCTGCAGTGATCAATATGAAGAATATGCTAAAGTTGTGTAAGTAAATTTACCATAACCGTAGATGCTTGAATGATCACTGCTGCAGTATTCACTCACTTCCTCCACCCCCCCTTGTTTTTTGTGTTTTTTTTTTTATGCCAGGGTGTGGAAATGTAGTTTTTTTTTTCTTTTCCTAGTAGCATTCTCTCGAGGCTTAGCCTCCCTCTCACAGTAACCTCTGATATCTGATAGGAGACATCTGAAGAAGAAATATGGACATGGGCAAGACAAAGAGATTTAATATGGTGTAATATTTATACAAAGGAGAAAGCAAAACTAATCAATACAAAAAAGCTGCACCAAAGATATTTGAAGAGAAGTACAGACAAAGGAATCCAGACATGGAAAACTTTACAATGCAAAAAATAAGAAGACAAAGAGGATAAGTAGAAAAGAAGATTAAAAATGTAGAAGTTAAAGAAATACAAACTGAGGATGTGAGAGTGTTAAATCTCGCCATTTGTTCTTACACACGGGTTCGGAGCCGATCCTTGGCTCCGAGTCGGCCGCATAGCAAAGCTCTGCATCTTAGAGAAGCTCGAGACCAGGCTATATCCCACAATCCTCCCTGCCATTACTCAGATCTAGTTTGCCGCTGCAACGAGTCACATCGTTCAGAGAGCTCGGACCAGAGAAAACTGTTATTAGACAGATAAGATAGTTATTTTTTGTTAAAAGTTCTTATAGTTCTATAGTTCTTATAGTTCTTATAGTTATTGAAAATTTAGTTTCAGATACTATAGTGTGTGTGTGTGTGTAGTGTAGTTAGTTTTTTATAGGTTTCCCTTTGGGGCCTACCCTTCTATAACCTATAGCTATATTTTTTTTCCTCTTAATTATAGCTAGTGTTAAATTCTCTCTTTTTTACAGTGATATTGCTTATTATGTCTGAGAAAGCCAAGTCTGGTTTTAAAAGGTGTCAGTGTGGGCGGAAAATGTCCATCAATGACAACCACACTTCCTGCGTCTACTGTCTTGGCCCTCTCCACTTGCAAGAGGATTGCTCTATTTGCCATTCCTTCAGTGGGAGGGTCATGACAGATAGACGCAGGAAACTTATAGACAGGGGACTTCTTAAGCCTGCTTTCCAGGAGGCCTTGGACAAGTCTGACCAGGCTTCTAAGTCCTCGAAGGGGTCGAAGATGTCGGAGCCCATGTCATCGTCTCCGAGTCCATCTTCTAAATTCGTTTGCCGGTTCCACAGACTTCGGGGCCGAGCGTCGAACATTTATCTCTCACTGAGCCCCAGGTTTTGAAACCGGTGTCGGAACTACCGCCACCTTCCATTCTTCGGTCGGTACCATCTTCGGCCCCTTCGACCCGATCTTCCAGACCATTATCCGATACTGATGTGGATCGTGTCGTGCAGAAACTTATGGAGAACACGGCCCTTTCCAAATTGATTGCAGTTTCCTCCCAATTGGTGTCGAAACTAGAAGGCCTTCCCTTATCTTCAACAGGTCCTCCTTCGAGACCCATCCAGTCTTCGGAGCCGGAAGAGGATGAGCCGATGATAGTGGAGCCCTCAGTGCCGAAACCGTCCATTGCACGATTGACACCATTGACCTCAACTCCATCAGAACCTATAGGTGAGTCACGGAGTTGACGATCTCTCCTTGGTTCCAGGACCGAGAGTCGTACCGACCTTTCGGTGCCGACACTCCCTCTCGGGGCCTCGGCGCAGATTGGCTCGGCTCCGTCCTCGGGGTCGAGACCCATGGGCCCCGTGTCTGGGATTCTTCCATGTTCTTCGGAACTGGGGAAGTCCTCGACCCGAGGTTCAGGGGTTTTTGACCTTATGAGGAAGGTTTTGTCTACACAGACAACCACTTCATCGGATGCGTCTTCTCCCTCCCCTAAGGAGCCGCTCTCTGTTTCTGTTCCCATGACACATCCAAAGCGTGGAGCACCATTGTCTCAGCCATCCCCAGAGGGTGCCCCCTGTTCCTCGGAGGCCTCACCGGAATCCCCCTCCGATGAGGTTCCGAGGAAAAGATTGTGCAAGAGGAGGCACTTAGATTCCCCACAGGAATCTCTAACTTCTGACACTGACTTGGATGAGTCAGAGGGGTCCCCAAAATCCCCCTCCGAGGATGTCTCATTTGTGGACATCTTGGAGATTTTAAAACAGAGGGGTGATGGCAGTCCCTAGCCCCCACTGAGGACGAGTCGGTGTTGCTGAAGGCTTTTGGTGCTCAACCTTCTACCTCCTGGGTTACTCCGCCCTTCGATGAGTTAATGGATTTGATTGCTCAAAGGGCATGGGAGACACCGGACACAGTGGAACCGGTCCCTCGAAAACAAAGCAAATTTATTACCACTCCCCAGGACAAGACTTATCTCACCAAAGGAGTCCTGGTTGACGCTATGGTGGTGGCTGCAGCCACTAAAAAGGAGATGTCGGAGTCTTCCTCTTCTGTTCATCCTCCTAATAAGGATTCTAGGACTATGGACAGATACGGGAAGCGCGTTTTTAGTTCAGCGACTTTTTCCATGCGTTCGCTAAACTATTTGACACATTTTACACGTCTACAGAGGGATCTCATCAAGGAGCTGGGAGATACCCTCCAGGGTAACACAGATGCTGCTGTTTCAGATAAGGTAACAGCACAGCTTAACACCCTTACCTCCGTAGTGAACTCGTCCATGAGGCTCATCTCGTATGCGGCTGAAGGGTCGAGTAGAGCCTCAGCTTCAACGATTGCTCTACGAAGACAATCCTGGATGCGGCTGTGCTCATTTGCGGAAGCCTTCAAGTCTTCCTTCGCCAACGCCCCCTTTGATGGTGCCACTCTTTTTGGGCCCAAAGTGAAAGAGACATTAACTCGGTGTGAGCAAGAAGGAAAGACTCTGTCTGCTGTCGGAGTCCGTTTTTCCATTCCATCTAGACCGTACCCCAAAGGGCAACGAGGCGGAAAAATTTGGTTCCGTAGAACTCAGGGATCTTTCCAGGCCACACAGAGTGATCCCCCCCCCAGAGGCAGAGGGGGGGGCAGACATGGAAGACGTCGCCCCGGCGGCAGAGGAGGTCCGCAGAACCAAGGCGACAGGGATCCTATCCCTGGTAAGCCTTTCCAGCACTCCTGAATGGGGGCCCGACTGTCCTGCTCTGGAGGCAGTCGGGGTCGCAACTTTATACCCACAGGCCTGGCTAACTCTCACCTCAGACTCCTGGGTAAAAAGCATTGTAACCAGAGGATACAAAATCCCCTTTATGTCAACTCCACCCCAACAAAGAAGGTTTCCAGATGTGCCACCCCGTCTGTGAGGCCCAGCAGCAATAGAAATTTCAAAGCTGCTCAAAAAAAGAGTCATTCAGCCAGTTCCGGCAGACCAAAAAGGATTCGGAACTTACTCAAGGTTCTTTTAGTTCCAAAAGACGGGACTGGAGACCCATTTTGGATCTCAGCAATCTCAATACCTTCGTGAAGAAGGAAAAGTTCCGGATGGTCACGCTTCAATTGATCCTTCCATTTTTGCAGAAGGATGACTGGATGTGCTCGATAGATCTCAAGGACGTGTACTACCACATCAAGATGGCCAGACCGTCCAGAGATCACCTGCGCTTCCGGCTGGGAGCCAGTCATTTTCAATTTCGAGCCCTGCCCTTTGGGCTCACCTCAGCCCCCAGGGTATTCACCAAATGCATGGCAGTGGTAGCGTCTCACTTGAGATGTCTAGGATTCCAGGTGTTTCCCTAGCTGGACGACTGGCTCCTCACTGCCACCACCGAGCATCGCCTCATACAAGCCAGAGACTATACAGTCAACCTTTGTTCCCACCTAGGGATTTCCATAAACTTTGAAAAATCTGCCTTACTGCCCTCACAGCATATTTCATTCATCGGAGCAGACCTAGATACGCGCTTAACACTGGTAAAGCTTCCTCAAGTAAGGGCTTCATCCCTCAAGGAACAGGTTCTTCTTCTACTGCAATGCAGGAAAGCCCCGGCCAAATTGGTGTTGAAGGTTTTGGGACTCATGGCAGCGTCCCTGATTGCAGTTCCTATGGGGAGATTGCACATGAGGCTCCTCCAATGGCTGCTGTTCACGCAGTGGTCATTCCAGCAGTTACCCCTAACTCACGAGATTCTGATAACAGATTCTTGCAAGCGAGACCTCTCATGGTGGGTGTCCAGTCAGGATCTCACTATGGGTCATCCATTTGTTCTACCGAATCCGATGGCCACGATAACCACGGACACTTCTCTGATAGGGTGGGGGGGGACTTTTTCAGGGAAGAACAGTCCAAGGGGAATGGTCCAACATGGAGTACAACCCGCACATAAATGTTCTGGAAATGAGGGCGGTGTTCTTGGCATTGCAACACTTTCAAACCCTCCTACCTCTAGGAACAGTAGCAGTTCAGACAGACAACATGTCTGTAGTCTGGTACATAAACAAACAAGGTGGAACCAGATCTTACCCATTATGCAGAGAGGCCATGAGAATTTGGCAATGGGCAGAGTCCACGGGTCACTTTCTGATAGCAACGCACATCCTGGGGTCATCCAACGTCATTGCGGACAGGTTGAGCAGAGCCATCCTGTTACCTCACGAGTGGTCCCTCAAACTACAGGTGGCGGAAAGAATTTTCCGCAAATGGGGCCAGCCTTGCTGTGATCTATTCGCCTCCCCAATGAATACCAAATGCAGAAGCTATTTTGCCCTTCTACCCCCTCCAGGGGATGTCCCCAGGGACGCACTGATACGATTGGCCCTGGGTCTCCTATATGCATTTCCACCTACCCCTTGATTCCCAAATTTCTTCAGAAAGCCATGAACCTGGAAAGGACAATTATACTCATAGCCCCATTCTGGCCTCGACAGATATGGTTCCCCTTTCTTCGAGCCCATCAAACAGAGGAACCGTGGATCCTGGACCCAGTACCAGATCTACTGACACATTCGTCGGGAGTTCCTCACCCGTCTCTTCTATCCCTCAAACTAGCAGCTTGGCTGTTCCACTTCCCACCTAGCCAGGTCTGATCTACTTTCTCCGGCAGTTCAACGCATTTTGGTTGCCTCTCATAAGGCTTCCACTACAAAACTCTACAAGAGTAAATGGAAACGCTTTGTGTACTGGGCATCTAGCCAACACTTGGACCCCCTGGTTGCTCCTTTACATAAAGTTCTAGAATTTCTATCCATCCTTTTCCACGAAGGAGCCTCTACTTCCACACTAAGAGTACAGTTGGCGGCCATATCCAACTTCCATGTTGGTGAGGACGGTTCTTCTATTATGTCCCACAGGCTTTGTAAGGCTTTTATGAAAGGTTCCTTCCATCTTCGACTGCCCGTCAGAGACCCTTTATTCCCATGGAATTTAAATTTGTTATTGTCACAACTAATGTTGCCACCCTTCGAACCAGCCTCTTCTTGCCTCCTGAAGTTTTTGTCGTGGAAGACTCTTTTTCTTGTAGCGGTTACTTCAGCTCGGAGAGTGTCAGAGCTGCAAGCACTATCAATTAAACCACCTTACTTAATTTTCCACCCAGACAGAGTTTCCTTACTAACAAACCCGTCTTTCCTTCCTAAGGTATGTTCTGTCATAAATATTAATCAGTCCATTGAACTCCCTACTTTCTTCAAAAACCATACCAGCAAGTTGGAATATATGCTGCACAAGTTAGATGTCCACAGACAGCTAAGATTTTATTTGGACAGGACTAAGGATTACAGAAAAACAGATCAACTTTTTGTTGCATTTGCAGACAATAAAAGGGCATGGCAGTTACAAAGCGTACGCTTTCTAAATGGCTTACTGATTGTATAGCCTTTGTGTATTCTAAGTCGAATCAGGCCTTGCCCACCAAACCTAAGGGCCATTCTACTAGATCTGTTTCCACTTCCTTGGCTCATGCAGCTCGCCTGCCTTTGGACACGATTTGTGCAGCAGCCACGTGGTCTAAACCACATACTTTCATCGCTCATTATAGTGTTGACAAAGCCTCCAAAGACAGGACATCTTTTGGTTCCACTGTGCTCAGGAACGTTCTTCCATGAGTCACTCAGGGTGACGGAGCTAGGGACGCTACCTGTGTGTAAGAACAAATGGCGAGATTGAACACTCTCACATAAAGAAGTTATGTTCTTACCATAACGTTCCATGTGGAGTGTTCATCTCGCCTTTGTTCTTACATTCCCCCCCTTCCCTCCCTCACGTGTTTGGAAGAACGAGTAGGACTAGAGTCTGGTCCACATGTCTTTACCTCTTCCGGGTATATTACCTCTTACCTCATAGGGTATATTTCATTACCCTTTAGCTAATTTGTCAGTGAGATAGTGTCTCTGAATTTTTGTGGCAGTATGTAGCCTTAGCACCTCAGGTTTATTGTTAGTCTGGTTTGCTTGCAAACTAGATCTGAGTAATGGCAGGGAGGATTGTGGGATATAGCCTGGTCTCGAGCTTCTCTAAGATGCAGAGCTTTGCTATGCGGCCGACTCAGAGCCGAGGATCGGCTCCGAACCCGTGTGTAAGAACAAAGGCGAGATGAACACTCCACATGGAACGTTATGGTAAGAACATAACTTCTTTTTATGGATACCTGCGAAGTGAAGGATTCAGCATAGAAAATCTAACTCAGAAAGCACCACAGCAGGCTAAAGCAATGGACATCCAAATTAAGGGGAAACCAGTGGAACAGGAAGCACCTAGTCAATTGCGATATGAAGATATTTTGGAGCCTTCCACAGGAAACCAGTATAAACATTCACTTGAAACTGGACAGCAAGGGAAGGAACAGGAAACTGTGACAACTCTGATGCAGTCACTGCTGAGGAGTGATAAGCCCGTGAGTTCCCATATGACAGAGCAACGGATAACACAGGATGAAATTGAAAAGAATATGCGACAGGAAGATACTACAGAACTTTCTGTACAATGCCCGCAGGAAATGCAGAACAAAAAATGTGCCCTCAGTTTAGAAGAAAATGAGATAAGAGGAGAGTTGCTTGATTTAATAGAGATAGATTGACATATTAATATCAATGAAAGAAATAGACTGCAGAAGGTCAATAAAACCCAGAAAGTCAGAAGTTTGATAAAACAAATAAACACAGTAATTAGGACTGCACTTAGAGATCCATGTGATATAACAGAAGTAAACAGGATATATTACTGTGCAGCTAAATTAATAAGATATAAAATTCTACCTCAAGAACACAGGGTAGTCGAGGAAAGGAACGGGAGAAATGAAATACCATCATGGAAGTATCGAATAGAGAAAACTATAAAGGAATTAAGACAGGAAGTGTCACTGTTAGAAGAGTATAGAAGAACAGATCAACAAAAATACTCAGAAAGATAGAAGTGCTAAAAGCAATGCACAGTATTATAACAGATCAGGATTTATCATGCACTGTCACAAATAATAAACTAAAAATATCAGCACATGCAGAAAAACTTAAAAGATACACAGATAAATATAAAGGAAAAATACAAAATAAGCAATTTATTGATGACCCAAACAAGTTTCATAGAAATTGGAAAACAAGGTAAAAGGAATTGAAAGACCACCAGAAAAAGAAGAAATAGATACATTTTGGAGAAGTATTTATGAAGATCCTGTGGAACATAACAAAGATGCTAAATGGATAGAAGAAGTAAAATAAAGAATAAGAAGTTCAAAAGTATAGGATATGACATGGGATGAAGTAACAGCCAGAGAGACTGAAACAAAGTTAAGAAAAGCCTCTAATTGGAAAACACCAGGCCCAGATGGAGTACTTAACTTCTGGTTAAAAGTATTAACATCTTTGCACAAAGATTTAGCCATGAGTAAGAACTATTTATATGTGCGCCCCAAACAGAACCCAACCTGGCTAACAACAGGAAAAACAATGCTCCTACTTAAGAGTGAACATGCAAGTTACCCTAAAAATTATTGACCAATAACGTCCCTTCCAATAACGTATAAACTATACACTAGAATTAATGCTGACAGAGTTTATAGTCATTTTGAAGAAAACTGAATGTGGCAATAGAACAAAAGGGTAATAAAAGAAAGTCATATGGAACAAGGATCATTTGTTGTTAATAAAGTCATAGTGGAGAACTGTAAAAAGGGGAAGAATCTAAGTATGGCATGGACTGACTACAAAAAAGCATTTGACAGTGTCCCACATTCATGGATAAAAGAGTGCTTAAAAATGTATAAGATACACCCTACACTGATAAACTACATCACAGCCACCATGAAACAGTGGCAAACCACTTTGCAGTTAAGCCATGATAAAGGGCAAATTATTATTCCAAGGATAAAACTCCAAAGAGGGATATTCCAGGATGACTCCCTGTCACTGTTGCTCTTTTGCCTTGCCCTTAACCCATTAAGCTGTCTGCTTAGCAGATTAGGTCATGGCTATAATTTGTCTCCCAGAAAGCAGTGTCAAGCGGGAATGGAAATCAAACCAGAAGTGGATAAAAATCAGGCAGCAACTGAATGTGCCAAAAAAAAACAAAAGAAAGAATATGAGGTGATGGATCAGAAGAGAAGGAAAGAAATGTGGAAAATGCATAAATATAGTTGCAAGTAGAGAAAATTCCTGGAAGAACCTCATGTTGATGAGGACTGAATGTAGGAATGGACAAGGAGAGGTGAATTCAAACCAAAAGATGAAAGGTTAATATTGGAAACTCAAGATAGTGGGTTATGTATACGTTGGCGTACAAAGTCCATTGAACATGTGTGAGAAACAGACAAATGTAGTTTTTTTAAAACAGAATTGGAAACAGTTACACACCTCATTGCTGGTTGTGATATACTAATGGCAGAAGGACTGCTTACTGAAAGGCATAATAACATGGCTAGACCGTTGCACTGGGAATTTTGCAAACATTATAATATTGAAGTAGCTGAAAAACACTGGAAACATGAGTCACAAAGAATCATAGAAAATGATAAAGTCTACATCGCATGGGATCACCCATTACCAACACTTCAAAAGATAGATGTGAAAAAAACAGATATTGTGGTCCATGAAAAGAAGACAAAAGTAGCATTGATCATCAAAATTGCTACACTCAGTGACTACAGTGTCTTGTGTACAGAGAGACACAAAGTCATAAAATATCAGGATTTTAGGACAGAAAGAAGAGCAATGTGGAAGAAAGATACCCAGACAGTTCCGATAGTAGTAGGAGCAACGGCTATTATAAAAAATAATCTACAACTGTATTTAGATATGTTACCAATACATGTAACTCCATACGAATTGCAGAAGGAGTCATTACTAGGCACATTACGGGTGCTGCGAAGAGCACTTCTGATTGACATCAAAGATTGAAACATTACTAATTTCTTGAACTTTAATCATACTTTGACTTAGGAATGGGGCCCATTCCCATTATTGTACTAGAAACCCAAGAGATATGGAGAAATTAAAAAAGGCAGTAACTTCTGAAGGACATCATGCCAAAACCTGTCTTTTTAATCATCTCAGCATGAGCTGGCTAATGGTTTGGGCACATAGTAAGTGACCTGAAGCTTTGGAAGCTGTCCGACTGTTATATACTATGCAAGATATAACCCATATAGCTTAGGCTACTACAGCAGTGATCATTTGAACATTTACTGTTATGCTAATAATACTTACACAGCTGTACTTTTTTCAAGTCCGGATGGGAATGTATTAGTATCTGATATAAAACTGTTGATAGGCCCAGTACTGAATATTGTAATGCTGTTTGAATTTACAACCATTTTCAGATAATTCAGTTGGGAAAAATACAGAAGTATTTTCCTAAAAAGATAAGCAGAGTTAATAAATAAAAATGCAAAGATCGGTTGGTTTGGCTATCCCTGCATTCTATAAAGTACTGGATGTTCATGGAGACCTTATATTAATATGAATAGTGCTGCTATGTTGACTGCATTTGGTATTGAAAGGTATCTTCATATGTTTGGCACCAGGAATAATTAATTTATTGTGAAAAATTGTGTATATAATAAAAATCTGGACAAACAATGCTTTCAGATTGGAATGTACTATCAACTGAGATAATAAAGGCTTTTAGTCTGACTAGCTTTAAAGCTGAGATTGATAAATGATTTGGAGAGGAGGTTTATTCATCTTATTGATAGGTGGCAAGCTCATATAATGTCATTGCTGAGGCTATGAGCTTGATTTAACTGAACATGGAAAAAGTAATAACATGAGACAACCATCTAGAAATAGTTAACTTTGTCACTGGTTGTCCTTTCCTTTCCTTTTACTTTCATAGGAGACAAACAGCTGATCAGCTTTCCTGAAAGGTCAAGTTGTGTTTAGGCAGTATCTGAGCTGCTTGTATACATCCAGAGACTGAAGAATACTTTTTGCTTTGTTCTTTGGTTTAGGAAAGAAAATTAGGAGATTAATAGTCTGTCTTAAAGTAAACTCTGAGATGACTTTAAACATAAATGTAGGATTTGTTCTAAAAAAAACCTCTGTCCTTGTGAAAAATGATGTAAGGTTGACTCACCATAAGAGCCTGCAACTCAGATACTCACCTGACAGATGATAAAGCAATAAGTAAAACAGTCTTCCATTTTAAGAACATCAAAACAGGCCTCATGAGCAGGTTCAAATGAAGAGTGAGTACACTTCCCGAACACAAACTTGAGATCCCAAGAAGGAACCTTCTACTTCCTAAGTAGGACAGTGTATAAGAGCCCTTTCCAATACAGTTTAACTTGAGTATTATTAGAAAGAGGGATCTAAGAGAGACAAGCAGAAATGGCAGACAAATGTACATTGATAGAAGAATATGTCGAACCACTCGGCATTAACTCACAAATAATCACGAATCAGAGGTAACCAGGTGTGAAAAGTGTACTGGTTCTTTGAGTGGCACCTACTAGAATTTTATTTTCCTGTTGCACATATATGATTTTCTGGTAGAAGGCTTTCTTACCTCCTTTAGTACCTGTGGCATGTCCTTAGAAAAAAAGATGCCTAAAAGGTAAGGAAAAATATTTCATCTAGGCAGTTGAAGAGTTTCCAGATCTGGATTTATCAAACTTCCACATCTTGTGTGAATTAATCTGTTGTGTGGGGAAACATGAGGTAGTGTCCTTCACCAGGCTGAAAAGAAGGGAGAAACACTGTTGCCTTAGTCAAAAACAAGTTGCCATCATAATGTTCAGAAAGTCCTTCTGGATATTTAGTAGAACCTTGGAAAAGGTGGAAAAGCATATAGAAACATTCCCATCCATGGGCATGAGAGGTTATCTGTCTTCCAGGCTTGACTGCAAGGAATCCTAGAACAGAATTTCTTTAGCTCTCTGTTCTGAAAGGAGCCAAACATATCTACTTGAGGTGTTTGCCACAGTTGGATGAATTCTTGGAAGATCTCAGGATGAAGTTTCAATGTGTGGGGATCTATCCTGATCCTGCTGGGTATGTTTGTAATAAGGTTTTGCTGTGGTGAAATGTATGAAACCTGACAAGTCAGACTGAGCTGAATTGCTATCTCCCAGGCTATTGTAGCTAGTTTGCAAAGAAGGTAGAATATGGTACCCCCCATTTGTTTATGTATCACATCACTGTGCTGTTGTCTGTTTGCACTTGCCATGGTCCTGGGGACCAGAAATGCTCCAAGGCCTTCAAACCATTGCTAACAAACATCTCCCTGACATTTATGTGCTTTTTGGTCCAATGGGTTCCACAGATCTTCCACTTTTAATCCTTTTGAAACCTCTCCCCATGTCAGGGTTGAAATGTCTGTTGTGACTGAGTAGAAGGGGGTCACAAAGGAGAATGGAAAACCTGGCTTACAATCTTGTCTGCTTATCATCTATTCTCCTTTTTTACAAATCCCAGAGCTGGAAGCAGAAAAGTAAAATGAATGCAGATGATGAATCCAGACTGATCTGAGGTACCATTTTATTTTCCTTGTGTAATCTGGCAAAGGGCAGCATGATCAATGCCATGTATACTACAATCCTGAGAAATTCCTTTGAAGATGATTGTCTTAAGCTGGAGAAACTCTGGAAGAACTGTTGAACACACCTACATTGTTTAGAGGAAGAAAGGATCTTCCCAAGTATGTGTATAGCAAATATCTCAGGAAAATTGCTCTATGAGATGGGATTGAGCAGACTTTTGCAAATTGATTTGAAAACCCAGACTAAGTAGAAATTGATAAATAATTACTAGAAACTCTTAACAGCTGTAAAAAGAGTCTACAAAAATAAGAAAAACATCTAATGATGGAAAATCTGATGTCTTTGAGTCTGCAGAAAGCAATGATTTGACTGATGCATTTTTTGAAGGGTCTATATCATAACATCAAAGTTCTCTAACATCGAATGTTATTATATCGAACCCTAAACACCGAAGTGTGAAAACATCGAACAGTCAGAATAGTGAATTTTTTCCCAGGGAAAAAATTCTCTATTCTGAAAAACATGCACAAAGCACAAACACACACAAAAAACAGCCATCCACACACATACACTTAAAATTGTACACCTAAACTAAACTTTACATACAGTACTAGCTATCCACTTACCTTAACCCAACCCTAACTCTAAGGTCCATCACTATCACGCACTCACCTCACCCGTGCCCTAACCCTAACTCACCTAGCCCGCCCCTAACCCTAACCTACACACAATTGTACACTTACCTGACCCACGCCCAAGGGAGCCCGCAGGATTTTTTGCAGGGGGGTGCAAACCCAAGCCCCACCCACACAGTCCCACCCCTCTGCTGCCACCGCCCACGCAGCCCCACCCTCACCCCTGCCCACGCAGCCATTCCAGTGTCCCAATACTTGGTTATTTTTCCCCATTTGTCATAGACACTGTTCAAATCTCTGTGTGCATACTGTTTTATACTTTACTTCTACAATGATTACAGATATTTGGATTTCATTTACAACTTTTATTTCAAATTTTATAGCACAAACACTGATAGACATTTACTAAACCTAAACAAAGCAATAGTCTTACAATGAAAAGAGAATTAGCATTAAAACTTCTCTACCTTAGAAGCCCACATTCACCGAAACAACATTGAAACCCGCATTCAAAGAAAATGCATCTAGCCAGTGGCAGGATACGTTTACCTTTGGGCTGTTTTCAAATCATAGGCTCCTTGCACACATTTTTAGAACCATGCAAAAGTTATTTGATTCACCTTTCTGACTGTATTAATTATACTATATAATAATTGAATTATATTCCTTGTATAATACAGCACCACTTGTTAGAGTGTATTTTAAATTTATAGTTCTGAACCTTTTTCCTTTAAGCAATGAAACAAATCATATGAACCAATAATGACAACCTGCACAATTCAGAACATTTCAACTATAAAGGGCCACTCTACTCAAACTTCTGTCATACAATCCACCAATATCAATCAATATGCAGAATCTTTGCGGAAGTAAAACTCATCTGAATAATTCCACGTTAAAGAGATCTGAAACCAGTGAAGAGGTTTGTTGCTAGAAAACAACTTTATATTTCTGTGTTTCATCTACAAATTCACTGCCTGCTGCCCTTGAAAAATAAATTGCCTACGTTATATTAATAAATGGTAAGCTGGTATATTGCAATAGGGAATGGGTGGCAAGCTGAAAAATAAGTACATAGTTATTAGCATCTCATCCAAAGGAGGACATACACCCCCTTAAAATACAAATCTATATGTTGTGGGAGTAGAACCTACAGCCCTCTGTATCAAGATGCAAGTATGCTACTTGCTGTGCTGCTTTAAAAATTCTATACCACGATAGTGATACTATTTACTAAACAAAACAATTGCACATTTTAAACATTCTTAGCATGAGCAGCAGTAAAACTCTCTTCCTTGAAGCTCACAATTCCTTGAAAATGCACTTGAAAATAAATGCCACCTGCTAACTCTAGGGCATTTCACTCTCTCTAACATACACCTCAACCTCTAAGTGCAAGAAATCTGGACAAATCCTAAATTAAATAGGAGCAGATTATAAATATTGCTCTCATGAACTTAGAACATTGCTAGAATAACAGGATTTATGATAGTATGCATTTTTCTAAAGGATATGACATCTAAAACTTAAATGTCTGTCGTTATTTAGCAACTTCAATGCTTTTTAGGAGGAATATGGGGCAAAATCTGGACATTCTCCAAAAACCTGGACAGCTGAGGGGTATGCTTCCTCCTTCTTATACATACATACAGACACACACACACACACACACACACACACCATACCTCTCAATCTGTTAACACAAGAAATCTGGACAAAGCCTGTTATAATGTTGGGGATAAAGGCCCAAAACTAGAGACACATTAGAAAGTTGCTAGAATAAAAGGATTTGTGTTAGAATTAAATTTTCTGAATGATATGAAGTCTGAAACTGAAATGCATGTCATTATTTATTAACTAACTATATTCAGATATAGTTGGTTGTCTCAGTACTCACCATGGCTTGCATTTTCTCCTCTCTTGAAAGACCCACTCTGCTTAACTTGTATATTATTTCCTCAGTCACTTCACCGTGGGTTGCAAGGCAGCTTCATCACTAGTGTGTGCACAAAATATAATGCCTTCAATGAGTCTTTCAAGAAATCACATGCAATCATCATGGCACAAAGGTTCTACTGAAGACGCTTCCAATTTTTCTCATACACGAACATGACAGAAGCCAGAAACAGTTGTTATTCCACAGCTAGATGCAGCAGTAGCAAAACAAATTGCAGAGAACCAAAATAAATTGGAACCAATTGTATCTACCATTATTTACTGTGCAACCCATGACATTCCTCTCTGTGGAAAAGAAGGCTCTGGTGGAAATTTGTGTTACTTGTTAGATTTTTGTATTGAAGCTGGTGACACAATACTGAAACAGCACAGTGAAACAGCTGCAGAAAATGCTTGGTACACATCCCATAGGGTGCAAAATGAGCTGTTGGCAGAATACGAACACGTACTTCAAAAGGAGATTGTTTGTGCAGCAAACAGGGCAGTTGGATTTAGTGTATTGGCAGATGAAACTGCAGATATCTCAGACATTGAGCAGTTGCCATTGGGCATTTGATTTGTTGATGATTGTATTCGAGAAGAGTTTGCGGGTTTTGTTCCCATTGTTGTGAGAGATGCACAGTCTGTATCAAATGTCATTGTCAGTGAATGCATAAAGTGCGGTCTAGACCTAGAAAAATTACTCAGACAGGCTATGATGGCTGCTCCATAATGGCAAGCATCCAGAATGGTGGTCAGGCAAAGATTTGTGAAAAGTATCCAAAAACAGCCTTTATCCACTGCACATCTTACAGACTAAACCTTGTAGTCAGTGATCTGAATGATGTTACTGAAATACATAGTGCTGTTGATGTTATCAAGATTATTTTTTCCATGACAGTCCAAAACGACAAGCATTGGCACCAAATATACCTCTTCTGTGTGAGACACGATGGACTGGGAAATATAAATCCATTTGTGTGTTTAGTCAGAACTTTGAGAAAATATTTGACTGCCTGGCTGATTCAGAAGAGCACTGCTGGTGAAACCAGACAAAATGCACATATGTTACTCAGCACTTGCTCTTCGTACACGTTTCTTATTTTTCTCTTCATTATTGCAAATTACTCATCAGTTCTTGAGCCTGTTGCCCAGATGTTTCAGTCTGTTCAACTTGATATAGTAGAGGCTCAACAACACATCAACAGACTCACTGAAATATTCAAGGAGCACTGCAACCATGCTGAAGAACACTTTAGGAATGACATTCTCAGTAAGGCAAGATCACTAGCAGATAAATTTAGTATTGAGTTAGTGTTGTCAAGGATTTGCAATCGACACACCGAACAAACACAGTAGGCGTGGATTTTGAGAGTTATTACAGAACAAGTATTTCTATTCCCTATCTTGACTCCTTAGTTTCTTCACTGGCATCTCGCTTTTCCACCATTAACACTGCTCAGTTCAACTTATTTTATCTGCATCTTAAAATGATGCAAAACCTACAACGTGAAGAATTCTGAAAACAAATTGCCATCAGTAATGAACTATATCATATTGCTACTATATCTGAATGATCGCTTCTTGTTTGATGCATTGGCTTTGAAGTTATAAGACAACCTAAAGAATCCAATGGGCTACTACTGCCTTTGTAGTCAATATCTTGCAGATCTTCTATCAATGATGTTACTGAACAAAAACAAACAAAAAAGTGTCAGATATGGGATTTAAAAAAAACATTTTCTGATGTGTTTCAGCTACACCAATGATTAACATGTGCATCATGCTAACCTGGACAACAAAAAATAAATACGTAAAACTAGTTGATTTTTGCTTTTGTACATGTTTATGCAAAGAAAACTTAATACTGCAGTAAGCACCATTATACCTCTCAACTGAACAGATTTTCACAGAATGTCCAGATTTTTGCCTCATATTTTTTGTGTTCTTCCTAAAATCTGTACTTTTATGGCAAATAGATGAGGATTGAAGTCATTAAATAATGATAAACATTTGAGTTGAAGACTCCACATCCTTCAGAAATGTCATGCTAATGCAAGACCTATTATTCTATCAACTTTCTAAATGTGTAAGAGCAATATTTAAAATCTTTCCCTACTTGTTCCCCCATCATTTTAATCATTGTCCAGATTATTTTGCTCTAAGAGGTTGAGACTGAGGTTTGAATTCTGGATAGGAATATGCGTTTTATGCAGAGTCTTCACAGTTTCCCTTAAAATGTCAATGAATCTCACATGAACTTGTGTATATTCTCCTGCTTTGACAATCTGGCTAGTGCTTTTTTAGTTTTTCCTTTCTTGTCTTATTTTTAGTACATCTTCAACATTATCTCTACTAAACATACTGTATGAACAATCATATGTTACTACAACATACTATACTTTTAATTGTATGTCTAAACCATTATGCTTATGTAAATATCTTATGCAATCATATATCTACAATTCAGTGCCTACTGCCCCTAAAGAATAAATTGACCATGCTATATTAAACAAAAGTGGTAAGCTAGTATATTGCAATAGGGAATGGGTGGCAAGCTGAAAAACAGGTTCATAGTTGCTAGGCATTTCCTCCAAAGGAGGACATACTCAGGACTGCAGCACCCCATCTCCTTAAAATACAAATCTACATGCTGTGGAAGTAGAACCTATAGCCTACTACTACATCAAGATGCAAGTATGCTACCTGCTGTGCTAGTAACACTGCTTTAAAATTCTATATGACAATAGTGATACCATTTGCTGAACTAAACAGTTGCACATTTTAAGCAGACTTAGCATGAGCAGCAGTACATTTCTCTTCCCTTGAAGCTCACAATTCCTTAAAAATGCACTTGAAAATAAATTCCACCTGCTAACTCTAACTAGGACATTACACACTCACACACTCACCTCAACCTCTTAGTGCAAGAAATATGGCCAAAGCTTAACATAAATAGGGACAGATTACAAATATTTCTCTCATGAACTTAGAAAATTGCTAGACTAACAGGATTTGTGTTAGTATGCATTTTTCTAAAGGATATGATGTCTAAAACCCAAATGTCTGTCATTATTTAGCAACTTCAAACCTTTTTAGGAGGAATATGGGGCAAAAATCTGGACATTCTGTAAAAACCTGGGCAGCTGAGGGGTGTGCTACCTCTCTTTTATACATACATATACACACACACACACCTACTACTTACACACATACCTCTCAGCCACTCCGAGACAAATTTCAACAGAAACAGGGACAAATGTAGAACAAATCAGGGACACAAATTATTACATCTATTAACTTGAGACATTAACAGAATAAGAGTATATGAATTAATATACATGTCCTACAGGAACAAAAATCAGTACCTCTTAATCATTGTCATTATTAAGTATAATGCAGCACCTTTCCGCCAAAAGGCACTAGTGTTAAGAGGGATTCATTTCAGAGGGACAGAGCTAAAATTTGAGTTAAAATCAAGGACAGTTGAGAGGTATGCTTACACACACACCCCTACCTACTACTTAAACACACATGCCTACCGTTACCTACCTACTTCTTACATACAGTGCATATCTATTTTTGTTCCAAGTGAATGGCCCTTACTGGTGTCAGTGGGGAGGATTCAGGCTCTTTGATTACTGGTCCAGAGGGGGACTTCACTACATCAACAGACAGTATTACACAAGCCTGTATTTTTGTGGTGGACACCTTTATGCAAGGTCTTCAATAGAAATGGAAATATGGAATCTGTTGGTTGACAGCTTATGTGGAAGATGGAATGAAACATGACAAAGATGTCCCAAGAATGAGAAATTATATATAGTCTGATCCAGAGAGGATCCATTTCAGCCAAAGCTGGGGAGTTACACATCACATTTTACATGAGCACAGAAGTCAAAGTAGAGCTTCTGGCACAACTGTACAAGCTGCAATGTCTTATAACAGAAAAAGCAAACATAATACATACAAAGACAAGCCTCAAATCAGAAAGTTGACCAGATCATCTGTAGATATATACAATATGAGAGAGAGAGAGAGACAGCGAGATTACTGACAGGGGTGTTAATGCTGGGTAGAGATTAGGTTAGGCTGGTGTATTAGTGTGGTGGGGTTGGTTAGTGCAAAAGGCGTGGGAGCAGGAGGCAAATATGTTTTTTAGCAATGACCTGTGATTAGGGAATGTGTACATTAATGCCAAAGAGCAAACTCAGGTTATTTAATGCTACTGGTGGATTACTGAAACATGTGAAGGTGCCCCTGGATTATGCTGAACGAATCTCTTAACTACAACATTAAAACTGATTCACCCAAAACAGCCACAGGTGCTCAGTAAATGCAAACCAACTTCTCATTTAAAATACTGTGAAGTAAGAACATTGCACTTCCAAACTCCTAATGCATACAAACCCCTATCTAATTCTTACATCCACACATAGGGTTACCACCTGTCCCACTTTGCGAGGGACAGTCCCTCTTTGGACAGTTGTGTCCTGCAAAGAATTTGTAAAAATGGCAAATGTCCTGAGATTTTAGAGCAAAATTATTTCCTATATTTTATGTAAAAGTTGTATAAAACAGTTATTCTGTATCTGAAACACCTAAATATTATAAGAAACAGAATAAGCAACTAAAATGCTACAAGAATAAGCTTTTATTTAGAAAAAAGTGAAGTTTTGCCCTTTGTCCTGGCCGTGGGTATGTTTCGGCCTGCAAAATCTGACGTCTGTACCAAAAATGTCCCACTTTGGACATTTGAAAAGTTGGCAACCTCGCGAGTAATCCTCAAAGTCTGTAATTCTCTGTACAAACTGAAAAGGGGAACAGTTTTACTTTTTCTTGTCAGAGTTTGAATACGACCTGAAAATCAGAAATAGCGTCTATGCCTAGAAAGAGCAAAAATGCTAGATATAATTCAGTCAGCGATCCAACAAAGTGGAAAAAGCTGTTTCCCAATGTTGCTCAAACTTTCCCAGGATGGTAAATACTTAATTTTCTTCGTGAAGGTTCTGGTCTAATTTGTATACAGTCCCAAGTAAGAAGTTAAACAGGACTTTGACGGATTAACAAATACAAAACTCATATTACCCACACACTAATTTTGCCATTTTAATTTTGTTTGTTTCTGTTTCATTTTGCTGTACTGCACTTATTAGAAGAGAAAATAAAAATACTTTAACTGGGTATCACATTTATAGGACAACATATTATTGAAATAACGTTTGCAACTTTAACTAGCAGATGTTAATGACTTCTGGAGTCTGGAGACAATCTTGGGAAGCATAAAAATGAATGCTGCTATGGCATGATTGCGATGGATGGCTGTCCACACATCCCCGATCCTAACTACCTATGTTTTACTTGCACACACCTCTCAAACACTTAAAAACACACACGCACACACTTACCTTTCACTTGTACGCTCGTCCCAACAGCTTCTGGATTTCAAATTCCGCGTGCGGGGTAGAGGCGGAAGCTAAAGACGTAAGCCAACAGTCGTACAGACGGAGAAGACGAATTCAGATCGCAAACACCTGTTCCGTCTTTGCGACTTGACGCAAAGAAAAAAAAACATTTTTTTTTTAAATTAAAAGAAAATGAAGTCTCCGGTCCAGCCAAATCCAAGGGGGTGCAAGTGCACCCCCTTGCACCTGCCTGCGGGCGCCCTTGCCCGCGCTCTAACCCTAACTCACCTAACCCGCCCCTAACCCTAACCTACACACAATCGCACACTTACCAGAACCCGCACCCTAACACTAACGTCCACACAACCGCACACTTACCTGACCCACTCCCTAACTCACCTAACCCGCCCCCTAACCCTAACCTACACACAATCGCACACTTACCTGAACCCAACCCGTAATGCTCCAACATATCAAACGCTGAAAACAGTGAAGCCACAGCAATAGCCCACCGAATTCTTTCCCTGGGAAAGAATTTGATGTCCTGCATCTTCGCTGTTTTCAGCATTCGACATTACGGGTTCGATATTATAACATTCGATGTTAGAGAACTTCAATGTTATAATATAGACCCTTTTTGAATGCCCTTAGTGCAGTGTAATGTCAAAAGGATAAAACAGAGAAATGATAATGTAAGCCAGACACAGCAAAGCTTTAAGAAATGTCTGAAATGCTTGTCTATAGGAATGTGATGATAGACATTCCTTAGATCCAGCATTACAATGAAAGCTATAAGGTACAATATTTTGGAAAGATAACATGCTGAACTTCAGAATTCTGGCAAAAGATTTAGAGTATAAAAATTCAGCACTGGCCAACAGGATCCTTCTGGTTTGGGCTCTGGAAATATTCTTGATTGATAACCTTTGCGTAGGAGATTGGCATGCATTGGTTCTATGATTCCTCAGGAAAGTATGTTGTGCAGAATGAAAAGGTGGAAGGGATTCCTGTTGCCAAGAGTACCTGTGATGGATTAACAGTTGTCTGACACTAAATGATGGCAAAAATGAAGATGAAGCCTCAGAGACATAGATAGATTGCCAGAGTGGAAGGAAGGGGTACCCTAGACAAGCAGATAGTCATACTGACTGGGAAGACCATCCTTAATATTTGAAGGCTCTTACTTTCTATTTTTGAGCTTCTTTTCCATTGTTTTGTAAAACCTTGATTACTCTCTCCTTGCTGCTTAAACTATTTAGTGGAAAATGGGGCTAAGGGGAAGTGGAAAACTATTATTCGGTCTGAAAAAGGAAGGTTGAGAAATCCAAGTCACTCCTTGAATTTGTTTTTTCCTTTAATAATACTTCTTAAGCACCTCAGCTGCAGAAAGGCAAAAAAAGCCTCTTTATCTATGGGTGAATAAAAAAAATCTCAGACTGAACATCATCAGGAAGATTTTGAGAACAAAGTCATGCAAATTTCTTCAAATGTCTTCTAGATGCAGCATCCCTATCAGAAGAATCAGCTGCATCACAAGCATGCATTAAAATATGCTTAGTCACCAGAGAACAGATATCAGAGAAGCATTTAATGAATTATTTACCTCAGTACTAACTTCTGAATATTCTCAATAGACACAAGCAAAAATCTTAACATACGAGCTCAGCAGTTTAAAATCTTGAAATTTGAAGTACTAGAAGAAAAGATTTTCTTTCCACACATTCTCCTTTGCTTTCCCATCTTTGTCCAAAGCAATGGGATTAGTAGTAGTAACCTGTTTGGACAAAGCAGATTTGGAAACAGTAATGACTACTGTCTGTTCTTCAGGATTAGAAATATGGTATCTGTATGCTTAGAGCACCATGTATAATCTGATGCAAAAAGTTGACTATCAGGAAGACTCATTGCAAGCAGTACAGGAGGGATAGAGCTAACTATTGGCATCTGTAACCAAGTGCACCTCTGGGGATTTCTGCAGTTACCTCCTACTGCACCTCTAGGCATCAAATATTGCCTGTTCATATTTGCATTAATAATTCCAAAATCCTGCTACATACAAGGTATAAGAATATTTTATCTTGAAACATACATGATGGCAAACGTAATTGCATTGATATTTGAACTCCGTCAATGAGTATTTGTTAGAACTGTAAGGTGATAACTTCATTTTTTAAAGGCTCAAGCCACACCCACTATGAGTTAAATGTACACACTCAAAAGAGCTGTACTGGGATGAATGAGTTAATACATTGCCTGTGCCATAGGACTTTCATTTTAGTCATACTAAAGACCTTGTTCATGTTATATAAAATGTCAGTTAACAAAATGCCCTCAGCAGGGATGTCTGTAGCAACACTTTCTTCAGAATCAGAATACTCGCATTGAGAAGAAACTCTAGAGGTATATCCTTCCCTTTTCACTGACTGTGCTGCTGTTCTGACTGGATTTCATAATGAAAAGGAACTCTTCCTTTTTTGCCTGAAGCTTTTGAAGGCACAGAAAAAGGCAAGAATCCATTTTTTGGAAAAAAACAAGTAAATCTGCCCTGTCCATGCAAATAGAACCAGGAGACTGGAAGTTTTACTCTCTAAGCATGCTTTCCCCTCAACACAGCCTAACCATTAGGTCCACTGAACTCAACTTCCACAGTCCCATCCTCACCATGTGAAGACTCTTCTCCTGCAGATATTGGCAGTGTCTCTCCCATGCCCACCAAGGAAATCCCTATAGCCAAAAGAAGATGTGGCTATTTTCTAATCTTTAGTGGCTTGTAAGGCTATACCAAGAGGACCAGGGGTTAACAAATGAGTCATTTGAGGAGCAACAAATGGTCACAGCAGAGTCACCCATCGGCACTGAAGTAAACTTGGAGTTGGACAGATCCTTGAAGACTCCTTAACAATGTTTTTGTTTTCTGGGGAAAGAACAATTACAGAGAACAACTGCTTCCCCATCAGTAATCTGGAAAGAGGTCTGAAAAAAAATAGGTAAGCAAAGCCTTACAGAATTTTTAAGGTGAACAGCAGTAAACAAGTGGTTTTGAGGTAAGTAAACCACTGAAAGTTTCCCACAACCACAAGATCCTGTCCCAAAACACAACTTCAATAAATGTATAAGTTTTTAATCTAACAAACTTTTCCTCACAAAAAATGTTTACACAGGAATCCACATGATAACTTCCTTCAAAGAACAAAGACACTCCCTATCACTTTGTTTCTTAGCTGAAGATAAATTTCTGACAGAAAAAAAAAACAAAGAGGTGTTTCTTAGCTGAAGATACATTTTCTGACAGAAAAAAAAAACAAAGGGGCTTTTCTCATAAAATGTAACAAAATAGGAAGTGTTTTTTTCCAAACAGGGAGTTGTATGCCTAGCTCTTGAAGCATTGGTAGCTGACTGGCAAAATCACAGCACCTGCAGAAGAAACTCTGACTTTTGCAGTATAAAGTCTCTGAAGTGTTTTGGTGCTCCATCTGCTTTTTATATGCAGTGCACAGAGGGCTCTCAAATCTCTAGGAATCTGACCAGTGCAGGGTATAAGACTAAAATAGCTTAGGCCACTGCAATGGTGATCTATCTAGCTTTCTCTTTTTGTATTAAACATCAACAGGATCAGTAGATTCTTAGAATCTCCTGGAGTTACTGATTCATAGTTTAAACCAGATATGCTTGAAAACGGGTATTTCTTAATGTTGTCATAGTAAGGGCATTCAGTTGGGATATGTACTATATCCTCTTCATTATTATGATTATATGGACATTGTTTCCCCACATTGTCTTCATGTGCCATGTCATTCCAGACATTTCCTTTATGTACTTCAAACTTAAGTCCAATGTATAGGGATCTTACATCTCTGTTTTTAAATCATCATAGAGGTGACTAGTATAATCCCACCAACTCACATTTTCTGTGTGAAACCCAGAAAATTGTGTCAGTTACATTTCCTCTTCACCCTATTTCATGACATGTTTCACTTTGAATTATAATTTCCTTTTGTACATTCAGTCTTCATCTATTTCAGCAGCAAATAAGAGCAGGGAAAGGGCACTTTCCTAATTAGTCAGCAAACAAGTTGGATCATGATCAGTTGGCAGATGCTCCTGGGATATGAGTAATCTGTAAACTGCAGAGACAATCCAGATAAGATTAGGCATTTTGCAGGCTCTGAACAGGATGATATTACCCCAGTTAATGATTTGATTTAATTGCTAGCAAAGGTCTTAAATTTGTGTCTATAGTATATGAACGAAAGTTCATATAAGCGAAAGCTCTAATGAGCGAACCTCTCGGACATGGAGGTGCATGTTGTGGGATCGCAGTACAGTGAAGATTGGAGTTTTTTTCCCTTTCCTCACTGTAGTGCAATCTCGGAGTTGGAATATATATTTAGCGGGAAGTGTGGGGGCACAGCCCCTCACAATATTGTTTTCGATGTCTGGGATTTTCGCTTATTGAATGTTTACTTATATGAACTTTCGTTCATATAATATAGACCCCCTAAATTCTACTCTGTTCATTACAAGACAATTTAGAATGTTATCTTAATCTTGTGATGGATTGATCTGATGGATCATATAAGATTCATGTTTTGGTGTCTCATAAAATTTACTGGAAATACTTGATATCTGGTGATGGCAATACCAACTAGCCATAAAGTTCACTTTAAACCAACTCACAGAATGATCAGTAAACTAAATATTGTTTATGTTTCACAATTTTTGACAAGCCATGTTGTTTCAAGTGACATTAAGGGACAATACATCTCAAGCCAGTCCATTATCACTATAGATCTGGTAGTATTTGCCATGGAGGAGCACCTCTCTTTACTCTGAATTCTCAACTTACTATTACTATCTGAAATTGTATATAAATGCATTCTTCTAAGTCTTAGAATACCAGCAAAACTGTGAAATATTACTACACTCTGAATTCCAGATTTAGAAGTACTTAAAGCCAAGTGTCATGGATTGAAATATTCGCTAGATATCATGCAAAAAAAGTCAGAGGAAAGCTTGAAAAAAAAAAGATTTAGAAGAGATGCTGTATGACCATCAGTGAAAACTGCAAGGTAATACTAATATGAGGATTAATGTAACAAAATTAAATTTCCTCATCAACTATTGAGGTTAAGCAAGTCGTCTCCTTGAAGTCAAAATTTGTGCCAGCCTTTTTGGAAGGAAAAAATTCTGTGTATTATGGGATGCAATAAGGGATAAGATAGACATATTTTCTTCCAAATAAAAGCACAACAAGCCTCCAGATTAATGACTACATTAAAAAAGAGATAAAATTATTCAGCTATGATCCACCCAGCATATTGCAGGACATTTTAAATATTCTTACTCAGTGCTTTACTCTCTTTCTAGGACTGCCCCATTGATTCAAAAATAATTATTTTGCTTTGCAACAAACTGAACAAACGTTTTCCCACAAAGAAATACTGAGTATTAGATGACATTGCTACTGATAATAATTGGAGCATTGAGATTAATACATTCACACAATACTTATAAAAAAGCCACTAATTTCCTTAGCCCCTCACTTTTACAAAACAATAAAAATGCTTTGTTAAGTCTGATGAGCAAAGCTTTTGCAAATCTTTTGCCTAGACTGGGCCTATCAGCTAATTAACTAGCTACTTGATAGAGGCACTGGGAACTAATGGTGGCATGATGTCAGGGCACTTCTGTGTGCAAGACTTGTAAAGGCTCCAGGGCCGCTGACCTAGTACACACCTATGAACATCCACCACATTTCCCTACATATCATTGAGTCTATTTTTTGCCAGGAGATTAATCACTTTAGGTCACAGCTCCATCTTAATGAGGTAGCTACACAAGTTGGCTACATGGTTACCAGATCTAAGTCACCCACTGATAGCTATTTCTGCCACCTTCTCATGGAAGAAGTAGGTCTCAAACCTAGTAGCTGTCTTATTGCATTACATTGTACTGCATTTGATTAATAGCAGAATTAGACAGTTCCTTCTGCAATTTAAGTTCATGTAATATTCCACCTTCTCTCCATTCTTACTTCATGGTTGTGCTGCTGTGTGCCAGGTGCAGTACTCGGCATATTCTACTGTTCACTTTAGTTGTTCCTAATATTATCCCTCTTGCCATAATCCTCTGTATCTTACCACTCAGCCATGAAGCAATCTAGTATTTAGTCTTGATCCCACCTCAACCCTCCAGCTATCATAACAGCCTCACTTGTGCATAACAGTCAGTGGCTTCTATTAAATCCTGGTAGTCCACAAATGCCAGTACTTCACTGTCAAGTTCTTCTGTAACCCATTCATAAGACTGAATCAGGGTTATCTTGCTTCTTACTTTGGCCAGGAACCAGTTTAGCTGCTGTCCTAGAGATCAGTATCCACTTAAAAAAGACAACAAGCTTATCCTCTCAGGATTCATTCTGTGATATTTGATACCCCTGCTGTAAGACTAACAGGTCTGTAGTTCCCTGGATTTTTCTGACACCCTCCTACATACAAAACATTCCTGGGAGGCCACCCAGCTGGTTGATGTACTTTATTCTCTTTAGAAAAGCCAAGTAAGCTAGTTATCCTGCTTTTTTCCTCTAAGCTGCTGTCTGTTCACTTATCTGCCCGCTCGTTTACTTGTATAGTTGCATAGCACCCTTCCATTTGCTTCTTTCCATAATGTGTAAAGCAAAATATTAATTTAATGCCTCTGCTTGTTTCTCATTTTTGCAGTCTCTCTATCCTCATTGTTAAGACTGGCTAAGCCTGTCCCCCTCCCTTTCTTCCATTTTTATATACCTAAAATGAGATTTGCTCCTCTTTCTGGCCCCTTCTTTTTATTGTTTTAAAATTAAGATGCATAATCAGTGGAATGAAGAATCATAAATGTCATTTAAAAAAAAACATTGAAAAGACATCTTTAAAAAGAGTAGTAAATGCAGAAAAAGAAAAGAAAATCTAGAACCAGTCCCATTTTTATGTCAGCTGTTCATGTAGCTTATTTATTTATGTAATGAGGATTTGCTCAAAGTGAAAGGGACCAGTAAAATAGTGTGACTGCTTGTACAGAAGGAGTAAATGTGATAGTGGTTGATTTCAATATAAATCTAATAGTAAAATAGTTACAATGGAACATAAGGATAATGTTTTTGTCTGCTAATTTTCTTTCAAAGAATTGGAACTAATTAGAGTATCACAATGGAGAGGGATCCTCCCAAAATTTGCTGATGAGGTCTTCCACTTCATCTGTCATGAATTATGCATTTCCATTGCATTTGGGTAAACAATTAAGTGAGAAACTTAAAGTTAAGGTGGTTGTGGATGGAATTAAATATAGTCAGCAGAATATTTTGATGGCTTGATTCATGGAGTATCTTTAACTGCATAGGAGGCCTTTGTCCAGTGCTGCTTGGCTCCTTGAGGTAGAATTAGTCTAAACATGATACAGAGCTTTCCTGAAGGAACTGAAGAGTTGGCCCAACATACTCTGGAATTGACTTTAGAATAGATATTGGGCTTCTTAGAGAATAAAGACTTTAGTGAATTATGTCTGGCTTTGATGCAAGTTGGATCACTGATATGGATTCTTTTGGCTTGAAGGAAGAAAAGTACATTGTCCAAATAACTGCTGTTTCATGAAATGGAGTACTATGCCCTAAGTGATAAAGAAAGATAGAAGCAAGGTAGACCAGAAGCAGATAACTATTTGGTTATATTTTATTGTTGAATGCCACATTCAGGAAAAAATAGAACACAAGCAAAAAATGTCTGTTAATGTAGCGAGTCTACGAATACAATATGTGGAAAAAGGTCTTCTAGGTATAGTATACTGTTAGATGAATATTTGTTCTTCTGGCTTTTTCCCAGTTCATAGGTTCATAGGTTCATAGGTAGGTACTAGACTATCGGCCCAAGGGCATATGTAAGCCTAGCCAACAAGGTTCCCTGGCTTACGCCACCCAAGAAAGTTATTATCCTGTGCCACTGTCGAGCTGAGATACAGAAGTGATCCCTGGGGTGTATTTCCTATTTCCCATCCACTCATCAAGAGTTTTCTTGAAGAGTGCTAATGAAAAACTGTGCTTGACATAGATGGGTAGCCTGTTCCAGAGTATGGGAAGTCTCTGTGGCAGGAATCTATCCCTCCAGCATGTCCTGTTTATTGTGGTGACAAGGTTTAGGTCCCTAGAGCGTGTAGCTTGGAGGGATTGGGATTTCTTTAAGTGTAGCATGTCCAACAGCTCTGGGTTTGACATAGCTTTATATTTTAGGCAGAGATCACCTCAGAGTAGGCGATATGCTATGGAATAAAGCTGGAGTTCTTTGAGACAGTCAGTGTAGGGCATTTGTTTGAGGCCAGTAATCCTCTTTGTGAGGTACTTCTGTGGCTTTTCCAGCTGCTGCAGATGTCTTGTGAGGTACATTCCAAAAGGAGCATTGTACTCTATAATGGGTCTAATGAGTGTCGAGTAGAGAGGAACAATGACCTCTTTTTTCCTGGATGAGAACCCTTTTATGATGAGGTGTGCCATGTAGAAGGACTTCCTGACTACTGTGGCGATGTGACTATCAAAGGAGAGACTACTGTCCACCTGGGTCCCAAGGTCTCTTATCACACATTCGGTGTTAAGTAGATTGCTGCCTATGTGATAGTTCATGGGTACAGAGTTTTTACCAAAGGGGATGACACTGCACTTTTTGGCATTGAGCTTGAGGTCATGGCTCTGACACCAGGCATCTGTCTCAGTGAGGCCCTACTGTAGGATGTCCACATCATTTGGGGACTTGACTATGGCTCCTAGTTTGCAGTCATCTGCGAACTTCATTAGCCAGAGGCCTTCTGTGTTAGCAGAAGTTAGGGGTCATCACAGCGGATCACCTGTCCGCTCATGATTGGCAGTGGAGTTATACGGTGTTGAGTTGCCAGCCCGACGCCCAATCTTCCATGGAAGGTGCACGCACATGCACGCACTCACGCCTAGGGCTAATTGAGAGTATCCAGTCCACCTACAGCATGTCTTTGATGAATATATTAGTTTAAAAAATAATAGGTACTAAGCATTTGCCTATACTTGTAGTTCTATGACTCTAAATCCACTGTTAGAGCCAAAGTCTGTAAGGTGATGTGAGAAGAGTTTCCTTCACAAGTAAACATAAGCCAGACCAGTTTAACACTAGTGTATTGCTATAATATCTGTGGGAATAAGGAATTGATGATGAAAAATATAAGTTTTAGATGTAACTTCATGTTAAGAAAATTAATTTTACTCACTTGAAATATGTCTATAATTGACCATTTTGTAGCTAATGAAGCATTTCAAAAGGTATCCTTCCTGTGATTTATATATTTAAAACGTCCTAGAGTAATGTAAGAAAAGTAATTTTAAATGAGTAAGGGGTTCCAAATAAGGAGACAGCTGTAATGCCCAAGTTCATGAAAATTAATTTGTGACCAAAGATTATCTGTGGTTTGAGAGATATGTAAAAATGTATGATTAATAGGTCTAAATAAGAAAGCATGAGAAGCAGGTCATCTGTATTTGTTTAATGTGTCTGATTTATAAAACTATATAGACCACTTTTAGTCCCACTATGCTAATGGCCTATTTTCAGGGAGGTATTCATACTGAGTAGAGAAAATGTGGTCAGAACATTAGGGATCTTCCCCTACTCTTTGCATACGGGGGCTCTATTCACTGTTGCACTTCCTGACTTTCTGTCCAGGTGTGAAGGAGGCTCGGAGAAGTAGGAAGCAGAAAATCAAAAATGAAGGAGAAAGATCATGTTTTTCAAGTACTGGAGATGAGTGAGGTTGTTCAATGAACAGCAAAAAGGTCAGAGGTAGATGTTATGGATTCAGAAGATTTATTTCAACAAAATGTGTTTTCAACAGATTCTACAGTACCTGAGTGTATTATTACAATGTTCCAGTTGGGGGGGGGGGGGGGGTTGCAGGATATTTATTTGAAAGAGCTAATTGAACAGAGTGAACAGGAAAGTGAGAAGTCAGTGTCATGGGAAGAAATAATAGATAGAATACAAGTAGTAGTTCAGGAAATAAGGAAGGAAGAAAAATCGTACACACAAATGGTAAGAGAAGGTGAAAGAAGAGGAGAAGAAAACAGAAGTAAGAAGAAAGCATCAGGTGAGGATAAGCAGCAAAATGGAAAAGGAACTGGGCAGGTATGAAATATGGGACTGCATCATTTCACCACTGGGTATTGAGCCCAGAGAGCATTTATTTGTAGTATCAAATATACTTTCCGTGACTTTTTTTTTTCAGGAGGTGCAGTATATGAAGAATTCTTAGAACAATATGAAAAAATAAAGAATGAAAATCCTTGGAACTTATATGTTGTGCAGGCATTTATCAGAAGCAAGACAAAAGAGTATTTATACAAATTTAAACTGAAGTTGAAAGAGATGATTTAAAAGACTATTTAAAAACTGTGTATAGAGATGTAATGGACATTACAAAGATTTATGACAATAGAGGTTTATGGACTGGGGGACAGGAATGTGGAGTTATATTGAACATGCAAAATGAGAAAATAATGCATCTGATGTCAATTTTCATTTTATCCTTAGACATGTGTGCAAGGTTCCGACACTCGGAACCAACTTGGCCATTACTCCAGCTCACGACAACCAAAAACTTTTGAGCTTCACCTCTACTCATAATGCCTCAGTCCAATTACCTCAGAGCTCGTGAGCTTAGTTTCACTTTTTGAATAATTTCCCCCTCTACCTTTTGAATTTTTTCTCTCTTTGAGTGTTTGTTCTCTTTTGTTGTTTTCTCTACCCTTTATTTAGTATTACTGTCTCCCTTTGTGTACACTCCAGTGTATTCTCTGCTATCATTGCTGACAGCTTTCATCCGTACACTTTTGTGTACTTCTTAACTATCATCATTGACTTTCTTTCTTTCTTTCTTTCTTTCTTTCTTTCTTTCTTTCTTTCTTTCTTTCTTTCTTTCCTTCCTTCTCAGTTTTCACTACAAAAAAAAAAGTCTGCCATCTTTCTGTCCTTTCTGGTTGAGAGTTTTGCCGATCTCTCCTTCCCGTGATTGTTGTGTCTGTGTGTGTGTGTATGTGTGTGTGTGTGTGTGTGTGTGTGTGTGTGTGTGTGTGTGTGTGTGTGTGTGTGTGTGTGTGTGTGTGTGTGTGTGTGTGTACTGACAGCCTACTTTTTATTATGGCTGAGAAATCTAAGGCCCCTTCTGGCTTCAGAAAATAGCAGAAGTGCAGCCATAAGATTCCTCTTTCAGGCCTACATCTTTTATGTGTATATTGTTTGTGTCCTGTGCATTTACAGTTAATAAAGCGTTCTTACACTAATTATTATTTTATTTTCCTTTTATAAAATTATACTATTTATGTACTAATGAATGTAATGAATATAATTCATTTATTGGTTACTTGTAAGATATTTTAGATATGATATTTTTTTTATTTTAGTTATTTAAGGGAATTTTATATGGATTTAGATATCATTTAGATATTTAGATTTTTTGTTAGATTTTTTTTTTTCACTTTTTTTTTTCTTTTTTCTTTCTCTCCTTGTTGTTCCTTGTTTTGTCCCCTTCTTTCATTTCTCTATATCCTTTTATCCTTCTTTTTTCCCTTTCTTCTTTTTTTTTTTCTTCCCTTTTTTCCCCTCACCTCCCTCACCCTCCTATACAGATCTTCAAGTAAACTGTGCGGTGTGATGTTATTGTGTGATGTTAAGAATGCCATAATGCCATATATATATGAGTCTTTTAGCTTTCGTTTTAATAGAATTTTTATTTTTTTTTTTATTTAATTGATTAGATTTGATTTTTGATTTTATGCATATCTCCATGTATTATGTTTTATGTTTATACCACCACTTGTGCCTGATGTCAATGTCGTAAGTATAGCGTTGCTATTAGTAACAAGTATACATACTTTTAATTTGCATAACTAATTGAGTTTTGTCCTGTGCATTTACAGGAGAACTGCAGTATCTTCCAAGGTTAAATAGGGCACTTGTTGAATGGAGGAACAAACTGATTTTAAAAGGCTTGATGTGAAGTTCTTCAATCTCTCCATTCAATCTTACACATGAGTTTGGAGCCGATCCATCGGCTCCAAGTCAGTCACTTTCACAAGCTCAAGATCTTAGAGTAGCTTGAGGCCAAGTCCCTATCCCATGATGCTCTCTGTCTCATCTCAGATCTAGTTTGCCACAGCAACAGATCAGAGGTGTGCTGTGTTAATAGCTGTTACCTTCTAGTGTGGTTAAATAGTTTTTTTCTGGATTGCTTTTTGATTGGTTCCTTGGGCAACGCTGACCAGGCTTCCAAGTTATCAAAGGGGTCGAAGTCCTCCAAAGCTTCATCGGAGCCCAAGTCATCGGCTCTGAGCATTGCTGTTAAGGTGCAGTTGCCGGCTCCGCAGTCTTCAGAGCTGTGCATCGAGCCAGTGTTTCGGAGCCGGTCTTCGGTATTGGAGCCGGTCTCCGAAACCTTGAGGTCACCTATTTTGCAATTGGTGGCCTCTTCAATACCTTCGACTAATTCTTCGAGAACCCTGTCTGATGTGGATATGGACCGAGTGGTGTAGAGGCTTCTCGAGAATCCAGCACAGGCCAAATTATTATCGGCTTCGACCCAACCAGTTTCAAAGCCGAAAACCATTGTACCTGCTGTGACTATTCCGAGCTGAGCCGGGCCTTCACAGCCAGAGGAACTGATGATTGTGGATCCTTCGGAGCCGAGGTCTGTTCTGGTGTTATCAGCTCTGCCAACCTAGACTACTTCGGTGCCGTTTGTGGAGTCTGGGAGCCGACACTCTCTGGTCAGCTCCGGGGTGGGAGAGTCGAACCGATGTGTCGGTTCAAAACCTTCCTCTTGGAGCTTGGGCGTGGATGATCTCAGCTCCTACCTCTGAGTCAGAGCCCACTGTTTCAGCACCGGGGAGGTTGCCATCTTCTTCAGAACCAGCGGCTTCTTCGGGTCAGAGCAGTGGAGCCTTTGATGCTATGAGGAGGGTTATGTCTTCCAAGGCTCACACGTCATCAGGTCCTTCCTCCTCCTCCCCTAAAGTGCCACTTTCAGCCTCTACATCACAGGTCCCTGTAAAGCGTCAAGACCCAGAGCCTCAGGTAACCCCATTGGGTGACCCATGTTCTGCTGAGACCTCACCGGAAGCCCCCACTGATGAGGTTCCCAGGAAGAAACTTTGCAAGTGGAGGCATTTGGACTCCCCACAGGAGTCTATTATATCAGACACCACTTTAGAGGAGTCAGAAGGGTCTCCACAGTCCCCCTCGGAGGATATCTCCTTTGCTGATATCCTTGAAGTCCTTAAGCAGAGGGGTGACTGGCAGTCCGTTAGCCCTACTGATGATGAGTCGGTGCTCCTGAAAGCCTTTGGGTCTCAACCTTCCACCTCCTGGGTGACTCCGCTATTCAATGAACTAATTGAATTGGTTGCTTGAAGGGCGTGGGAGTCTCCTGATACTTTGGAACCTGGCCCTCGGAGGCCCAACAAATTTATTACGTCCCCCCAAAGATAAAATGTTCCTCACCAAGTGAGTGCCAGTTGATGCCATGATGCGGGCAGAAAAGGAGACCCTCACTAGGTGTGAGCAAGATGGAAAGACTATCTGCCATAGGAGTCCATTTTTCCACCCCTACTAGACCGTACCCCAAAGGGCAAAAAGATGGAAAAATGTGGTTCTGGAAGTTTCAAGGTGCTTTCCAGAACACACGTAGTGAACCAACCTCCAGGGGCAGAGGAGGGGGTAATAATGGAAGACGCCACCCCATCGGCAGAGGGGCTCTGCAAAACCAGGGTGACAGGGATCAGTTCTTTGGCAAGCCCTTCCAGCACTCCTAAAAGTAAGCCCAACTGTCCTACTCTGGAGGCAGTCGGGGGCCACTTGTCTTTGTATCCAGACACCTGGCTAGGAATTACAAAAGATTATTTGGTACAAAGCATTGTTACCAGAGGTTACATCATCCGGTTCTCAGAACCCCCACCTGTTCGAAGAAAAATCCCAGACGTTCCACTCAGTCTCAGGGATCAAGCAGCCACAGAAATCCAGGTAATCCAGCTGCAGGAAAAGAGAGTCACCCATTCAGTTCTAGCAGACCAAATAGGATCCGGAACTTACTCCAGATTCTTTTTAGTTCCAATGAAGACAGGGGACTGGAGGCCCATCCTGGACCTCAGCAGACTCAACACCTTCATAAAGAAGGACAAGTTCCAGATGGTCACGCTTCAATCAATCCTTCCATTCCTAGGAACAGGCGATTGGATGTGCTCTACAGATTTCAAGGATGCGTACTATCATATCAAAATGGCCAGACCATCCAGAGATCACTTGCGTTTCTGGCTGGGAGCCAGTCACTACCAGTTCCAAGCACTGCCCTTTGGTCTCACAACAGCCCCAGGAGTGTTTACCAAATGCATGGCAGTGGTTATGGCTCAAGTGAGGCATCTAGGATTCCGAGTGTTTCCATATCTGGATGACTGGCTCCTTACCGCCACCTCCAGGCATCAACCAATTCTATCCAGGGATCACACTTTCAATCTGTGCTCTCAGTTAGGGATAACTATAAATTTTGACAAGTCTGCGTTGTCACAATCGCAGTGTATCTCCTTTATCGGAGCAGACTTAGACACCACTACTCTCCTTTACTCTTCAAATACTCCTCAAATACTGGATACTCCATGAAGATGGAAACACCGAGGCGCTAGAGAATAAAGAACAATATTTGCTTCATATTGCTTCACTTTGTTGTCTGAGTTGTGACCACGGTCGGTGGTTATATAGGTTCCTTTGGGTCAGAGTTGTTTTATATTAGACACCACCACTGCCACGGTAAAATTGCCACTGGACAGAATAGTCACTCTTTGAAACCAGGTATCAGACATTCTGACGAAAAAAAAATGTACCAGCCTCTCAAGTGTTGAAACTACTAGGTACCATGGCAGCTATGCTCATAGCAGCTCCTCTGGGGTGTATGCACATGAGAATACTTCAGTGGTTGCTCTTCACCCAGTGGTCTTACCAACAACTTCCGATGTCATTCTTGATAATGATTACAGATTCTTGCAGAAAGGATCTTCTTTGGTGGTTGACCAGCCACCAGGTAACAGTAGGTCGCCCATTTGTCTTTCCCCCGCCGTCAGCCACGGTGACCATGGACACTTCTCTGATAGGGTGGAGGGGCTATTTCAGGAAAGAACAGCCCAAGGCACCTGGTTATAAACAGAGTCACAGTTGCACATCAATGTCTTGGAGTTGAGAGCGGTGCTTTTGGCATTGTAGTACTTTCACGATTGCGATCCAGACAGACAACATGTCTGTGGTCTGGTATATCAACAAACAAGGGGGAACCAAGTCTTACCCCTTATGTCGAGAGGCTTTGAGAATTTGGCAGTGGGTGGTATCCACCGAGCACTTTCTGATAGCAATGCACATCCTGGGGAAATCCAACGTGATTGCAGACAAACTGAGCAGAGCCATTCTGTTGCTGCACGAGTGGTCCCTCAAAGACGAGGTTGCGGAGATGATTTTCTGCAGATGGGACCAGCCTTGCTGCGACCTGTTTGCATCCCCTATGAATGCCAAATGCAGAAGCTACTTTGCCCTGAATCCCCCACCAGGGGTCAGCCCAAGGGACTCGCTTGTACACAATTGGCCCCCGGGACTCCTATATGCTTTTCCACCAACTCCCCTGATTCTGAAATTCTTGCAGAAAGCCAAAGCCCTGGGAAGGACTGTAATCTTAATAGCCCCGTTTTGGCCTCGGCAGATTTGGTTTCCCTTCCTTCAACTCTGTCAACTGGAGGAACCTTGGATTCTGGACCCAGTTCCAGATCTACTGACACATTCATCAGGGGCCCTTCATCCCTCTCTTCATTCCCTCAGACTGACAGCTTGGCTGCTCTGATTTCCAACTTAGCCAAGTCACACCACTTTTCCTTGGAGGTACAGCATATTCTTGTATCTTCACATAAAGCTTCAACTAGAAAGTTGTATGCCAGCAAATGGAAGCAATTTGCTTTTTGGGCCTCCCAGAATAATATTGACACTTACATTGCCCCAATTGCTAGTATTCTGGAATTCCTGACTAAGCTTTTTCATGACGGTGCTGCAGCTGCCACTATAAGAGTTCAATTGGCTGCAATTTCAAATTTCCACCTTGGATCTGAAGGTTCTAACCTAATGTCTCACAGACTATGTAAGGCCTTCTTAAAAGGTACCATTCATCTTAGACCACCTGTTAGACAACCTTTTACTCCCTGGAATCAGAATGTTGTGCTGTCATGGATTATTCTTTCTTCCTTTGAGCCTGCATCTTCCTACCATTTAAAATTTCTCTCTTGGAAAACAATTTTCTTGGTAGCCATTACCTCAGCACGTAGAGTGTCTGAGCTTCAGGCCCTGTCTTTAAAACCCCCATATTTGGTGTTTCATCCTGACAGTGTTACTGGGGACTAATCCTTCCTTCCTTCCAAAGGTGTGTTCCGAGACAAACCTAAATCAAACTATTGAACTCCAACTTTCTTCAGTAACCATTCTAACAAGTTGGAGTATATGTTGCATAAGCGTGATGTTCACAGGCAGTTAAGATTCTATTTGGACAGAACAAAGGAATTCAGAAAATCAGAACAACTCTTTGTTTCTCATGCTGACACTAAGAAAGAGCTACCAATATCCAAAGTTACTCTTTCCAAATGGCTAACTGACTGCATAAAATTTACATATTCTTCAGTGAACCAACCATTAGAACACGGCGTGAAAGCACATTCCACTAGGGTTGTTTCTACTTCTTCAGCTTATATGGCTTGGTTGCCTTTGGACACTATATGTGCAGCTGCCACTTGGTCTAAGCCGCATACCTTTATCACTCATTACAAAGTGGATAGGGCCTCCAGGGACAGGGCTTCCTTTGGTTCCACTGTCCTTAGGAATATACTCCCGTGAGCCATCCAGGATTAGGGTGCTTGGGACGCTACCGATGTGTAAGAATGAATGGCGAGATTGAACAACTTCACATAAAGTAGTTATGTACTTACCATAACGTTCCATGTGAGATGTTCATCTCACCTTCATTCTTACATTCCCACCCACCTTCCCCCCTCCAGGTTCTCAAAGAATGAGTAAGACTTGTGGCCTGGTGGGTCTTGTTATGCTACTTCTTACTCCAGCTGGAGTACCTGTTATGTGTTATATATGTAACATTCTGGGATCAGCAAACTAGCTCTGAGGTGAGACAGAGAGCATCATGGGATAGGGACTTGGCCTTGAGCTACTCTAAGATCTTGAGCTTGTGAAAGCAGCTAACTCAGAACTGATGGATCGGTTCCAAACCCATGTGCAAGAATGAAGGTGAGATGAACAACTCACATGGAACGTTATGGTAAGTACATAACTTCTTTATTCCATCCACCATTGGAGAGGCTATATTTGCTACCTACAAAAGCAAAATGAATATTTCTTCCCCTTTTTCATCATCCTCTTTGGAGAAGGACAAAAAGAGGAGTTTGTTGGTACCTTCCTTCCCTTCGGCACCAACAGCAAAGAAACATAGATCTTCGGCCCCTAAAAGTTCCTCGGAGATGAATGACTTTGATGCTAAGATTTTGGTACCAGTAAAGTCACCGGCTCTGACCTCCATTCAGATGCCAAAATCCTTGACCCCGATGGCTTTGGCACAACAAGACTTGCCTTCTGCTTCTGCATTGACACCAGCTACTTTGGTGCAGACTACAGACATTGGACAAAAAGAAACTCTACCCAGGACTTGCTACTTCCCATCTATTGACCCCCTTTGAGGATGAGTTATCTGAGGTCTTTCTTCAGAAACCAAAATCACCCTCTCTGTTGTCAGTCCATTCTGCCAAAAGTTTTACAGAACTTGACATGGAGAGTCTGGTGAATAAAATTTTGTGGGCGAGATATTTCACAGGACTCCCTTTGACTCTGGCCCCTATGGGCTCAGGAGCTGAACCTTCATTCACCCCTGTAACTACTCCTCCTCTAAGCTCCTCTGAGGCTTCAGAGTTTACAGTTCCTAGTCATCTGGTCCAGGTTGTATCAGATCCGGAGACCTCTATCTCTTCAAAACTGGTTATTGCCCTGAGTTCTTTGGTTATTTCAGAGCCAGAGACCTACCAGAACTGTATCTGTCCTGTTAGCTCCAAGGGGCAGGAGTCAACTCCAATTTTTTCAGAGCCATCCCTGAACCTTGGAGCATCAGCATGATTCTGTTTGGTTTTGGCTTCTGTCTTGGGGGCTGTCTCTTCTAAATAGGAAGTGACCTCAGTTCTGAGGAAGTCTATCTCGGTTTTGGGCTCCGTTCCCTCTTTTGGGGGGGCAGCCTTTGAAGCAATGGAAAAGCCCTGTCTCTTACAGTGACTCAGTTGGCCCCTTCCTACTCGGAGCATATATCCTGCTCATGCCCAGTTATTCAACCTGTCTCTTCACAGGACCAGCGAGCACAAAAACCTCAGGACTCTTAGATACAGGTTCTGTCTTCTTCTGATACTTTCCCAGATTATCCCCCCAAAGAGATTCCTCAGAAGAAAAAGTGCAAGAGGAAGAACTTAGATTCCCCACAGGAATCGATCATGGAAGACACTGATTTTGATGAAGGGGAAGGGTCCCCAAGGTCACCCCCTGAAGATGTCTCCTTTGGAGACATCTTAGAAATTTTGAAACAGGGTTTGATTAGAAGTCCCAAAACCTTTCCTCTGAGGAATCAGTTTACCTGCAGGCTTTTGGTGCTCACCCATTTACCTCTTGGGTGACTCCGCCCACTGATGAACTCATACAATTGATTTCTAAGTGGGCATGGAAGGCTGCAAACACTATTGAACCCATCCCCAAGAGACCAGACAAAATTCTGTCTGCACCTGAGGATAAGCAATTCTGGGTTAAAGGTTAAGCAGTAGATGCCATAGTCATAGTGGGTGCCATGAAAAAGGAACTTACTGAAGAGAGTTCATCTACCCAACCACCCAAGAGAGAGTCTTAGGTATTGGATATATTTGGGAAGTGAGTTTATGCTTCATCAACCTTCACCTTAAGGTCTTTGAATTTCCTGACACATTTCTCCAGACTTCAAAGGGATCTGAGCAACTTTCTCTTAGACTCCCTCAATAACAGATCCTGCCAGGGTATCTGACAACTGATCAAGGAGTTGTCAGATACCCTGGCAGGATCTGTTTTTGAGGGAGTCCAAGAGAAGGTTGCTTTCAGTAGGCCACCATGGAGTCTGTGTCAAACTCATCCATGAGGCTCATTGCACATGCTGCTGAAGGGACCTCAAGAGTGGCAGGTTCAGGCCTAGCCATAAGAAGACATGCCTGGATGTACCTATGAGACTTTGTGGAGTCATTTAACTCTTCATTCATCAATGCACCTTTTGATGGATTGTTTTTATTTGGCCCAAAAGTAAGATGAAATGTATCCAGGTGTGAGAAGGATGGAGGTAGTTCCCCTAGGGGCAGAGGGGGGAATTAAAATGACAGATGCCTCTCACATGGCAGAGGTAGTCTTCAGAACCAGGGCTTCAGAGACTCCTTCCCAAGCAAGCCCTTTCAGCATTTCTGAATGGAGGCCTGATTGTCTTTCTCTTGACTCAGTCAGGCAACATTTATCCTTGCAACAAAGCATGTGACTGAATATAACATATTCTTGGGTGCAACTGATCATATCCAGAGGTTATACCATACCCTTTTCCCATCTTCCCCTGTATGCAAAAAAATCCCCAATGTTCTACCTAGTCAGAGGGAACCAGCAATTTTAGAAATTCAAAAAATGCTAGACAAGTGAGTCATCCAGAATTCCCACCAGATCAGAGAGGATCTGAAATGTATTCAAGATTGTTTTTAGTGCCAAAAAAGACAGGGGACTGGAGACCAATTTTGGATCTCATTGTGTTGAACAAATCAGTTTGACCAATGAAATACTGGATGGTTGGGGTTCAGTCCATTCTTCCATTTTTAGGAAAGGATGACTGGATGTGCTCAGTAGATCTTCAGGGTGCATATTACCACATAAAAATGGACAAGCATTCCAGAAAGTTCCTCCTCTTCTGGTTGGGAGCCAGTCATTACCAACTCAGGTAGCTGCCCTTTGGTCTCACCACAGCCCCCAGGGTGTTCACCAAATGTATGTCAGTAGTAGCAGCAGCTCACTTGAGACTGCAAGGATTCCAGTTGTTTCCTTATGGGATGACTTTCTCATTACTGCTTTGACCAGGCATCGATTGATAGAGACAAGGGATTATGTTGTCACCATCTGTGCATACCCAGGAATAACTATAAATAATGAAAAATTTTAACTAACTCCAACTCAGAGTTTAGAGTTTATAGGGGCAGTGCTGAATACAACAACACCCGCAGCATCACTTCCCCCAGTGAGACTTTAAAAAATAATAGCCTAGGTTCAAAATTAATTCACAGAAAGTAGGTTCACACTCACCTAATTTTTCGGGCCATAGGTTCTATGCAAATGACAATAACTCCAGTTCCCCTAGCCAGATATCACATGAGAAATCTACAATGGCTGCTGGCTTCTCAATGGTCTATACTATATCAACCCATGTCAGACCAGATTCTGATCACCAGTCTTTGCAGAAAGGATTTAGCTTGGTGGATTCACTCCAAAGATATTCTCCTAGGTCTCCCCTTCATCCTTCCAGAACCCAAGCCATAGCAACCACGGACTCCTCCCAGATGGGGTGGGGGGCATATTCTGGGGAAGACTGTCTAAGGCACTTGGTCCCCTACAGAGGCTAACTTGCATATCAGTGTTCTAGATCTAAGCGCAGTGCTTTTAGCTTTGCAAGCCTTTCAAGCTGCTGTTCTTCTGGGAACAATTATGATTCAAACCGACAGTATGTCAGTGGTTTGGTATATCAACTAACAGGGAGAAACCAAGTCTTATCCCCATTGTCGAGATGCATTCAGAGTGTGGCAGTGGGTAATCTTTTCCAACCACTTTCTGATGGCAATGCACATTCTGGGGAGTTCCAATGTGATAGCAGACAAGCTGAGCAGATGTATTCTTCAGCCTCATAAGTGGTCTGTTAATCCAAAAGTGATGGAGCAGATCTTCCATCAATAGGGCCAGCCTTGCTGAGACCTGTTTGCCTCTCCCCTATACAGTAAGTGCAGCAACTACTTTTCCCTGATTCACCCTCTGGGAAAGTTATCAAGAGATGCTCTTCTCCTCATTTGTTCCTCTGGTTTCCTGTACACCTTTCCCCCCATACCGCTAATCCCAAAATTCTTATAGAAAGCACTCAGGTTGAAGAGCAAAGTAATCCTCATTGCTCCATTTTGGTCTCAACAAAATATGGTTCCCCTTTCTTTAGCCTTATGTGATTCATCCACCTTGGACTATGGGCCCAGCTCCAGACCTTCTGGATGGGCTAGTTCACCCAGACATTCTGAACCTCAAGCTGACAGCAGGGTTCCACACATTCCACTAGTGGGCAGGTGCCTTAACCTTTCTTCCCCAGTATGCCAAATTCTCCTGGCTTCTCATAAACCTTCCACACAGAAACTGTATAATAGTAAATGGAAAATATTTACCATTTGGGCAAGTGAAAGGGATATTGAGCCCTTTTCCATCTTTACTAATAATATTTTAGAGTTCTTAGTCTCTCTTTTCAATGTAGGCGCTTCTCCTTCCACAATCAAAATACAGCTAGCAGCAATTTCAAATTTCCATGATGGTTTGGAAGAATGTTCCTTAGCTTCTCATAGACTCTGTAAGGCATTTTGAAAAGGGACATTTTTGCTAAAATCCCCTTTCAAAGATCCTACCCCATCTTGGGAACTAAACCTAGTGTTGCAAACTATTGTACATTCTCATTTTGAACCATCTGCAGACTGTGATCTGAATTTTTTGTCATGGAAGACATTTTTGGTGGCAATAACCCCTGCTAGAAGAAGTTCAGAAATTCGGGCTTTATCATGTAAACCACCTTACCTGATCTTTCATAAGGACAGAGTCCCCTTACGAACAAATCTCACTTTCCTACCTAAAGTAGTGTCAGAGTCTAATATCAATCAGATGATTAATTTGTTGGTATTCTTTCCAAATTTTTCAAACAGAGGTGAGTACTGTCTGCATTTGTTAGACGTTCACAGACAATTATGCTTTTACCTTAACAGGACAAAAGACATGAGAAAATATGACCAACTATTTGTCTCCCTTTCAAGTGCTAGGTTTGGTAGACCAGTCAGCAAGGTGACCTTAGCCAGATGGCTCAAGGATTGTATTTCCTTTATCTATAACAGAAGAAAATGTGTCTTAAATAAACCTGTTAAAGCACATTCTACAAGATATGTTGCCACTTCAGCAGTTTTCCAATCTAGAGCTTCAACGGAAGATATCTGTGCAGCAGCTACTTGGACTACATCCCATACCTTTATTACTCATTGTAAATTGGATTTGGTCTCTAGGGGAAGAGCATCCTTTAGTTCAACGGTGTTCAGGAATATTCTTCCATGAGTCTTCCCAAGGTCTAAAGTAGCCAGGGACTCGCCCCACGTGTCAATGATGAAATTAAAATTGACAATGTCAGATAAAGAAGTTATGTACTTAACATAATGTTCTATCTGTGTTGTCCATTTTCATTTATCTTTGACTCCCCTTCCTCCATCCCCCTCCCTGCATCCCCTGGCCTTTGAAGACTCTTTGGTGGGACGGATAATGCACTTATTTCTTGTGGTAATCTTTAATGCATAACAGATGTGGCTTTATTAAGGCTTATCTATCAATCTCTCTCTCTCTCTCTCTCTATATATAGATATATATATATATATATATATATATATATATATATATATATATATATATATATATATATATATATATATATATATATATATATATATATATATATATACATATATATATATATATATATATATATATATATATATATATATATAGATATGTATATATATATATATATATATATATATGTGTGTGTATATATATATAGATGTGTATATATATATATGTGTGTATGTATATATATATATATATATATATATATATATATATATATATATATATATATATGTGTATGTGTATATATATATATATATATATATATATATATATATATATATATATATATATAGATATATATAAAATCTGCAAACTTGATCTGAGGTAATTGGGAGACAGGCATTATGGGTAGAGGGGACACTCAAGAGTTTTTTGGTTGGTGTGAGCAGTAGTAATAACCGAGTCGATTCTGAGGGTCAGAATCTAATCCAAATGTCAAGGATAAATGAAAATGGACAACACAGATGGAACATTATAGCGAAAATGGACAACAGCCAGTTGGAACATTATAGTGACTATATAACTTCTTCATTTGCCAAGTATAATTAATGTGCAGGGGAATACAGGATTGATTATATACTGGGAACAACTAAAGATGTGTTTTTGTGTGGTAAAAATGATCATTTAATTAACAATTGTGGCAAAAATAAATGTTTTATTTGTGATAAAGTTGGGCGTAAAGCAAAAAAAGTGAGCAAAAATGTATAAAGTGTGAAAAATAGGATATTCATGGATGGACTATAATGCTAAAGAGAATTATATAAAGGAAACAAAGTCAGAACAAGATAGGGAGAATGTTTTAGTAGAAAAAAACACAAAAAGAAAAAAATGAATAAGGAAGCTATAAGAATAGAAATAAAAAATGTATGAAGGATACAAAAGAAAAAGAAGGAGAGATAGTGGAAGAAGTAACTAATTCAAGTGAGGAAGGAGAATGTAAATGGATAAGAGTTAAAACTAAAATTAATTCTATTGGGAAAAGAGTGAAAGAAATTGCAAATTTAAAATGTAGGTATAGGAGAAAATAAAAAAGGAAAAGGATGAAAGCAACAAAAACATTTCCATAAAGTGAGAATCCAAGCAATTAGCGTGAATGCTATAAAGAATGTTCAGTGAAGGCTATGAGAGTATTAGAATGGTGTAGATTGTTAGATATGGATATTATATTATTAATAGACATAAGAATAACAACAGAAGAAGAAAGAATACAAGATAATGGGATTCAAAAAAAAAATAAGCTATATAGAAATAGGTAGAGGGAAAAAAGAATTAATGAATCAGAGTTAAATTAGTATGTAAAGGAAATAATATATCAACTATGGCTGGATCATATAAATGTGAGGATTTTATAAAGATTGGACAAGTTGGTGGACCTAGCAGAGTGGTCCTAGCAGCAGGGAACTCAGAAAAGCGACTACTTTCTGGATTTAAGTATCTTTGCTTTTTTCACTTGGAATAGCTTCTGTAGCTTACCCTGAACTAGCTTGAACTGTTTTTTAACTGTTTGCTGCATTATTTTAAAATCTTCACTTAAAGTTACATTTTAGTCGAATTTGATCGAAAGTTTGTTTGTTTGTTTGTTTAATTTAACTGTGGTGGCTGCCCACTAAAGTGTGCTAGCCTGTGTAACTAATTTATCACTGTTTCTGCATTTTCTGTGTGTTTCTACCAAAAAACAAAAAAATAATCCTTGTTTTCCCGCCTCTCCTCGACTAGTTTAGACCAGTTTACAGGCATTGCTGTATTCTGGGCTGTGGTGTAGTTCCTGTGTTGTCCATTACCTTACTTGGATAGAAGGAAGTTTCTTTGCTCACCAGTGGGAGTGAGGAGCCTTGAGCAGCCTACCTGTCCCTGTAGGAAGTGACCTCAGCACAAGAAGCTGTAGTAATTGGTTGTTTTGGACCATTTCTAGCTCTTTTGTAGTTCACTGTTTAAAATCCGCCTCTGGGCATTTTTTTCTGGCTATACTGCTCAGACAAGCTCCTCGTGGTTCTGCAGAGTGGTCCTAGCAGCAGGGAACTCAGAAAAGCGACTACTTTTTGGATTTAAGTATCTTTGCTTTTTTCACTTGGAATAGCTTCTGTAGCTTACCCTGAACTAGCTTGAACTGTTTTTTAACTGTTTGCTGCATTATTTTAAAATCTGCACTTAAAGTTACATTTAATCGAATTTGATCGAAAGTTTGTTTGTTTGTTTGTTTGTTTAATTTAACTGTGGAGGCTGCCCACTAAAGTGTGCTAGCCTGTGTAACTAATTTATCACTGTTTCTGCATTTTCTGTGTGTTTCTACCAAAAAAACAAAAAAATAATCCTTGTTTTCCCGCCTCTCCTCGACTAGTTTAGACCAGTTTACAGGCATTGCTGTATTCTGGGCTGTGGTGTAGTTCCTGTGTTGTCCATTACCTTACTTGGATAGAAGGAAGTTTCTTTGCTCACCAGTGGGAGTGGGGAGCCTTGAGCAGCCTACCTGTCCCTGTAGGAAGTGACCTCAGCACAAGAAGCTGTAGTAATTGGTTGTTTTGGACCATTTCTAGCTCTTTTGTAGTTCACTGTTTAAAATCCGCATTTGCACGGCTTTGCGTGGTTGTGTGCATAGCGCAGCGCCAGTTAAACAAGGTTAAACTTTTTCTGGCTCCGCCAAGTCTTTTCTTCAAATTTTCCCTTAAGGAAGCTCTACTCTTAGTATAACCAGACTACTCACTATATTATAAGCCTAGCACTTGTTCTCAATGCTTCTCTACTAAGTAAGCACTCTCGTACTAAGTAAAGCACTACATCTACTTACCACCCCTGTGAATATCCACTTCCCTTAAAGGTACAGCACTCCCTTATACTGTTCTAGCATGTCGAGTGGTAGATTACTGGCATCGTCTCCAATTCAGCTGGTCAATCTGGGTATCTTGAGACAATGCTACAATTGTCTCATGTACACAGACAACCCTCTCCTCCTCCCAACCAACACAAATACATGTGAGAGATGCAACTATATAGCCAAACTGGAGGCTGAACTCTCTCAACTCAGGGCTGGCATGACCAGACAGGAGGAGATGGCAACCATACACACAACAATCCCAGTCCCACATAGACCTACCACAACTGCAAACCAAACACATAAAAACACAAAGACATACTAGGAGGGTCTAATAAAAAACTTACCAAAACAACAGAGGCTCCCAAAGCAGACATCCAAAAATCCACCACCTCAAAACAAAACACATGCAACACATACTTCAATAAATCAGTGTGTCAACCAATCACAGCCCTTAAGGCCAAACACCTTGCCTGATACACTAGTAATAGGTGACTCTATAGTCAGACACACTGATGCCCCGCTGACCAGGCTGAACAAGGAGAAGGTGACTGTGAGCTGTCTATCGGGAGCTAGGATCCTCCACATAACACACGCACTCAAGTCACTCCAAAGCAAGTACAAATATGACTCCGTCATTGTCCATGCTGGTGTGAATGACCTGAGACGTACCTCCCTGGACTACATGAAAAGAGACATAGAGGAGCTCTCCGATTATGTAGCCCAGGCTGGTATGACCCTGACCCTGAGCAGCATCTTGCCCTCACCAAGAATGATACCACAATACAAAGACAAGATGATCAGCTTTAACAATTGGCTCAAGTATTGGTGTCATTCTAAGGGGATCCAATGTCTGTCTGCCTGGGATGACATGTTGGACAAGCCACGCTGCTTCGCAAGGGATGGCTTACACCTGTCACCACTGGGCTTCCGGATATTGGCTAAGGCTCTTGCCACCCCATAGTGCCTTTTTTAGGCAAGGCTCAAAAGACAAACCCACCTCCTTAGAAAACAAAAATGGAAAAAAACTAAGGGTAATGCTGCACAACGCCAGAAGTCTAAATCTCAAGATGCAGGCACTTGATGCACTCCTCAGCATGGAGAACATCGACGTCTGTGCAGTAACTGAAACCTGGTTCAAGGCTCCTGAGAGCACCCCAGCGCTACCAGGCTATACCTCGTATCATGCTTTTCGGCCCCAAAACCCAGGCTGAACCACAAAGGGAGGGGGAGTGTCCATATTCATCAAGGACACCCACACCTCCAGGTTAGTAGCAACACATGAAGCATCAGAGACCATACAGGTGCAACTAACCATAGGCAAAACTGCTATACAGCTGGTAGCATGTTACAGACCACCCTCCCAATCTCAAGAACCCCACTCAGCCTTCCTGAAGACATTGGATGGTATGAATGTATCACAAAATGCCATCATACTGGGAGACTTCAACTACCCAAACATAGATTGGGTACATTATTCTAGCCCTAATACCCTAGCCCAAAGGTTCCTGGAATTCATAAATTCAAATGCACTGGAACAACTAGTCACCTCTCCCACTAGGGGAGATAATATACTAGACCTGATCATCACAAACATGGGGACAAAATGCTCCACACCGGAAGTATACCCCTCACTAGTGAGATCTGACCACAAAATAATCACTCTGGATATACATATCCCACCTACACCCGGAGCACAAAAGACCACAGTGAAAAACTTCTCAAAAGCAGACTTCACTCTTCTTAAGACTGAGATGGTATCCTTTAAGCCCACTGTGCCAGTGGATACCACATCCCACAATGCCGAATCCTTCACAAATGCTTTCTATGGACATCTCCAAGAATGCATGGATCATGCAATCCCAAACAAATCCAAGTCCCTCTCCACCAAAGGTAAGCGTCCTGTCTGGTGGACCTCAGCCATAAACAAATTGTATAACAAAAGAAGGAAGCTACTGCACATCAGAGCAAAATCCCATGAAGGGAAGACATCTCTGATCAACATTAGCAGAAAACTACATTCTCTCATAAAAACATCCAAGGCCAACTTTGAGAGAAAAATCGCTAAGGACACTAAAGATAACCACAAAGCCTTCTTCAGCTATGTTAGAAATCTAAGGAAACCCTCAGATATGCTCAGAGTTGGTTCACAACAACAAAAAATACACTGAACCCACAGATATTGCCAACATTCTGGCTGACAGGTTCAGTGCAAATTTCTCCCCTCCTTCACCCCCAAAAGAAGAAATACTTATCCCAGCTGAATTTAATCTCCCTGTCATCTCAGATGTCCAAGTGAGAACCGCCCTAAACAAAGCAAAAAACACAGCATCAATGGGACCTGATGGTATCCCGGGTTGCGTGTTACGTGAACTCCAAGAGGAGCTACACCCACACATAAAAATCCTATTTAACCTTAGCCTTACTTCGGGATATGTACCTGAACACTGGCGTACAGCAACAGTGGTCCCACTCCACAAGGGGGGGTGGCTCTACAAACCCTGGAAACTACCGCCCCATAAGCTTAACCAGCCTGGTCTGCAAAGCTATGGAAAGAATCATTATGGAACTCATAAATAGAGACATAGGGGACCTACAGACACTTGACCCCACCCAGTTCGGCTTTGTAAAGGGCAGATCCTGCCTTTTAAACCTGGTTGACTTTTTCGAAACAGTCACTAGAGCCATTGATGAGGGCAAAGCAGTCCATACAGCATACCTGGACTTGGCTAAGGCCTTCGACACAATACCCCACTCAGGCATCATAGATAAGCTCAACAGCTTAAAAGTAAACCCTTATGTCACTAGATGGGTTGCAAACTGGCTAAAGGACAGAACCCATAAAGTTAAAATCACTGGAGCAATGTCAGACTCAAAGCCAGTCACAATTGGTGTCCCACAGGGATCTGTCCTGGGACCCCTCTTGTTCGGCATTTATTTCTCAGATGTTAAAGCAAACATGGGAGGGCTGTGGCTGACAAAGTTCACAGATGACTGCAAACTAGGTGCCATAGTCGATACACCAGCAGACACACACATCCTACAAAAAGGCCTCACAGAAACGGACAACTGGTGCCGGAGTCACGGCCTAAAACTAAATGCCAAAAAATGTATAGTCATCCCCTTTGGGAAAAACAAAGTACCCACAAATTATCACATAGACAGCAACCCACTGAGTACGGAAAAAGTAATCAGAGACCTAGGGATCCAAGTCGACAGTGACCTCTCATTTGACACCCACGTTGCCAAAGTGGTTAGAAAAACATTCTACCTTGCACACCTCATCATGAAGGGATTCACATCCAGATCCAAGGATGTCATTGTACCCCTATATTCCTCCCTCATCAGACCCATGATTGAGTACAATGCCCCATTTGGTATGTACCTCACCCGGCATTTGCAACAGCTGGAGAGACCACAAAAGTACCTCACCAAGAGGATCAAGGGTCTCCAACATATGTCTTATTCTGCCAGACTAAAGAAACTTCAGCTCTATTCAGTAGCATACCGCCTGCTCAGAGGTGATCTCTGCCTGACGTACAATGCGATGTCCAATCAGGATCTGATGGACATGCTCCACCTCAAAAAATCCAAATCCATCAGGACCATGAGAGCTAAAGACTTAAACCTTGGCACAAGTATGAATAGGTCATGCTGGAGGGATAGATTCATAACCCAGAGGCTTCCCATGCTTTGGAACAAGATCCCAGTTCATATTAGGCAGAGCCCCTCACTGACTCTCTTCAAGAGAAATCTTGATGAGTGGATGGGAGATCGTAAGTTTACCCCAGGGGTCACATCTTTGTCACTGCTAGACAGGGGCACAGTAAACTAATTCTGTTATATAAGGGGACCTTCACTGTGTCACTACTAGACAGAGGCACAGTATTCTAAATTTATTCTGTACATTTTTTGTACCATTTCATGGGGTGGCAAAAGCCACATCACTATGGCTAGGCTTACGAATGCCCCAGGGCAGATAGCGTAGTACTATACTATGAAACTATGAAACTATGAAAATAAGTGCTGGAATGGCAAAAGGCAAAAAGAATACAAGATATTTGTAAATATATGGAAATCAGTAACCAACTCTTTAAAAACATAGTAAACAATAACATTTGTAGAAAAAGAGAAAATGCTATATGAAATGAACCAAGAAAAATAATGAAAAAAATGTTATTTAAACAAAGATATTTTTTACAAGGAAGAAAAGAAGTAGTAGCACCATACCTAAGAAAAATGTTTAAAGAAAAAAATAAGTATAATAAGAGAGTTGAAAAATGATGTAGGATGTATAGTGAATACACAAAAAGATATAATGCAGAAAGTAAAAAGACATAATTTAAAACCTTTTTCCATATGTGACACTGTAAGAAGAAATAGATGGAATTAAAAAAAATAACTGAAGAAGACAATAAGAAAATGAAAGAAAAGATTACAATGATGAAATTTAAAAATGTGTTAAACAGTAAATGTAGAAGCAGCTATAGGATTTGATGGACTTGAATATCTAATTTATAAGGAAATGCAAGAATGGCAAAAATAATATTTTTTAAAAGTATTGAATGAATGGCTTGAAAAAGGGTAAATTATAAAATATGTATGGGTGCAATAACATTTATATGAAAACAGTAGAAAAAAGAATTGTAAGTAAGGCTAATAAGTTACTGAATGAAACAATTTTAGGAAGAAAAGGAAGTCAATAACTTTTAATGATAATAACAGAATTGGTAGATGCAATTAGTAGTAAAACAGACTTGAAAATACTAGTAAGAGAAGTAAGTAAAGCAGTTGACAAGATTCAGCATGAAACATTATAGGAAATTTTGAAAGAATATAATATAAGTAATAAAATAATCAACATTTTGAAATAAGTATATAACAAAAATAAACTAGTGGTTAATGCTTGGTTAAGTGAGACAATAGAAATAAAAAGTGGTATTAAGCAAGGATGTCCAGCAAGTAGTATTCTATTTGTATTAATTATGAATTCATTAGTTACCAAGATAAGTATAGTACTGGAGGAAGTTAAATATTGTGCACCAGAGGGAATCCAGATTCCAGTGATGTTCTCTTATGCGGACTACCTACTATTAGCTGTAAAAATAAAGAATGGATGAGTATAGCCATTAAAACACTTGACAAAGAATTGAAGGTGTTAAGTTTAAGTATTAATGAGGAAAAGAGTAAAGAACTAGGGGTTTCAGGAAAAATAAAAGGTATACAGTTTAATAAAGAAGAAACAGAAATTCTGGGAATAAGGTTTGGTATTGAGCAGCAGAGAGTAACACAATGGAGGATATGATACTTAAAATATGGAACACGTATATTTTGGAGAACATTTAAACTTACATATAAAAAAGCATGTTTAATTAATTCAGTAATATTAGGTAAGATGGCACATCTAGAAAGTGTATTTATGATGCCACTAGAATGTGAAAAAAAACTACTGAATGTGTTATTTACATTCATATGGGGATCTAGATTGAACCCTTTTAAAAGAGGAATTATTTATGTTGCCAAAAAAGGAAGGAGATTTGGGTTTAATAAACCCAATTTTATATAAAGCCTCATTGAATTTATATAAAATATTGACAGGGATACAGGAAAAAGGAAAATTGTTTTTAAAGATTATAGAGGAAAAATATAAAGCAATATGGGAAAAGTTTAAATGTTTAAAAAGAAGTAAAGAAATTACTTGTACAGAAATGAAACTATATCAAGATAAATATTACTGTGGAAGATTGATTTAAGAAGCATAGAAAAGAATAAGAAAGAATGGTATGAAAATATAATGGAAATATTTTATTATATTTATCCTTGGAGGCTCTTAGGATAAAAAAGTAAAAGCTGTAAAAGCAATAATAAAAAGATGTGAAAATATGTGGAAAGTACAGATTTTGTGTGGAGGCTGTCTATAAATAGGCTTCCAGTAAAAGCAAGTATGCCTTATAAAACAATAAAATATAGAATTTGCATATATTGTAGGGGAATTAGAGACCATTGAACATATTTTTCTGAAATGTAAAAGAATAAATCAATTATGGGAAGAAATGTGAGACAAAGAATGTTTACAATGATTGAAAAATGTTAAATGTAAATATGGATATGATAGAATATGGATACTATGAAAATGTTGTTCTTCTTCTTTCGGCTTTTCCCGGTTAGGGGTCGCCACAGCGGAACTCTGATCCACTAATGATTGGCAGTAGATTTTTATGGTGCCGAGGTGCCAGCTCGATGCCCAACCTTCAATGAAGGCACGCCCATTTACGCATGTCTTTCGAACGCCACTTGACCATGGGGAGGACATGCAGATTCAACACAGAAGGTGCTCCAGCAGAGAATTGAACGGGAGAACCTCTTGCTGTGAGGCAACAACACCACAGCTGCACCACAGCGACTTCTTGAAACAAAATTAAATAGATTAGATGAAAAGTTATTTTGTATTATGTGAATTGTCTGGAATGACATAATGAATGAGATAAAATTTAATGGGAAATGGATACTGTCAGAAATTTTGAAGGAAATAAGATTTTGGTTGTGGAAAAAAGTGTAGGGAGAATTGAAAGTTTAAAAATGTTGAAAGTATATAAATTAATTATACATAATTGTAAATAAGTGTACATGAGCTGTAAAATTTGTATAAAGAATGTATATATTGTATATTGTGAATTGTAATAAAGGACCCCTACTCTTTTTGAGTACTAGATGGTGCCAGGAAGCTATCACTAGTGCTTGGAGAACTCCAAAACAGAGGCTAGTAATATTAATGGCACGGAGAAGAGCAGTGTAAATAATTTGAAAATATGGTGAAGGATGCTGAACAGAAGGAAATCACAATGGATATGGTAGTAGAAACGGTTGTGGAGAAATCAGGAGCTGATTCTGTTGTTGTAGTTGATAATACAAATGAGCATTTTTTAGCTGCTTTTCAGACTGATTATGTACAGGGAAGCACTGTGATAACAGAACCGGTGCATGGTGGAATGCAGAATAGAAAATTGACGGAGTTACTTGACAAGAAGGAACCAGGAAATGTGTCTGCGATATCATGAGTGAGATGGCAAATCTTGTGTTTGCTGAGGATGAAGAACAGAAATATGCTTTTGTTAAAGTAACTGTCAGAAAAGAACCATTTCAGAGTGCAAATAAAACTTTTTTAGAAGTAGTCAGTGGTAATGAGTCAAGAATAAGGTATTGTGAATGTTTTTCATATTAAAAAAGGAACATTGTTAGACTATACACTAGAAGTGGTACTGATATGGAGTGGTGCTTCAACACAATTTAGTCATGCCATTAGGGTTTTCTGTAAGAGATGAAAGGTCTTTTATTCATTCTGATAAAGAACTCTTCTCGCAACATTACCTTTGAATCTTTGCTGCATACATTTCTAAATGAATGTGGAAAGAAAAAAAGACATTTATCCATGTAACAATTTTTTTTTATTGATCAAAGACTGAATTAAAAAAAAAAAAATGTGCATGTGCAATTCAGAACTGATGCTCTAGAACAGGAAGAATTAAATAAATGTTTACTTAAATATTGTGACAAAATTGAAAATATTAAGTAAACAGTTGAGAGAAGTCTATAGAATCATGGTTAGGAAACAAATGCTGTATTAAATTTAAAGCAGGATGTTTTGCATCATTCTGGAGTGGTTTAGTTGTACTTTAAAATATAAAGATCAACCAAAAACATAATATTTTTGTGGGAACATGGATCATTTAATTATAGGTTCATCGGTAATGACTGGCCATCTGTCTTTGTGGGCCATTTTAAGCTTAGACAGTTTCCCTTTTGCTCAAATTAATCTATCCCATTTGATTAGAGATTGCCCTTACCCATCATATGGTTGATAATTATATATTACCCCTAATAAGAATAACTGGGATCATACTATAGATAATTTGAAGGAGCCCATTCATGGGATAAAGCTTTTAGAAGCTTCCAATGTCCATTAGTAGTACAGGGAGCAGTCCTGGAGTAATTTTTCTGTTTCCCATCCATGGATCCAAGGTGTATGTGAATAAGTACAGAGATAAACTTTGATGTAATGTGATCCTATCTCGCCTACATTCTCTACAGATGGGTTCGGAGCCGATCCTCGGCTCCGACTCGGCGCTATACAATAGAACGCAGTCTCTTATTGGCTGAGTCACCTCATATCCCAGGATGCACCACCACTACCTCCCCAGATCTCGTTTGCCGCTTTCCAGCATAGACGTGGTCTCGGGCTTGGCTGAGCTAAGTACCTCTAGTCAGAAACTTTTTCTGTCAAATTTCTTTCTAAAACTCACCCAAAAGCTGTTTTAACGGCTAGTGTTGTTGTGTGATTGTTTTTTGATACTTTTTGTGGAAGATTGTGTATTTTTGTTGGTAAAAAGGTTCCGTTTAAGTTAGAGGGGCCTAGCCCTGCCTTAGGCGTTTAAATTAGAGCCTAGTTGTCGGTGTTAACTGTTTTGTCTGTAATTGTTGTTAAGTTTTTTCTTTGAAACCATGTCTAAAGAACATAGACCTTCCGGTTTTAAAAAATGTGTTAAGTGTGGTTACAAAATGTCTATAACGGATGATCATTCCTTGTGTGTATATTGTTTAGGTCCCAAACACCTCCAGGAGTCCTGTAGCGTTTGCCACGCTTTTTCCTCTCGAGTCCTCCAAGAGAGGAAAATCAAATTAATTTTAAAAGGGCTCATTGCCCCTTCTTTTGAGGAAGCCTTATCCTCTTCTTCTTCTCCTACTGGCAAGAAGAAATTCGGCTCCGACCAGTCCGTCCGGATCCGATAGCTAAAACGCCTAGGCAGGCTTCTCCGCCGGCTCCACGGAATTCGGAGCCGAGGGCGGAACGGTCTGCCTCGATGTCTCCAGCCTCGACTCCTCTGGTTTTGGAGTCGAGAGCTCGGGCATCGAGAGGCGTGTCACCTTCATCGGCTCCACTGCCTTCGAGCCGATGGGGGTTGCCCGCCAGACACTTCCACTTCGAGACGAAGTCCACATCGCTCCAAGGAGATTGCAATAGTGGTGGAATCTCCTCGCGCATACGCCGAGCCTTTACGGAGCGGTCCCCAGTCTTCGGAGCCGGCGGAGAAGTCGACTCGGACCCGTCAGTCTCTTCGTTCTTCGAGGATGTCCGATTCGACGACAGAGTGCTTCAGAAGCTTTTCCAGTCACCGGTTCGCTAAATTGATCTCACTCCTGCCCAGTTGGCTTTGGAGCCGATCCCCCATCCTTCTACTTCCATTCCTCCTCCGACAGCCTTGGCGCGTTGGAGTTGGTGTTGGTGGATCCGTCGGTTATAGTCGCTTCGACTCTAACTTCAACCCCCCCTCGGTCGGGTTCGCACGGACCTCCTCAGTCGGCCCCGGGGATGCCGGATCCGATCGCTTTCGGGTTCCGGAGCCTCCCTCTAGGTGCGCCGGCTGCGGGGGCTCGGTTACTGTTGTGGCCTCGGGACGGACCTTCCCAGGATTCTGGGGGTCCGGCCTTTGATGCCATGAGAAGTGCTTTAGCCAAATCTTCTGTGGCTACTTCGACCTTTCCACCACCACCACCTTCCTTGGGCATGGTGACTGGCGCTTCTGGAATCCCCCTGTCTCGTGACAGCGGAGCCCCTGGGCCTGAGGTTACCCCATTGGCGGTTCCCTTCTTCCTGGAGGTTCCTCCAACACCCCTTCGAGGAACCCAGGAAGAGACAGTGTAAGAGGAAACACGTCGACTCCCCTTACGAGTCCCTCACATCGGATACCGACCTCGATGATACGGAGGGGTCCCCAAAGTCGTCTTCGGAAGATGTCTCCTTTGCAGACATTCTGGAAATCCTTAAACACCGAGGCAATTGGCAGTCCAAACCCCCTTCCGCTGAGGAGTCGGTGTTCCTCAAGGCCTGGGCTCAGCCCTCCGCCTCCAGTGTCTCCGCCCTTCGATGAGCTTCTGGATTTGATCTCTCAAGGGCGTGGGAACACCCGGATTCTGTGGAACCGTGCCAGCTCGTCCCAACAAGTTTCTCTCGCACCCCGACAAGGATTTTTATCTAAAGGTGTGGCTGTAGATGCTATGGTGGTGACATCTGCCACCCAACAAGATGTGGCAGAGGCTTCGACGCCCATCCATCCCTAATAAAGAGTCTAGGAGCATGGATCGCACGGCAGCTGCATTCTTTTCTTCAGCGAATTCTTTACGTTAAGGTCTCTGAATTATGGCACACTTCACCAGACTACAGAGGGATCTGATCAAGGAGCTGTCGGATGCCCTCGGTAACTTACCTGAACAGTTAACTCAGACGGTTAACTCTCAGTTGGCTACCCTATCCTCATTATCTAACTCGTCCCATGAGGCTCATTTCCTATGTGGCCAAGGAGCGAGTAGAGCTGGGACAGGTGTTGCTCTACGGAGACAAGCCTGGCTATGCCTGTGTCATTTTGCAGAGGCCTTTAAGTCTTCCTTTGCCGACGCCTTTGATGGGTCCTCATTGTTTGGACCCAAGGTAAAGGACACTTTGACTCGCCAAGTAACAGGAGGGTAAGACCTTGGCTGCCGTAGGAGCCCGCTTTTCCACTCCCCTCAGGCCTTATCCCAAGGCCCGAAGGGGAGGGAAAATGTGGTTCCATAAGTCTCAGAAGCCTTACTCATCGCAGCAGAGTGACCCCCCTTCTAGAGGCAGAGGAGGGGGAAATTTTTCAGGGAGACGCCGTCCCAGAGGCGTGGAGGCCCGCAACACTGGAGACGCATGAGTCCTTTCGTGGCTCCTCCTCCTTCCAGCATCCCTGAAGGAGTACCCAACTGTGCAGCTCCGGAGCCAGTCGGGGGTCGTTTCTCGAAGCACCTAAAGGCCTGGGAAGATATTACTCAGGACCAATGGGTGCTTCGAATCATTGCCGGAGGTTACTCCATCCCCTTTGTTCAACCACCCCACCAGTCCAAAGAATCCCGGACCCACCACCCAGTCAACGGGACCATGCAGCCAACGAAGTATCCAAGCTGCTTCAAAGGAGTCATCCAACCTGTCCCGCAGACCAGGCGGATTAGGGACTTACTCAAGATTCTTTTGGTGCCAAAAGACCGGGGACTTGAGACCCATTTTGATCTCAGCAAACTGAACCGATTTGTAAAAGTCCAAATTCGGATGGTCACTTTACAATCCATTCTCCCGCTTTTGGAGAAAGGAGTTTGGATGTGCTCCATAGACCTCAAAGACGCCTATTATCACATTCTGATGGATCAGGCCGAGGAGACACTTACGCTTCAGCCTAGGAGACAGTCATTTTCAGTTCCGAGCACTGCCCTTTGGTCTCACCACAGCCCCAGGGTGTTTACCAAATGTTTGGCAGTCGTGACTGCTCACTTGAGAAGTCTAGGATTCCAGGTGTTTCCATACCTAGACGACTGGCTCCTAACTGCCGCCTCCAGGCATCTACTCTTGGAAAATTTAGCAGCCACTATAGCACTGGGCAAATCCTTAGGAATCACCTTCAATTGGTCAAAATCTGTATTGCAACCATCTCAGCGTATTCTGTTTATCGGTGCAGAAATAGATTCAATGCAGATGCGAGTCTATCTCCCTGCAGAAAGGATCGCGACGCTTCAGTCTCAGGTCCGGACCCTAATCCTCAGACGTCGTGCTCCAGCAAGAATGGTCCTGCAACTGTTGGGCTCCATGGCAGCCATCATTCTTCTGGTCCCCTTGGCAAGGTTGCACATGAGGATACTTCAGTGGCTCCTCTCAGTCCAGTGGTCTTATCAGGACCTTCCCCTCAGTCACCACATTCTGATCACGGACACGTGCAAACAGGATCTTCGTTGGTGGCTTCTAACCCCCAATCTGAATCAAGGGCGACCCTTCGTTCCACCACTCCCCTCTGCCACGCTGACTACGGATGCCTCCCAGACAGGGTGGGGGGGTCATTATCTGGACAGGTCGGTCCAAGGCACGTGGCACCCCGACGAGAGTCTTCTTCATATCAATATCCTGGAGATGAGGGCGGTGCTTTTAGCGCAAGCACTGCACGATCACCTCCCCCAGGGTACAATTGCCATTCAATCCGACAGCATGTCGGTAGTCTGGTACCTAAACAAGCAAGGAGGAACCAGGTCCTATCCCCTTTGCAGAGAGGCCATGAGATTATGGGATTGGGCGATTGCTACCAAGCGTTTTCTAATGGCAACGCACATTCGGGAAATCCAACGTGATAGCCGACAGACTGAGCAGAACTATTCTCTCCTCACGAGTGGTCCTTGAACAACAGAGTGATAACACAGATTTTCACAAGATGGGGAGTCCCCTGTTGCGATCTCTTCAAGCCCCTTCAATGGTGTCACCACTTCTTCACTCTGACCCCAGTTCGGGGAGACTCCCAAGGACGCTCTAGTCCACGATTGGCCCTCCGGTCTGCTATATGCCTTTCCACGGTTCCCCTTCTCCCCCAGGTGATTCAGGAGGCGATACCCTTGAGGAGCAGAATGATATTAATCGCCTCATACTGGCCTCGGCAAATCTGGTTCCCCTTTCTTCACAGGTATGCATTGGAGGGTCCTTGGTTCCTGGACCAAGTTCCGGACCTTTGACTCATCAGTCAGGACAACTCCATCAGTCCCTCCATTCGTTGAAGTTGACAGCCTGGCTACTCCTCTTCCAACCATAATTAGGAGCCACTCTTTAGCTCCTGAAGTCATACACATCTTGTCTTCGGCCCACAAGACTTCTACAAAGAAGATATATAGCAGTAAATGGAAGAGGTTTGCTATTTGGGCCCAGCTCTGAGGATTAGACCCAATGACAGCCTCGGTATCAGAAGTACTCAAGTTTTTAGCCTCCCTGTTCCAGCAAGGTTGCTCAGTATCTACCATCAAAGTACAATTGGCGGCTATTTCCAATTTTCATGAAAGTGTGCAACCTCCCTTAATGAGCAACAAGCTCTGTAAAGCCTTTATTAAAGGAGCTTGGCTTCTACGACCCCCCATTTCGCAACCTGCACCTCCGTGGGATCTGAACGTGGTATTAGGTGCCTTAACCTCACCACCCTTTGAGCCGGCAGCAACCTGTGATCTGAAATTCCTTTCTTGGAAAACTGCCCTTCTAATTGCTATTACTTCAGCCAGACGGGTTTCAGAGCTTCAGGCTCTATGTGTTAAACCACCTTACTTGGTATTCCACAAGGATAGAGTATCTCTTAGGACAAACCCATCTTTTATAAAAAAGGTTTGTTCTAACTTCTGTCTACAACAGTCAATGGAGCTACCGGTCTTCTTTCCCAAATATTCCAATAGAGCTGAATACACTTTTCACTGCTTAGATGTGCACAGGCAATTACGCTTCTATTTGGATAGGACACACAAAGCACGGAAATCAGATCAACTGTTTGTGTCCTTTTCGGATAATAGATTAGGCAAAGCCATCACTAAAGTCACTATTGCCAAGTGGATCAGGGACTGCATCACTCACGTTTATCTCATCTCAAACAAGGAGCTCATAGCTCCCGTTAAAGCTCATTCCACTAGAGCTATGGCCACTTCGGCAGCTTTTCATTCCAAGCTCTCTATTGGCGACATTTGTGCGGCTGCCACGTGGAAATCTTCACATACCTTTGTTTCGCACTACAAATTAGATGTGGGATCTAGGGGTCAAGCTTGCTTGGGTTCCACAGTTCTCAGGAGTGTTTTCCAGTGAGCCACCCGGAATTAGGTGCTAGGGACGCTGTCCCATCTGTAGAGAATGTAGAGATAGGATCACATTACATCTTTTAGTTATGTACTTACACCATAACTTTAGATGTATGGGATCCATCTCATTACATTCCTACCCACCCTCCATCCCTGCCTTGTAGACCAGGAGAGACCGGACGATCCGAAATTGATCTTCTTTCCTTTCTTGAAAGACCTGAGTATGTTATGACAATAGTATGTCTCTGTGAACATGAGTGCGAACAAACGAGATCTGGGGAGGTAGTGGTGGTGCATCCTGGGATATGAGGTGACTCAGCCAATAAGAGACTGCGTTCTATTGTATAGCGGTGGGAGCCGAGGATCGGCTCCGAACCCATCTGTAGAGAATGTAGGCGAGATGGATCCCATACATCTAAAGTTATGGTAAGTACATAACTAAAAGTTTTATGTAGTTGGGGAGTCTTTTCCAAAGCAGCAATATCCTCTATGAGCTATACACATCACTTCAAACCATTCTGCTGATGTTGCAGTAGAGGTTTAGATCTCTGGGCTGAGTATTTTTTATGCCATTTTATGTGGTGTAAATCCATCAGTACTGGGTCAGAGGATACCTTATTTGCCAGACACAGGTCACTTCTAAGCAGTCAGTAACATACCAAGTATGGTGACAGGGCTTTGAGGCAGTCCATGCACAACATGTTGTTTAGGCCTTGCATCCTTTTAGTAAGGTATCTCTGTGGGTGTTCCAGTTGTTGCATGTGCCTGTACAGATATATGCCAAAGGCACATTATATTGAGTGACTGGCCTAATGAGGGCTGGGTAAAGGGGTAAATCCCTTTGTTTATAAGCTGTGAAATATAGAAGGGCTTTCTTACAGCAATGGGCATGTTGGTCAAAAGTTAGGTCATTGTCCACATAAGTTCCTGAATCCTGAACAACTAGGTCAACTCTTAAGGGTGTATTGTCAAAATGGTAGTTCCCCGAGGTAGATGACATCCCAAAGGACTAGAGCTTTCAAGAGAAATCTTGATAGTGGATGGGAGATCGTAAGTTTACCCCAGGGGTCACATCTTTGTCACTGCTAGACAGGGGCACAGTAAACTAATTCTGTTATATAAGGGGACCTTCACTGTGTCACTACTAGACAGAGGCACAGTATTCTAAATTTATTCTGTACATTTTTTGTACCATTTCATGGGGTGGCAAAAGCCACATCACTATGGCTAGGCTTACAAATGCCCCAGGGCAGATAGCGTAGTACGAAACTATGAAACTATGAAAAGAAGTGCTGGAATGGCAAAAGGCAAAAAGAATACAAGATATTTGCAAATATATGGAAATCAGTAACCAAGTCTTTAAAAACATAATAAACAATAACATTTGTAGAAAAAGAGAAAATGCTATATGAAATGAACCAAGAAAAATAATGAAAAAAATGTTATTTAAACAAAGATATTTTTTACAAGGAAGAAAAGAAGTAGTAGCACCATACCTAAGAAAAATGTTTAAAGAAAAAAATAAGTATAATAAGAGAGTTGAAAAATGATGTAGGATGTATAGTGAATACACAAAAGATATAATGCAGAGAAGTAAAAGCGTAATTTAAAACCTTTTCCATATGTGACACTGTAAGAAGAAATAGATGGAATTAAAAAATTAACTGAAGAAGACAATAAGAAATGAAAGAAAAGATTACAATGATGAAATTTAAAAATGTGTTAAACAGTAAATGTAGAAGCAGCTATGGATTTGATGGACTTGAATATCTAATTTATAGGAAATGCAAGAATGGCAAAAATAATATTTTTAAAAGTATTGAATGAATGGCTTGAAAAAGGGTAAATTATAAAATATGTATGGGTGCAATAACATTTATATGAAAACAGTAGAAAAAGAATTGTAAGTAAGGCTAATAAGTTACTGGAATGAAACAATTTAGGAAGAAAAGGAAGTCAATAACTTTTAATGATAATAACAGGAGAATTGGTAGATGCAATTAGTAGTAAAACAGACTTGAAAATACTAGTAAGAAAGTAAGTAAAGCAGTTGACAAGATTCAGCATGAAACATTATAGGAAATTTTGAAAAGAATATAATATAAATATAAAATAATCAACATTTTTGAAATAAGTATATAACAAAAATAAACTAGTGGTTAATACTTGGTTAAGTGAGACAATAGAAATAAAAAATAGTATTAAGCAAGGATGTCCAGCAAGTAGTATTCTATTTGTATTAATTATAGATTAATTAGTTACCAAGATAAGTATAGTACTGGAGGAAGTTAAATATTGTGCACCAGAGGGAATCAGATTCCAGTGATGTTCTCTTATTGGGACTACCTACTATTAGCTGTAAAATAAAGAATGGATGGTATAGCCATTAAAACACTTGACAAAGAATTGAAGGTGTTAAGTTTAAGTATTAATGAGGAAAAGAGTAAAGAACTAGGGTTTTCAGGAAAAATAAAAGGTATACAGTTTAATAAAGAAGAAACAGAAATTCTGGGAATAAGGTTTGGTATTGAGCAGCAGAGAGTAACACAATGGAGGATATGATACTTAAAATATGGAACACATATATTTTGGAGAACATTTAAACTTACATATAAAAAAGCATGTTTAATTAATTCAGTAATATTAGGTAAGATGGCACATCTAGCAAGTGTATTTATGATGCCACTAGAATGTGAAAAAGAACTACTGAATGTGTTATTTACATTCATATGGGGATCTAGATTGAACCCCTTTAAAAGAGGAATTATTTATGTTGCCAAAAAAGGAAGGAGATTTGGGTTTAATAAACCCAATTTTATATAAAGCCTCATTGAATTTATATAAAATATTGACAGGGATACAGGAAAAAGGAAAATTGTTTTTAAAGATTATAGAGGAAAAATATAAAGCAATATGGGAAAAGTTTAAATGTTTTAAAAGAAGTAAAGAAATTACTTGTACAGAAATGAAACTATATCAAGATAAATATTACTGTGGAAGATAGATTTAAGAAGCATAGAAAAGAATAAGAAAGAATGGTATGAAAATATAATGGAAATATTTTATTATATTTATCCTTGGAGGCTCTTAGGATAAAAAAGTAAAAGCTGTAAAAGCAATAATAAAAAGATGTGAAAATATGTGGAAAGTACAGATTTTGTGTGGAGGCTGTCTATAAATAGGCTTCCAGTAAAAGCAAGTATGCCTTACAAAACAATAAAAGATAGAATTTGCATATATTGTAGGGGAATTAGAGACCATTGAACATATTTTTCTGAAATGTAAAAGAATAAATCAATTATGGGAAGAAATGTGAGACAAAGAATGTTTACAATGATTGAAAAATGTTAAATGTAAATATGGATATGATAGAATATGGATACTATGAAAATGTTGTTCTTCTTCTTTAGCTTTTCGGTTAGGGGTGTACAATGAACTCTGATCCACTAATGATTGGCAGTAGATTTTTACGGTGCGAGGTGCCAGCTTGATGCCCAACCTTCCAGCGAGCCCATTCGCATGTCTTTGAGCATGCATTTGACCATGGGGAGGACATGCAGATTCAACACAGAAGGTGCTCCAGCAGAGAATTGAGCAGGGAGAACCTCTTGCTGTGAGGCAACAACACACGCAGCTACTGCAAGCGACTTCTTGAAACAAAATTAAATAGATTCGATGAAAAGTTATTTTGTATTATGTGAATTGTCTGGAATGACATAATGAATGAGATAAAATTTAATGGGAAATGGATACTGTCAGAAATTTTGAAGGAAATAAGATTTTGGTTGTGGAAAAAAGTGTAGGGAGAATTGAAAGTTTAAAAATGTTGAAAGTATATAAATTAATTATACATAATTGTAAATAAGTGTACATGAGCTGTAAAATTTGTATAAAGAATGTATATATTGTATATTGTGAATTGTAATAAAGGACCCCTACTCTTTTTGAGTACTAGATGGTGCCAGGAAGCTATCACTAGTGCTTGGAGAACTCCAGAACAGAAGCTAGTAATATTAATGGCACGGAGAAGAGCAGTGTAAATAATTTGAAAATATGGTGAAGGATGCTGAACAGAAGGAAATCACAATGGATATGGTAGTAGAAACGGTTGTGGAGAAATCAGGAGCTGATTCTGTTGTTGTAGTTGATAATACAAATAAGCATTTTTTAGCTGCTTTTCAGACTGATTATGTACAGGGAAGCACTGTGATAACAGAACTGGTGCATGGTGGAATGCAGAATAGAAAATTGACGGAGTTACTTGACAAGAAGGAACCAGGAAATGTGTCTGCGATATCATGAGTGAGATGGCAAATCTTGTGTTTGCTGAGGATGAAGAACAGAAATATGCTTTTGTTAAAGTAACTGGCAGAAAAGAACCATTTCAGAGTGCAAATAAAACTTTTTTAGAAGTAGTCAGTGGTAATGAGTCAAGAAAAAGGTATTGTGAATGTTTTTCGTATTAAAAAAGGAACATTGTTAGACTATACACTAGAAGTGGTACTGATATGGAGTGGTGCTTCAACACAATTTAGTCATGCCATTAGGGTTTTCTGTAAGAGATGAAAGGTCTTTTATTCATTCCGATAAAGAACTCTTCTTGCAACATTACCTTTGAATCTTTGCTGCATACATTTTTAAATGAATGTGAAAAGAAAAAAAGACATTTATCCATGTAACAATTTTTTTTTATTGATCAAAGACTGAATTAAAAAAAAAAAAAAACGTGCATGTGCAATTCAGAACTGATGCTCTAGAACAGGAAGAATTAAATAAATGTTTACTTAAATATTGTGACAAAATTGAAAATATTAAGTAAACAGTTGAGAGAAGTGTATAGAATCATGGTTAGGAAACAAATGCTGTATTAAATTTAAAGCAGGATGTTTTGCATCATTCTGGAGTGGTTTAGTTGTACGATAAAATATAAAGATCAACCAAAAACATAATATTTTTGTGGGAACATGGATCATTTAATTATAGGTTCATCGGTAATGACTAGGCCATCTGTCTTTGTGGGCCATTTTAAGCTTAGACAGTTTCCCTTTTGCTCAAATTAATCTATCCCATTTGATTAGAGATTGCCCTTACCCATCATATGGTTGATAATTATATATTATCCCTAATAAGAATAACTGGGATCATACTATAGATAATTTGAAGGAGCCTATTCATGGGATAAAGCTTTTAGAAGCTACCAATGTCCATTAATAGTACAGGGAGCAGTCCTGGAGTAATTTTTCTGTTTCCCATCCATGGATCCAAGGTGTATGTGAATAAGTACAGAGATAAACTTTGATGTAATGTGATCCTATCTCGCCTACATTCTCTACAGATGGGTTGGGCCCGATCCTCGGCTCCGACTCGGCGCTACAATAGAGCGCCAGTCTCTTATTGGCTGAGTCACCTCATATCCCAGGATGCACCACCACTACCTCCCCAGATCTCGTTTGCCGCTTTCCAGCATAGACGTGGTCTCGGACTTGGCTGAGCTAAGTACCTCTAGTCAGAAACTTTTTCTGTCAAATTTCTTTCTAAAACTCACCCAAAAGCTGTTTTAACGGCTAGTGTTGTTGTGTGATTGTTTTGATACTTTTGTGGAAGATTGTGTATTTTTGTTGGTAAAGGTTCCGTTTAAGTTAGAGGGCCTAGCCCTGCCTTAGGCGTTTAAATTAGAGCCCTAGTTGTCGGTGTTAACTGTTTTGTCTGTAATTGTTGTTAAGTTTTTCTTTGAAACCATGTCTAAAGAACATAGACCTTCGGTTTAAAATGTGTTAAGTGTGGTTACAAAATGTCTATAACGGATGATCATTCCTTGTGTGTATATTGTTTAGGTCCCAAACACCTCCAGGAGTCCTGTAGCGTTTGCCACGCTTTTTCCTCTCGAGTCCTCCAAGAGGAAAATCAAATTAATTTTAAAAGGGCTCATTGCCCTTCTTTTGAGGAAGCCTTATCCTCTTCTTCTTCTCCTACTGGCAAGAAGAAAAATCTTGACTCCGACCAGTCCGTCGGATCCGATAGCTAAACGTCTAGGCAGGCTTCTCCGTCGGCTCCACGGGTCGGCGGAGCAGTCTGCCTCGATGTCTCCAGCCTCGACTCCTCTGGTTTTGGAGTCGAGGCTCGGGCATCGAGAGGCGTGTCACCTTCATCGGCTCCACTGCCTTGGGCCGATGGGGTTACCCGCTCAGACACTTCCACTTCGGCCAGAGTCCACATCGGCTCCAAGGAGATTGCAATAGTGGTGGAATCTCCCTCGGCGCCCGACTCCGCCTTTCGGAGCTGGGCGGTCCCCAGTCTGGAGCCGGCGGAGAGTCATTCGACCCGGTCAGTCTCTTCGTTCTTCGAGGATGTCCGATTCGGACGTAGACAGAAGTGCTTCAGAAGCTTTTCCAGTCACGGTCTTAGCTAAATTGATCTCGACTCCTGCCCAGTTGGCTTTGGAGCCGATCCCCCATCCTTCTACTTCCATTCCTCCTCCGACAGCCTTGGCGCCGTTGGAGTTGGTGTTGGTGGATCCGTTGAAGTTATCGAGTCGGCCGACTCTAACTTCAACCCGTCCCTCGGGTCGGGTTCATTACCGGACCTCCTCAGTCGGCCCGGGGATGCTTGGATCCGATCCTTTGGTTCGAGCCTCCTCTAGAATGCGTCGACTGCGGGGCTCGGTTACTGTTGTGGCCTCGGGGCGGGACCTTCCCAGGATTCTGGGGTCCGGCCTTTGATGCCATGAGAAGTGCTTTAGCCAAATCTTCTGTGGCTGCTTGACCTTTCCACCACCACCACCTTCCTTGGGCATGGTGACTGGCGCTTCTGGAATCCCCTGTCTCGTGACAGCGGAGCCCTGGGCCTGAGGTTACCCCATTGGCGGTTCCTTCTTCCTGGAGGTTCCTCCAACACCTCGGAGAACCGCAGGAAGAGACAGTGTCAGAGGAAACCGTCGACTCCCCTTACGAGTCCCTCACGCCGGATACCGACCTCGATGATACGGAGGGTCCCCAAAGTCGTCTTCGGAAGATGTCTCCTTTGCAGACATTCTGGAAATCATAAACACCGAGGCAATTGGCAGTCCAAACCCCTTCCGCTGAGGAGTCGGTGTTCCTCAAGGCCTTCGGGCTCAGCCCTCCGCCTCCTGGGTGTCTCCGCCCTTGATGAGCTTCTGGATTTGATCTCTCGAAGGCGGGGAACACCAGTTCTGGAACCGGTGCCAGCTCGTCCCAACAAGTTTCTCTCGGCACCCCGACAGGATTTTTATCTAAAGGTGTGGCTGTAGATGCTATGGTGGTGACATCTGCCACCCAACAAGATGTGGCAGAGGCTTCGGCGTCCATCCATCCCCTAATAAAGAGTCTAGGAGCATGGATCGGACGGCAAGCCCTTTCTTCAGCGACCTTCGTTAAGGTCTCTGAATTATTTGGCACACTTCACCCAGACTACAGAGGGATCTGATCAAGGAGCTGTCGGATGCCCTCTCGGGTAACTTACCTGAACAGTTAACTCAGGCGGTTAACTCTCAGTTGGCTACCTATCCTCATTATCTAACTTCGTCCATGAGGCTCATTTCCTATGTGGCGAAGGAGCGAGTAGAGCTAGGACAGGTGTTGCTCTCACGGAGACAAGCCTGGCTATGCCTGTGTCATTTGCAGAGGCCTTTAAGTCTTCCTTTGCAGCGCCTTTGATGGGTCCTCATTGTTTGGACCCAAGGTAAAGAACACTTTGACTCGCTGCGAACAGGAGGGTAAGACCTTGGCTGCCGTAGGGCCGCTTTTCCACTCCCTCAGGCCTTATCCCAAGGCCGAAGGGAGGAAAATGTGGTTCCATAAGTCTCAGAAGCCTTACTCATCGCAGAGTGACCCCCTTCTAGAGGCAGAGGAGGAAATTTTTCAGGGAGGCGCGTCCCAGAGGCGAGGAGGCCCGCAACACTGGAGACCGCGAGTCCTTCGTGGCTCCTCCTCCTTCCAGCATCCTGAAGAGGTACCCAACTGTGCAGCTCCGGAGCCAGTCGGGGTCGTTTCTCGAAGCACCTAAAGGCCTGGGAAGATATTACTCAGGACCAATGGGTGCTTGAATCGCCGGAGGTTACTCCATCCCCTTTGTTCGCCACCCCCACCAGTCCAAAGAATCCGGACCCACCACCCAGTCAGCGGGATCATGCAGCCAACGAAGTATCAAAGCTGCTTCAAAAAGGAGTCATCAACCTGTCCCGCAGACCAGGCGGATTAGGGACTTACTCAAGATTCTTTTTGGTGCCAAAAAAGACCGGGGACTTGAGACCCATTTTGGATCTCAGCAAACTGAACCGATTTGTAAAAAAGTCCAAATTCCGGATGGTCACTTTACAATCCATTCTCCGCTTTTGGAGAAAGGAGTTTGGATGTGCTCCATAGACCTCAAAGAGCGCCTATTATCACATTCTGATGGATCAGGCGTCGAGGAGACCTGCCTTCAGCCTAGGAGACAGTCATTTTCAGTTCGAGCACTGCCCTTTGGTCTCACCACAGCCCCAGGGTGTTTGCAAATGTTTGGCAGTCGTGACTGCTCACTTGAGAAGTCTAGGATTCCAGGTGTTTCCATACCTAGACGACTGGCTCCTAACTGCCTCAGGCATCTACTCTTGGAAAATTTAGCAGCCACTATAGCACTGGGCAAATCCTAGGAATCACCTTCAATTGGTCAAAATCTGTATTGCAACCATCTCAGCGTATTCTGTTTATCGGTGCAGAAATAGATTCAATGCAGATGCGAGTCTATCTCCTGCAGAAAGGATCGCGGCTTCAGTCTCAGGTCGGACCCTAATCCTCAGGCGTCGTGCTCCAGCAAGAATGGTCCTGCAACTGTTGGGCTCCATGGCAGCCATCATTCTTCTGGTCCCTTGGCAGGTTGCACATGAGGATACTTCAGTGGCTCCTCTCAGTCCAGTGGTCTTATCAGGACCTTCCCTCAGTCACCACATTCTGATCACGGACACGTGCAAACAGGATCTTCGTTGGTGGCTTCTAACTAATCTGAATCAAGGGCGACCCTTACGTTCCACCACTCCCCTCTGCCACGCTGACTACGGATGCCTCCCAGACAGGGTGGGGGTCATTATCTGGACAGGTCGGTCCAAGGCACGTGGCACCCGGCGAGAGTCTTCTTCATATCAATATCCTGGAGATGAGGCGGTGCTTTTAGCGTTGCAAGCACTGCGATCACCTCCCCAGGGTACAATTGCCATTCAATCCGACAGCATGTCGGTAGTCACAATACCTAAACAAGCAAGGAGGAACCAGGTCCTATCCCTTTGCAGAGAGGCCATGAGATTATGGGATTGGGCGATTGCCAAGCGTTTTCTAATGGCAGCGCACATTCGGGAAATCCAGCGTGATAGCCGACAGACTGAGCAGAACTATTCTCTCCCCTCACGAGTGGTCCTTGAACAACAGAGTGATAACACAGATTTTCACAAGATGGGAGTCCCCTGTTGCGATCTCTTCCAAGCCCTTCAATGCAGTGTCACCACTTCTTCACCTGACCCCAGTTTGGGGAGACTCCCAAGGAGCTCTAGTCCACGATTGGCCCTCGGTCTGCTATATGCCTTTCCACGGTTCCCCTTCTCCCCAAGGTGATTCAGAAGGCGATTAAGCTTGAGAAGCAGAATGATATTAATCGCCTCATACTGGCCTCGGCAAATCTGGTTCCCCCTTTCTTCACAGGTATGCATTGGAGGGTCCTTGGTTCCTGGACCAAGTTCGGACCTTTGACTCATCAGTCAGGACAACTCCATCAGTCCCTCCATTCGTTGAAGTTGACAGCCTGGCTACTCCTCTTCCAACCATAATTAGGAGCCACTCTTTGGCTCCTGAAGTCATACACATCTTGTCTTCGGCCCACAAGACTTCTACAAAGAAGATATATAGCAGTAAATGGAAGAGGTTTGCTATTTGGGCCCAGCTCTGAGGATTAGACCCAATGACAGCCTCGGTATCAGAAGTACTCAAGTTTTTAGCCTCCCTGTTCCAGCAAGGTTGCTCAGTATCTACCATCAAAGTACAATTGGCGGCTATTTCCAATTTTCATGAAAGTGTGCAACCTCCTTAATGAGCAACAAGCTCTGTAAAGCCTTTATTAAAGGAGCTTGGCTTCTCGACCCCCATTTAGCAACCTGCACCTCCGTGGGATCTGAGCGTGGTATTAGGTGCCTTAACCTCACCACCCTTTGAGCCGGCAGCAACCTGTGATCTGAAATTCCTTTCTTGGAAAACTGCCCTTCTAATTGCTATTACTTCAGCCAGACGGGTTTCAGAGCTTCAGGCTCTATGTGTTAAACCACCTTACTTGGTATTCCACAAGGATAGAGTATCTCTTAGGACAAACCCATCTTTTATAAAAAGGTTTGTTCTAACTTCTGTCTACAACAGTCAATGGAGCTACCGGTCTTCTTTCCCAAATATTCCAATAGAGCTGAATACACTTTTCACTGCTTAGATGTGCACAGGCAATTACGCTTCTATTTGGATAGGACACAAAAGCACGGAAATCAGATCAACTGTTTGTGTCCTTTCGGATAATAGATTAGGCAAAGCCATCACTAAAGTCACTATTGCCAAGTGGATCAGGGACTGCATCACTCACGTTTATCTCATCTCAAACAAGGAGCTCATAGCTCCGTTAAAGCTCATTCCACTAGAGCTATGGCCGCCGGCAGCTTTTCATTCCAAGCTCTCTATTGGCGACATTTGCGGCTGCCACGTGGACATCTACACACACCTTTGTTTCCCCCTACAAATTAGATGTGGCATCCAGGGTACGAGCTTCCTTCGGTTCCACAGTTCTCAGGAGTGTTTTCCAGTGAGCCACCCGGGAATTAGGTGCTAGGGACGCTGTCCCATCTGTAGAGAATGTAGCGAGATAGGATCACATTACATCTTTTAGTTATGTACTTACCATAACTTTTAGATGGGATCCATCTCGCCTACATTCCTAATAACCCACCCTCCATCCCCCTGCCTTGTAGACCAGGAGAGACCGGACGATCCGAAATTGATCTTCTTTCCTTTCTTGAAAGACCTGAGTATGTTATGACAATAGTATGTCTCTGTGAACATGAGTGCGAACAAACGAGATCTGGGGAGGTAGTGGTGGTGCATCCTGGGATATGAGGTGACTCAGCCAATAAGAGACTGCGTTCTATTGTATAGCGCTGAGTCGGAGCCGAGGATCGGCTCCGAACCCATCTGTAGAGAATGTAGGCGAGATGGATCCCATACATCTAAAGTTATGGTAAGTACATAACTAAAAGTTTTATGTAGTTGGGGAGGCTTTTCCAAAGCAGCAATATCCTCTATGAGCTATACACGTCACTTCAAACCATTCTGCTGATGTTGCAGTAGAGGTTTAGATCTCTGAGCTGAGTATTTTTGATGCCATTTTATGTGGTGTAAATCCATCAGTACTGGGTCAGAGGATACCTTATTTGCCAGACACAGGTCACTTCTAAGCAGTCAGTAACATACCAAGTATGGTGACAGGGCTTTGAGGCAGTCCATGCACAACATGTTGTTTAGGCTTTGCATCCTTTTAGTAAGGTATCCCTGTGGGTGTTCCAGTTGTTGCATGTGCCTGGACAGATATATGCCAAAGGCACATTATATTCAGTTACTGGCCTAATGAGGGCTGGGTAAAGGGGTAAATCCCTTTGTTTATAAGCTGTGAAATATAGAAGGGCTTTCTTACAGCAATGGGCATGTTGGTCAAAAGTTAGGTCATTGTCCACATAAGTTCCTGAATCCTGAACAACTAGGTCAACTCTTAAGGGTGTATTGTCAAAATGGTAGTTCCCCGAGGTAGATGACATCCCAAAGGATTCAGTATTGCATTTTTTGGCATTTAGTTTCAGTCCATGATTTTGGAACCAGTTATTTATTTGGGACAAACCTTCCTGTAGGATAGCCAAGTCATATGAGGATTCAGTGACTGCTCCTAGCTTGCAGTCATTTGCAAAATTAGTCATCCAGGGCCCTTTGATATTGGCTTTTACTTCAGCAAAGTAGATGCCAAACAAGAGAAGCCCCAGCAGAGAACTCTAAGGGGACTCCACTGATGACTGGCCTCTTTGTGGAGGTAACTTCCCTGTTTTGATTTCCTGCATCCTGTCTGTGAGCCATTTGGTAATCCATCAGGTAACATAGGGTTTATTCCCAGTATATTTAGCTTTTCTACTATGCATGAGTGGGGAATTGAGTCGAAAGTTTTAGCCAGGTCAAGGTATGTGGTGTGTACTGTTTTGCCTTCATCCATTGCTTTGGTGACCTTTTCAAAAAATCCACCAGGTTGAGAAAGCATGACCTGCCTTTGAGAAATCCAAACTGTGATGTGTCCAGTGTTCTGATTGTTTAGTTCCATGAAAAGTCCTTCCATGACTCTGCATGCAAGGTTGGTCAGACTTATGGGTCTGTAATTCTTGTCTTTCGGCGTGGTTGTACATACAAAATTTTTTAGACCTGAGTTGAAATTATATCATCATATTGCTAGTGGAGGCATGTTATCATGTGGCAAATGTAGTGGTTGTCCATATATAATTAATTTCTTTCCCTATATTAACAATATTAGTTTTAGACCTGATGGGATATATAACTGTAGGACTGAGAGAGTTATTTATGCCATAAAATGTGGATGTGATAAGTTTTATATCGGTCAAACTAAGAGAATGTTTAAGATTAGATTACTTGAACATTTGAGAGATATTAGGATAAAAAAGTTAGAGAGCCCTTTAGCTCAACATTTTTATGAATATCATAGTGGCCAATGTGATAGTCTAAAAGCGACTATTTTGCAACAAGTGGTTGTAAGTGATTTTGATGTAAATATGATCAATAAATTGCTTCTAAAAAAAGAAACTATTTTTATTTTAAAATATAACACCTTGATACCCAAAGGTCTGAATACAGACTGTTGTTGGAGAAGTGTGGTTTAAAACAGTTCTATCTTTTTAAATTGTTTAATTGTTTAATTGCTTGATTGTTTAATTAATGAATAATGATTGTAGCTGGTATTATTTAAACTGTTTCTATATGTGGTTTGTTACTCCTTGAAGGCTTACTGTGGCCGAGGCGCTAGAGAAATAAAGAAGCTTTTTTTATCTTGGTTGTGTCGTTTTGTGGTGTAGCAATTTGGGTCCAGCTGTTGTTTGGTAACATAGGGTTTATTCCCAGTATATTTAGCTTTTCTACTATGCATGAGTGGGGAATTGAGTCAAAAGTTTTAGCCAGGTCAAGGTATGTGGTGTGTACTGTTTTGCCTTCATCCATTGCTTTGGTGACCTTTTCAAAAAATCCACCAGGTTGAGTAAGCATGACCTGCCTTTGAGAAATCCAAACTGTGATGTGTCCAGTGTTCTGGTTGTTTAGTTCCATGAAAAGTCCTTCCATGTCTCTGCATGCAAGGTTGGTCAGACTTATGGGTCTGTAATTCTTGTCTTTCGGCTTTTCCCTGTTAGGGGTCGCCACAGCGGAACTCCGGTCCACTAATGATTGGCAGTGGGTTTTCACAGTGCCGACTTGCCAGCCAGACGCCCAACCTTCAAGGAAGGCACACCCATTCACACATGCACCTACCTGCATATCTTTAAATGTCTCTCAACCACAGGGCGGACATGCAGACTCCACATAGAAGGTGCTCCAGCCAAAAATAGAACCGGAGCACCTCTTGCTGTGAGGCGACAACACTAACCGCTGCACCACCATGGCTTTGGTACTTATGGGTCTGTAATTCAAGACTATAAATTGGTTAAGTGCAGCCAATGTGGAGAGATGGTTCATACAATGAATTAATGTAAAAAAGAAAGCAGGGTGTGTTTGGGGAGGAAGGCCATTTGTGGTTTGAAATTCCACAAAAAGAAAGTGTAACAGTACAACAGGAAAATGTAGAAGTTTTTAAAAAAGTGAATGCTATAATTATAGAGCAAACAAATGTAGTTGAGAAAGAGGATGTAAATGAAGAAGGTGAGGCTAATTTAGTTCACCAAGGTGATATACATATAGGCTTGCAGGAAGTTGAAACTGAGACATGTAACATGTTTTGGCAGTTAAGTGAACAATATGATCTGGAAGAAAGGAAAGTAGAGGAATTGGCTAGACCACACAGGAAAAAGTCTATCGGTCAGAGGGTAAGAGTAAGGAAACAAAACATCTTAAAACAGTTCTCTAAAAGTTAAGAAGAAAGAGAAAGGAATAATGTTAGAGTGGTCTGGATTAATGTCAACAGTCTTGTAAATAACTTGGTGTGTAGGTTTATGTG